>NC_091162.1:40842771-41187771 GCF_040958095.1 Procambarus clarkii | reverse complement strand
ATAGTAAATACAAGGAGAAAATAAATACACACATACACACACACACACACACACACACACACACACACACACACACACACACACACACACACACACACACACCCAGAAGCGAGGGGGGAACCCACAACCAGCTACCCAGTAACACCAGAAGGGAGGACAACCCCGCCTCCCTCCTCTGCATAGAAAACCCCCCTACCCCAAACCCTCCCTCCCCCACTCAAATGTTCAGCCAAATCTCCCTCCCCCCACACCCAATCCCCACCATTCTACCCCTCCCCTCCTCCCAAGTCCTCCCTCCCCCCCTTTCCTTCCCGTCCTCCCTCCCCTTTCACCCCATACCCTCCCTGTCCCTCCCCCATCACTGGATCCCCCGCCCCTCATCCCAGTATCCTCTGAGACCCTGTTATCCACCTCACAGGTCCTCACACCCATGGAACAGCCTCCCCCACCAGCAGAACACTCACCAAGGAGGCGATTTGAGAAGGGACAGAAGAAAGTGAGCCTCAAAGCGATGTACACTAACATAGATGGAATTACAAATAAAACAAATGAGCTTGGAGAGCGGGTACTAGAGGAAAACCCAGACATAATAGCCCTCACAGAAACAAAGATCACGAAAACAATAACAAACGCAATGTTCCCATAGGACTATTACGTTATGAGGAAAGAGAGGGAAGGAAGAGGTGGGGGTGGTGTAGCTCTGCTGGTAAGAAAAGGCTGGGATTTTGAAGAAATGGATATTCAGGGCTGTGAAGGTTTCAGTGACTACATAGCACGTACCGTAACAAATGGAGGGAAAAAAATTATAGTCGTAGTCATATATAATCCACCACCAAATGACAGAAGACCTAGACAGGAATATGATAGAAACAACATGGCCACCATTAACATAATAGAAAGAGCAGCTTCTGTTGCTAGCAGGAATGGATCTGGACTACTAATTATGGGAGACTTCAACCATGGGAAGATAGATTGGAAGAACAGAGACCCGCATGGAGGACCAGAAACATGGAGAGCTAAGCTGCTGGACGTGGCAACAAGAAACTTTCTAAGCCAGCACATCAAAGAACCAACAAGAATGAGAGGAGAAGATGAACCAGCACTGCTTGATTTGATATTTACCCTAAATGAGTGGGATATAAGAGAAGTTAAGATGGAAGCGCCCTTGGGAATGAGTGACCACAGGGTATTGAACTTTGAGTACCTGGTAGAGCTAGGACTTATCTCCCCCAAAAAAGAACTAGGAATCAAAAGGCTGACATACCGAAAGGGAAATTATGAACAGATGAGAAGTTTCCTAAGTGAAATACCTTGGGACACAGACCTCAGAGATAAGTCTGTACAGGGTATGATGGACTATGTTACCCAAAAGTGTCAGGAGGCAGTAAACAGGTTCATCCCGGCCCAAAGGGAAAAATCCGAGAAGCAACAGAAGAATCCATGGTATAATAGGGCATGTATGGAAGCGAAGAAACTGAACAAAAGGGAGTGGAGGAACTTCCGGAATAACAGAACACCAGAAAGCAGAGAGAGAAATACCAGAGAGCCAGGAATGAGTACGTCAGGGTGAGAAGAGAAGCAGAGAAAAGTTTTGAAAATGATATAGCAAACAAAGCCAAGACCGAACCAAAGCTACTCCACAGTCACATCAGAAGGAAAACAACAGTGAAAGAACATGTATTGAAACTTCGAACAGGCTATATCAGGTATACAGAGAATGACAGAGAGGTGTGTGAAGGACTCAACAAGAGGTTCCAGGAGGTCTGCACAATAGAACAAGGTGAGGTCACTGTGCTAGGAGAAAGGGAGGTAAACCAGGCGGCCTTGGAAGAGTTCGAAATTACGAGAGAGGAGGTCAAGAGACACCTGCTGGATCTGGATGTTAGAAAGGCTGTTGGTCCAGATGGGATCTCACCATGGATACAGAAAGAGTGTGCAGAGGCACTTTGCTTGCCACTCTCCATAGTGTATAGTAAGTCACTGGAGACGGGAGACCTACCAGAAATATGGAAGACGGCGTATGTGGTGTCAATATACAAAAAGGGCGACAGGCAAGAGGCACTGAACTACAGGCCAGTGTCCTTGACTTGTATACCATGCAAGGTGATGGAGAAGATCGTGAGAAAAAAACTGGTAACACATCTGGAGAGAAGGGACTTCGTGACAAATCGCCAACATCGGTTCAGGGATGGTAAATCTTGCCTTACAGGCTTGATAGAATTCTACGATCAGGTGACAAAGATTAAGCAAGAAAGAGAGGGCTGGGTGGACTGCATTTTCTTGGATAGTCGAAAGCCTTTGACACAGTACCGCATAAGAGGCTGGTACATAAGCTGGAGAGACAGGCAGGTGTAGCTGGTAAGGTGCTACAGTGGATAAGGGAGTATCTAAGCAATAGGAAGCAGAGAGTTACGGTGAGGGGTGAGACCTCCGATTGGCGTGAAGTCACCAGTGGAGTCCCACAGGGCTCTGTACTCAGTCCTATCTTGTTTCTGATATATGTAAATGATCTCCCAGAGGGTATCGATTCATTTCTCTCAATGTTTGCGGACGATGCTAAAATTATGAGAAGGATTAAAACAGAAGAGGACTGTTTGAGGCTTCAAGAAGACCTAGACAAGCTGAAGGAATGGTCGAACAAATGGTTGTTAGAGTTTAACCCAACCAAATGTAATGTAATGAAGATAGGTGTAGGGAGCAGGAGGCCAGATACAAGGTATCATCTGGGAGAGGAAATTCTTCAGGAGTCAGAGAAGGAAAAAGACTTGGGGGTTGATATCACGCCAGACCTGTCTCCTGCAGCACATATCAAGCGGAAAACATCAGCGGCATATGCCAAGCTGGCCAACATACGAACGGCATTCAGAAACTTGTGTAAAGAATCATTCAGAACTTTGTATACCACATATGTCAGGCCAATCCTGGAGTATGCAGCCCCAGCATGGAGTCCATATCTAGTCAAGGATAAGACTAAACTGGAAAAGGTTCAAAGGTTTGCCACCAGACTAGTACACGAGCTGAGAGGTATGAGCTACGAGGAGAGACTACGGGAATAAAACCTCACTTTGATGGAAGACAGAAGAGTTAGGGGGGACATGATCACCACATTCAAGATTCTGAAGGGAATTGATAGGGTAGATAAAGACAGTCTATTTAACACAAGGGGAACACGCACAAGGGGACACAGGTGGAAACTGAGTGCCCAAATGAGCCACAGAGATATTAGAAAGAACTTTTTTAGCGTCAGAGTGGTTGACAAATGGAATGCATTAGGCAGTGATGTGGTGGAGGCTGACTCCATACACAGTTTCAAGTGTAGATATGATAGAGCCCGATAGGCTCAAGAATCTGTACACCTGTTGATTGACGGTTGAGAGGCGGGACCAAAGAGCCAGAGCTCAACCCCCGCAAACACAACTAGGTGAGTACACACACACACACACACACACACACACACACACACACACACACACACACACACACACACACACACACACACACACACACACACACACATTAATTGATAATGGACTGTTTTGTGTGCGTATCCATGTGTACTATTGTCAAGACCGACAGACACGTGAAGCTATGTGTTTTTATGTGTACCTGTAATTGAACTGACATGTGTACGGTAATTATCTGTATGCGTCCATTTTAGAGGTACACATTAGTGAATGTTTATTTATGTAAATTGATTGACATATGTATGTGGACGCTCGGTTAGTGTTACTGTAATTTATATGGTTAACGTTTGAATGACATAGTTTCCCCTCATTGTCACATTTTTTGTTACTATTTCGCTGTTCACTCTCACTCTCTCTAAATCCCGTGGACTAATTGTGCTCACGTGTGTTTGTTTAGGGTAGGGTAACCATAGTCTTCTTACACAATAATTTGCAACTATTTGCTGACTAACATTTCAAAAGATCATCTAAGTTTCTAATAAGTATTCTTTTTCCTAACATACAAGTCAATCAGACAGTACCTAACCTCAGTCAGAAAAACTTTTATTACTACATCTCGCAACGTCTTTTGCATATATATCCAAAATTAAAAACAAATAAAAATTTAAATTCATTAACTGGCAGCCCCCCTCCCCTCCAAAGCCTTCAAGGCCACCAAACATCATTCCTTTCCCTTAACCTCTCCCAAATTATCTTTTGCACCAATACACAAATTAGGGGGCATTATAGCTGAGTGGACGTCGCTCTCGACTCGTAATCCTAGCTCATGCGATCCCCCGGTGATGGAACAAACGGAAATCAGCAGAGTTGCTATCATTCTGATGCCCCTGTTACCTAGCAGTAAATATGTACCTGGGCGTTAGACACCTGTTACGGGCTGCTTCCTGGGTGTGTGTGTGTGGAATGTTTTTTATTAGTTAGTAATAATTGATTGATTGACAGTTGAGAGGCGGGCCGAAAGAGCAGAGCTCAACCCTCGCAAGCACAACTAAGTGAACACTACTAGATAAATACTAACCAACCACGATCTCGACATTCCACTACACACGCAACCCGTCCCCCCCCCCCCCCAACTCCCCAAATCACTCTACCTAAGTCATTAAAAAATTAAAACAAATCAATTAATACACCAAAAATACTAACTATAAATAAAGGCATCAAATTTGAGACATACAGCGACTCCAGCGTGGTCTAGTCGGAAGAGAACGAGTTCTCATCTGGATAGATTGCGATCGAGCCTGTCGGAACGGTTGTGTAACTGCAGGGCACAAATATTTGTGTGTCCCCTCCTGTAGCGGCCTCTGTTTCGACAGGTTCCCTGGATAGCTGGAATTGGCCTGGCCCTTGGAAAGTGGGGAAGGGGTGAAATCCGTTGGGCCCACGGACGGATACCTTGGATCCATGGACCTACGGCAGGTCTAATCATCTGGGATTCGAACCCACGGTGGGAATAAGGGAGGAGATTTGGGGAGGAGGGGATTGTTCCAGGAACCAAACCTCACATAAACCCGGACACTCACACACACACACACACACACACACACCCTCATCCGAACACTCACAGGGACACTCACACACACCCTGTGATAAGGGAGGACTGTGATAAGGGAGACCATCTGAGGGGACACAGATGGCCTCGTGGACCCACTGGTATAACCGGACACAAACTCACCCGGACACTCACACACACTCACCCGGACACTCACAGGGTGTAATACACACTCACACAAAGACACACATCCATAGACACAAACTGTGATGAGGGAGACCATCTGAGGGGACACAGATGACCTCCTGGACCCACAAGTATATATCAATATTTAATTTATTATTTATTATTTAATTTTAATAAATAAATAAATCAAATTAATTTTTTTTAATAAATTATTATTTTATTAAATTATTAAATAATTATTTTAATAAAAAATAAATTAAATTAAATTAAATTTAATAAATAAATATTTATTATTTATATAATAAGGTACCAGAGGGTACCAGCTCTGGTGCCAATGTGGGGACCCATAGCCTCGGAGAAGAAAATAAAAAGTATTCAGAGGAGACCTTGTGGTTTCTCACTGAACACTAATATTATCTTCTACCACCCCCATTCTTTTGTATGTACACATATATATATTTGCTTTATTTGAACTTTGTTACAATAAAGGAGTTACATATAGGTTACAAAGATGGTTATCATAGGTTGTCGAGTTCCTCCAGCTCCTCAGATGGCGGGCAGGAACCCTGGATGCAGTGCGCATTTCCCCTCTGTATCGCCACGCTGAGGCGCTAGAGAAGAAAGCTGGCAGCTGTAGGGTCCCTTGTTGTTTCAATGAGCCTAGAACCTAGTTCCTTCAAAAAACTGGTAGCACTTTTACCCCAGGCGCCGAGTGTCTCAGAAGCAATGGGGACAAAATTGTAGAGGTGATCCAGTTCTCTATACTTACGGGATTTGGCTGCTTCCCTGTGGGTGGCAGCGCCACCTGGTTGTGCAACACTGAGGTCAATGTAGGTGCTAGCCAGGGTTGATACGCACGTGTTGTCCCATACCAACTGCTTGCCATTCTTCCAGGGGTTCACTGTGATACCATCCGGGCGACCAATTAGAGCATCAGAGTTAAGGGGCGTGAGATAACGGGGCTCTCTTTCAGCTGGGCATCCAGCTGTGGTGAGACTCCTCTTGATGAAGTCGTTAATATAATATATATATATTATATTAATATATATATATATATATATATATATATATATATATATATATATATATATATATATATATATATATATATATATATATATATATATATATATATATATATGCGAACAAGCCTGAATGGTCCCCAGGACAATATGCAACTGAAAACTCACACCCCAGAAGTGACTCGAACCCATGTGGGGTGGTTCAAATAGCTTAGGCTATCACCTCATTATGTCCGGTCGTGATGGTTAAGTGGATTAAGGCGTCTTGTATATACCAGTTGTGTTGCTCCTGGGAGTATGGGTTCGAGTCACTTCTGGGGTGTGAGTTTTCAGTTGCATATTGTCCTGGGGACCATTCAGGCTTGTTCGCATTTGTGTTCCTCACGTGTGCCCCAAAGAATGAGGTGATTTGGTAAAATGCTATGCCCAAGATTACTATCCGAGTGCCGGCGGTGGGGTGGTTCAAATAGCTTAGGCTATCACCTCATTATGTCCGGTCGTGATGGTTAAGTGGATTAAGGCGTCTTGTATATACCAGTTGCGTTGCTCCTGGGAGTATGGGTTCGAGTCACTTCTGGGGTGTGAGTTTTCAGTTGCATATTGTCCTGGGGACCATTCAGGCTTGTTCGCATTTGTGTTCCTCACGTGTGCCCCAAAGAATGAGGTGATTTGGTAAAATGCTATGCCCAAGATTACTATCCGAGTGCCGGCGGTGGGGTGGTTCAAATAGCTTAGGCTATCACCTCATTATGTCCGGTCGTGATGGTCAAGTGGATTAAGGCGCCTTGTACATACCAGTTGCGTTGCTCCTGGGAGTATGGGTTCGAGTCACTTCTGGGGTGTGAGTTTTCAGTTATATATATATATATATATATATATATATATATATATATATATATATATATATATATATATATATATATATATATATATATATATGTCGTACCTAGTAGCCAGAATGCACATCTCGGCATACTATGCAAGGCCCGATTTGCCTAATAAGCCAAGTTTTCATGAATTAATTGTTTTTCGACTACCTAATCTACTTATCTTAACCTAACCTAACTTTTTCGGCTACGTAACCTAACCTATATAGATAGGTTAGGTTAGGTAGGGTTGGTAGGATAGGTTAGGTTCGGTCATATATCTAAGTTAATTATTAGGCAAATCGGGCCTTGCATATATCGGCCGACCGGCCCATATATATATATGAAAAATATATATATATATATGAAAATGCATGACGAACTAAAAATCAAACAATTATTAATTAAATGAAAAATAATATTATAAAGAAAATATCAATGATACATAAAGGAATAAAAATAATTTATTCATAATTATTATGAAAATGGTTCAAGCGTCTAATTTGGGATGTTTGGGATATTGTGAAAACTGCAGGGGATTTTGGGCAAAATGTGACCCATCGCCGTGTTCAGTAATTGGTATATTTTCGGTAAAAAAAAAGACGCAATATCAAACAGCGAATACGTGCAGAGAGCCTGAATTTGGCTCCAAAATATTGCTCAAGGGTCGAACTTGGGATGTTTAGGATATTTTGAAAACTGCAGCTGGGTTTGGGCAAAATGTGACCCATCACTGCTTAAAGTAATTGGCTTGTTTTCGGTAAAAAAAATCGTAATTTAAAACTGCGAACACGTGCAGAGAGCCAGAATTTAACTCCAAAATAAGGCTCAAGTGTCGAATTTGGGATGTTTGGGATATTTAGAAAACTAAAGGGAGGGTTTGGGCAAAATGTGATCCCTCGCTGCTTTCAGTAATTGACGTATTTTCGGTATAAAAAGGCGTAATTTCAAACTGCGAATACGTGCAGAGAACCAGAATTTGACTCCAAAATATTGATCAAGCGTCGAATTTGGGATGTTTGGGATATTTTGAAAACTGCAGAGGATTTTGGGCAAAATGTGACCCATCGCTGCCATCAGTAATTTGCATATTTTTGGTATAAAAAGACATAATTTCAAACTACGAATACGTGCAGAGAGCCTGAATTTGGTTTCAAAATATTGCTCAAGGGTCGAATTTGGGATGTTTGGGATATTTTGAAAACTGCAGCTGGGTTTGGGCAAAATGTGACCCATCGCCGCTCTCAGTAATTGGCATATTTTCGGTATAAAATGTCATAATTTCAAATAGCGAAAACGTACAGAGACCCAGAATTTGGTTCCAAAATATGGTTCAAGCGTCGAATTTGGGATGTTTGGGATATTTTGAAAACTGCAGGGGATTTTGGGCAAAATGTGACCCATCGCTGCCATCAGTAATTTGCATATTTTTGGTATAAAAAGACATAATTTCAAACTACGAATACGTGCAGAGAGCCTGAATTTGGTTTCAAAATATTGCTCAATGGTCGAATTTGGAATGTTTGGGATATTTTGAAAAATGCAGCTGGGTTTGGGCAAAATGTGACCCATCGCCGCTTACAGTAATTGGCTTATTTTCGGTAAAAAAAATCGTAATTTTAAACTGCGAATACGTGCAGAGAGCAAGAATTTGACTCCAAAATATGGATCTAGCGTCGAATTTGGGATGTTTGAGATATTTTGAAAGCTGCAGGGAGGGTTTGGCCAAAATATGACCCATCTCCGCTCTCAGTAATTGGTATATTTTCGGTATAAAAAGTCGAAATTACAAACTGCAAATACGTGCAGAGAGCCAGAATTTGGCTCTAAAATATGGATCAAGGGAAGAATTTGGGATGATTTGAATATTTTGAAAACTATAGGGGAGGTTTGGACAAAATGTGACCTATCGCCGCTCTCAGTAATTGGCATATTTTCGGCATAAAAATTCGTAATTTCAAATAACGAATACTTGCAGAGAGCCAGAATTTGGTTTCAAAATGTGACTCAAGCGTCGAATTTGGGATGTTTGGGATATTTTGAAAACTGCAGAGGGGTTTCGGCAAAATGTGACCCATCGTCGCTCTCAGAAATTGGCATATTTTCGGTATAAAAATAGTAATTTCAAACTGCGAACACGTGCTGAGAGCCAGAATTTGGCTCCAAAATATAGGTTAAGCTATGAATTTGGGATGTTTGGGATATTTAGAAAACAGCAGGGGGGGTTTGGGCAAAATGTGACCCATGGCCGCTCTCAGTAATTAATATATTTTCGGTATAAACAGACGTATTTTCAAACTGCGAATACGTGCAGAGAGCCAGAATTTAACTCCAAAATATGGCTAAAGCGTCGAACTTGGATTGTTTGGGATATTTTGAAAATTGCAGGGGGTTTAGGGCAAAATGAGCCTTATCGCTGTTCTCAGTAATTGGCTTATTTTCGGTATAAAATGTCGTAATTTCACACTGAGAATACGCAGAGAGCCAGAATTTGGCTCCAAAATATGGATCTAGCGTCGAAATTGAGATGTTTGGGAAATTTTGAAAACTGCAGGGGGGTTTGAGCAAAATGTGAACCAGCGCCGCTCTCAGTAATTGGCATATTTTCGGAATAAGAAGTCATAATTTTAAATGGCGAATACGTGCAGAGAGCTAGAATTTGGCTCCAAATTATTGCTCAAGCGTCGAATTTGGGATATTTTGGATATTTTTAAAACTGCAGGGGATTTTGGGCAAAAGGTGACCCGCAGCTGCTTTCAGTAATTGGCATATTTTCGGTATAAAAATTCGAAATTTCAAACTGGAAATACGTGCCTAGAGCCAGAATTTGGCTCCAAAATATGGTTAAAACATCGAAATTGGATTGTTTAGGATAACTTGAAAACTGCAGGGGGCTTTGGGCAAAATGAGACTCATTGCCGCTCTCAGTAATTGGCATATTTTCGGTATAAAAAGTCGTATTTTCAAACTGCGAATACATGCAGAGAGCCAGAATTTGGCTCCAAAATATGGCTCAAGGGTCAAGTTTGGGATGTTTGGGATATTCTGAAAATTGCCGGGGGGGCGTGGACAAAATTTGACCTATCGCTGCTCTCAGTAATTGGCATATTTTTTGAATAAAAGTTCGTAATTTTAAACTGCAAATACGTGCAAAGAGCCAGAATTTGGCTCAAAAATATAGCTCATGGGTAGAATTTTGGATGTTTAAGATATTTTGAAAACTGCAGGGGGGTTTGGGCAAAAGGTGATCCATCGCCGCCTTCAGTAATTGGCATATTTTTGGTATAAAAAGTTGTAAATTCAAACTAGGATGGGAGAGGGGAGGGGTTTGGGCAAAATGTAACCCATTGCCGCACTCAGTAATTAACATATTTTCGTTATAAAAAGTCGTATGTTCAAACTGCAAATACGTGCAGAGAGCCTGAATTTGGCTCCAAAATATAGCTCAAGCGCCGAATTTGGGATGTTTGGTATATTTTAAAAACTGCAGAGTGGGTTTAGGCAAGATGTGATCCATCGCCGCTTTAAGTAATTAGCATATTTTCTGTATAAAAAGACGTAATTTCAAACTGTGAATACGTGAAGAGAGCCAGAATTTGGCTCCAAAATATGGCTCACGTGTCGAACTTGGAATGTTTGGGATATTTCTCAAACTGCAGGAGGCGTTTGGGAAAAAAGGAACCTATCGCAGCTCTCAGTAATTAGCATATTTTCGGTATAAAAAGACGTAATTTCAAACTGCGAATACGTGCAGAGAGCGAGAATTTGACTCCAATATATGCCTCAAGCGTCGAATTTGGGATGTTTGGGATAATTTGAAAACTGCAGGGAGGGTTTATGAAAAATGTGATCCATCGCCGCTTTCAGTAATTGGCATATTTTCGGTATAAAAAGTCGTATTTTCAAACTGCGAATACATGCAGAGAGCCAGAATTTGGCTCCAAAATATGGCTCATGGGTAGAATTTTGGATGTTTAAGATATTTTGAAAACTGCAGGGGGGTTTGGGAAAAATGTGATCCATAGCCGCTCTCAGTAATTGGCATATTTTTGGTATAAAAAGTCGTAAATTCAAACTAGGGGGGGAGGGGGGGGGGTTGGGCAAAATGTGACCCATTGCCGCTCTCAGTAATTAATATATTTTCGTTATAAAAAGTCGTATTTTCAAACTGCAAATACGTGCAGAGAGCCTGAATTTGGCTCCAAAATGTGGCTCAAGCGTCGAATTTGGGATGTTTGAGATATTTTAAAAACTGCAGGGAGGGTTTAGGCAAAATGTGATCCATCGCCGCTTAAAGTAATTGGCATATTTTCGGTATAAAAATTCGTAATTTCAAACTGGAAATACGTGCCTAGAACCAGAATTTGGCTCCAAAATATGGTTAAAACATCGAAATTGGATTGTTTGGGATACCTTGAAAACTGCAGGGGGGCTTTGGGCAAAATGAGACCCATTGCCGCTCTCAGTAATTGACATATTTTCGGTATAAAAAGTCGTAGTTTCAAACAGCGAATGCATGCAGAGAGCCAGAATTTGGCTCCAAAATATGGCTCAAGGGTCGAATTTGGGATGTTTGAGATATTCTGAAAATTGCCGGGGGGGCGTGGACAAAATTTGACCCATCGCTGCTCTCAGTAATTGGCATATTTTTGTTTAAAAGTTCGTAATTTTAAACTGCAAATACGTGCAAAGAGCCAGAATTTGGCTCCAAAATATGGCTCATGGGTCGAATTTTGGATGTTTAAGATATTTTGAAAACTGCAGGGGGGATTGGGCAAAATGTGATCCATAGCCGCCTTCAGTATTTGGCATATTTTTGGTATAAAAAGTAGTAAATTCAAATTAGGGGGGAGGGGGGTGGGGTTTGGAAAAAATGTGACCCATTGCCGCTCTCAGTAATTAACATATTTTCGGTAAAAAAAAGTCGTGATTTCAAACTGCAAATACGTGCAGAAAGCCAGATTTTGTCTCCAAAATATGGCTCAAGCTTCGAATTTGGGATGTTTGGGATATTTTGGAAACTAAACGGAGGGTTTGGGCAAAATTTGAACGATCGCAGCTCTCAATAATTGGCATATTTATTATAAAAATTCGTAATTTTAAACTGCGAACACGTGCAGAGAGCCAGAATTTGGCTCCAAAATATGGCTCAAGTGTCGAATTTGGGATGTTTGGGGTATTTTGAAAACTAAACGGAGGGTTTGGGCAAAATGTGATCCCTCACTGCTTTCAGTAATTGGCATATTTTCGGTATAAAAAGCCGTAATTTCAAACTGCGAATACTTGCAGAGAGCCAGAATTTGGCTATAAAATATTGCTCAAGCGTCGAGTTTGATATGTTTGGGATATTTTGAAAACTGCAGGGGATTTTTTGCAAAATGTGACCCATCGCTGTTTTCAGTAATTGGCATATTTTCGGTATAAAAAGACGTAATTTCAAACTGCGAATACGTGCAGAGAGCCTGAATTTGGCTTCAAAATATTAACCAAGGGTCGAATTTTGGATGTTTGGGATATTTTGAAAACTGCAGCTGGGTTTGGGCAAAATGTGACCCATCGCCGCTCTCAGTAATTAACATTTTTTCGGTATAAAAAGCCGTAATTTCAAACTGCGAATACGTGCAGAGAGCGAGAATTTGACTCCAAAATATAGCTCAAGCGTCTAATTTGGTATGTTTGGGATATTTTGAAAACTGTAGGGGGGGGGGTTGAGCAAAAAGGAACCCATCGCAACTCTCAGTAATTTGCATATTTTCGGTATAAAAAGTCCTAATTTCAAACTGCGAAAACGTGCCAAGAGCTAGAATTTGGCTCTAAAATATGGCTCAAGCGTCGAATTTGGGATGTTTTTGATATTTTAAAAATTGCAGAGGGGGTTCGGGCAAAATGTGACCCACCGCAGCTTTCAGTAATTGGCATAAATTCGGTATTAAAACTCGTTATTTCAAACTTCGAATACGTGCAGAGAGCCAGAATTTGACTTTGAAATATGGCTCAAGCGGCGAATTTGGGATGTTTGGGATATTTTAAAAACTGCAGGGAGGTTTTGGGCAAAATATGACCCATCTCCGATCTCAGTAGTTGGCATATTTTCGGTATAAAAATTTGAAATTTCAAACTGCAAATACGTACAGAGAGCCAGAATTTGACTCCAAAATATGGCTCATGGGACGAATTTTGGATGTTTAAGATATTTTGAAAACTGCAGGGGGGTTTGGGCAAAATGTGATCCATCGCCGCCTTCAGTAATTGGCATATTTTTGGTATAGAAAAGTCGTTAATTCACACTAGGGGGGGGGGGCAAAATGTGACCCAATGCCGCTCTCAGTAATTAACATATTTTCGTTATAAAAAGTAGTATTTTCAAACTGCAAATACGTGCAGAGAGCCTGAATTTGGCTCCAAAATATGACTCAAGCGTCGAATATGGGATCTTTGGGATATTTTAAAAACTGCAGGTACGGTTTAGGCAAAATGTGATACATCGCCGTTTCAGTAATTGGCATATTTTCGGTATAAAAAGACGTAATTTCAAACTGCGAATAAGTGCAGAGAGCCAGAATTTGGCTCCAAAATATGGCTCAAGCGTCGAATTTGGGATGATTGGGATATTATGAAAACTGCAGGTGGGGTTTGGGCCAAATGTGACCTAACGCTGCTCTCAGTTAGTGGCATATTTTCGATATAAAAAGTCGTAATTTCAAACTGCGAATACGTGCAAAGAGCGAAAATTTGACTCAAAAATATGGCTTTCGCGTCGAATTTGGGATGTTTGAGATATTTTGAAAGCTGCAGGGAGGATTTGGGCAAAGTGTGACCCATCTCCGCTCTCAGTAATTGGCATATTTTCGGTATAAAAAGTCGAAATTTCAAACTGCAAATACGTGCAGAGAGCCAGAATTTGGCTCTAAAATATGGCTCAGGGGTCAAATTTGGTATGTTTGGAATATTTTGAAAACTACAGGGGAGGTTTGGGCAAAATGTGACATACCGCTGCTTTCATTAATTAGCATATTTTCGGCATAAAAATTCGTAATTTCATATATCGAATACGTGCAGAGAGCCAGAATTTGGTTTCAAAATCTGGTTAAGCGTCGAATTTGGGATGTTTGGAATATTTTGAAAACTGCAGAGGGGTTTCGGCAAAATGTGACCCATCGTCGATCTCAGTAATTGGCATATTTTCGGTATAAAAAGTAGTAATTTCAAACTGCGAACACGTGCCGAGAGCCAGAATTTGGCTCAAAAATACGGCTCAAGCTTCGAATTTGGGATGTTTTGGATATTTTGAAAACAGCAGAGGGGGTTTGGGCAAAATGTGACCCAACGTTGCTCTCTGTAATTAACATATTTTCGGTATAAAAAGACGTATTTTCAAACTGCGAATAAGTGCAGAGAGCCAGAATTTAACTCCAAAATATGGCTGAAGCGTAGAACTTGGATTGTTTGGGATATTTTGAAAACTGCAGAGGGTTTTGGGCAAAACTAGCCTTATCGCTGCTCTCAGTAATTGACACATTTTCGGTATAAAATGTCGTAATTTCAAAGTACGAATACGCAGAGAGCCAGAATTTGGCTACAAAATATGGCTCTAGCGTCGAAATTGGGATGTTTGGGAAATTTTGAAAACTGCAGGGGGGTTTGAGCAAAATGTGACCCAGCACCGCTATCAGTAATTGGCATATTTTCAGAATAAAAGTCGTAATTTCTAACTGCGAACACGTGCCGAGAGCTAGAATTTGGCTCCAAAATATGGCTCAAGCGTCGAATTTGGGATGTTTGAGATATTTTGAAAACTGCAGGGAGGGTTTGGGCAAAATGTGACCCATCTCCGCTCTCAGTAATTGGCATATTTTCGGTATAAAAAGTCGAAATTTCAAACTGCAAATACGTGCAGAGAGCCAGAATTTGGCTCTAAAATATGGCTCAGGGGTCAAATTTGGTATGTTTGGAATATTTTGAAAACTACAGGGGAGGTTTGGGCAAAATGTGACATACCGCTGCTTTCATTAATTAGCATATTTTCGGCATAAAAATTCGTAATTTCAAACTGCGAACACGTGCCGAGAGCTAGAATTTGGCTCCAAAATTTGGCTCAAGGGTCGAATTCGGGATGTTTGGGATATTTTAAAACTGGAGAGGGGGGGGGGGGGATAATAACAATATGTGACCTATCGCCGCTCTCAGTAATTGGCATATTATCGGTATAAGAAGTCATAATTTCAAATGGCGAATACGTGCAGAGAGCCAGAATTTGGCTCAAAATTATGGCTCAAGCGTCGAATTTGGGATGTTTGGGATATTTTGAGAACTGCAGGGAGGTTTGGGCAAAATGCGACCCATCGCCGCTCTCAGTAATTGGCATATTTTCGGTATAAAAATTCATAATTTCAAATGGCGAATACGTGCAGAGAGCCACAATTTGGCTCCAAAATATAGCTCAAGCTTCAAATTTGCGATATTTGGGATATTTTGAAAACTGCAGGGAGGGTTTTGGCAAAATGTGACCCATCTCCGCTCTCAGTAATTGGCATATTTTTGGTATAGAAAGTTGAAATTTCAACCTGCAAATACGTGCAGAGAGCCAGAATTTGGCTCTAAAATATGGCTCAAGGGTCGAATTTGGGATGTTTGGAATATTTTGAAAACTACAGGGGAGGTTTGGGCAAAATGTGACATACCGCTGCTTTCAGTAATTAGCATATTTTCGGCATAAAAATTCGTAATTTCAAATATCGAATACGTGCCGAGAGCTAGAATTTGGCTCCAAAATTTGGTTCAAGCGTCGAATTCGGGTTGTTTGGGATATTTTGAAAACTGCAGGGAGGGTTTTGGCAAAATGTGACCCATCTCCGCTCTCAGTAATTGGCATATTTTCGGTATAAAAAGTCGAAATTTCAAACTGCAAATACGTGAAGAGAGCCAGAATTTGGTTCTAATATATGGCTGAAGGGTCGAATTTGGGATGTTTGGAATATTTTGAAAACTACAGTGGAGGTTTGGGCAAAATGTGACCCAACGCCGCTCTCTGTAATTAACATATTTTCGGTATAAAAAGACGTAATTTCAAACTGCGAATACGTGCAAAGAGCCAGAATTTAACTCCATAAAATATCGTAATTTCAAACTACGAATACGTGCAGAGAGCCAGAATTTGGCCCCAAAATATGGCTCAAGCTTCGAATTTTGGATGTTTTGGATATTTTGAAAACTGCAAGGGGATTTTGGGCAAAATGTGACCCATCGCCGCTCTCAGTAATTGGCATATTTTCGGTATAAAAAGTAACTTCAAACTTCAAATACGTGTAGAGAGCCAGAACGTTTCTCCAAAATATGGCTCAAGCGTCGAATTTGGGATGTTTGGGATATTTTGAGAACTGCAGGGAGGGTTTGGGCAAAATGTGATCCATCGCCGCTTTCAGTAATTGGCATATTTTCGGTACAAAAATTCGTAATTTCAATCAGCGAATACGTGCAGGGAGCCAGAATTTGGCTCCAAAATATATCTCAAGGTTCGAATTTGAGATGTTTATGATATTTTAAACACTGCAGGGGGCGGGGGCAAAATGTGACCCATCGCCGCTATCAGTAATTGGCATATTTTCGGTATAAAAAGTCGTAATTTCAAACTGCAAATACGTCCAGAAAGCCAAAATTTGGTTCCAAAATATGGCTCAAGCGTCGAATTTGGGATGTTTCGGTTATTTTGAAAACTGCAGGGAAGGGTTTGGGCAAAATGTGACCCTTCGCCGCTCTTAGTAATTGGCATATTTTCGGAATAAAAATACGTAACTTTAAATTGCGAATACGTGCAGAGAGCTAGAATTTAACTCCAAAATATGGCTCAAGCTTCCATTTTGGGATGTATGGGATACTTTTAAATCTGCAGGGAGGGTTAGGTTATCTTGAGGTTATCTTGAGATGATTTCGGGGCTTTAGTGTCCCCGCGGCCCGGTCCTCGACCAGGCCTCCACCCCCAGGAAGCAGCCCGTGACAGCTGACTAACACCCAGTTACCTATTTACTGCTAGGTACGAGGGGCATAGGGTGAAAGAAACTTTGCCCATTGTTTCTCGCCGGCGCCTGGGATCGAACCCAGGACCACAGGATCACAAGTCCAGTGTGCTGTCCGCTCGGCCGACCGGCTCCCTAGGGTTCGGGCAAAATGTGATCCATCGCCGCTTTCAGTAATTGGCATATTTTGTAATTTCAAACTGCGAATACAGGCAGAGAGCCAGAATTTGGCTCTAAAATATGGCTCAAGGGTCGATTTTGGGATGTTTTGGATACTTTGAGAAATGCAGGGGAGTTTGGGCAAAATGTGACCCATCGCCGCTCTCAGTAATTGGCATATTTTCGGTATAAAAAGTCGTAATTTCAAACTGCAAATACGTCCAGAGAGCCAAAATTTGGTTCCAAAATATGGCTCAAGCGTCGAATTTGGGATGTTTCGGATATTTTGAAAACTGCAGGGAAGGGTTTGGGCAAAATGTGACCCTTCGCCGCTCTTAGTAATTGGCATATTTTCGGAATAAAAATACGTAACTTTAAATTGCGAATACGTGCAGAGAGCTAGAATTTAACTCCAAAATATGGCTCAAGCTTCCATTTTGGGATGTATGGGATACTTTTAAATCTGCAGGGAGGGTTAGGTTATCTTGAGGTTATCTTGAGATGATTTCGGGGCTTTAGTGTCCCCGCGGCCCGGTCCTCGACCAGGCCTCCACCCCCAGGAAGCAGCCCGTGACAGCTGACTAACACCCAGTTACCTATTTACTGCTAGGTACGATGGGCATAGGGTGAAAGAAACTTTGCCCATTGTTTCTCGCCGGCGCCTGGGATCGAACCCAGGACCACAGGATCACAAGTCCAGTGTGCTGTCCGCTCGGCCGACCGGCTCCCTAGGGTTCGGGCAAAATGTGATCCATCGCCGCTTTCAGTAATTGGCATATTTTGTAATTTCAAACTGCGAATACACGCAGAGAGCCAGAATTTGGCTCTAAAATATGGCTCAAGGGTCGATTTTGGGATGTTTTGGATACTTTGAGAAATGCAGGGGAGTTTGGGCAAAATGTGACCCATCGCCGCTCTCAGTAATTGGCATATTTTCGGTATAAAAAGTCGTAATTTCAATCTGCGAAAACGTGCAGAGAGCCAGAATTTAACTCCCAAATATGGCTCAAGGGTCGAATTTGGGACGTTTGGGATATTTTGAAAACTGCAGGGAAGGGTTTGGGCAAAATGTGATACTTTGCTGCTCTCAGTAATTGGCATAATTTCGGTATTAAAAGTCGTAATTTCAAACTGCGAACACGTGCCGAGAGCCAGAATTTGCTCGAAAATAAGGCTTAAGGGTCGAATTTGGTATGTTTGGGATATTTTGAAAACTGCAGGGGGGTTTGGGCAAAATGTGACCTATCGCCGCTCTCAGTAATTGGCATATTTTCTGTATAAAAAGTGTCATTTCAAACTGCGAATACGTGCACAGATCCAGAATTTGGTTCCAAATATGGCTCAAGGGTAAAATTTGGGATGTTTGGGATATTTTGAAAACTGCAGGGGGGGGGGGGGGTTTGTGAAAATGTGACCCATCGCTGCTATCAGTAATGGGCATATTTTCGGTATAAAAAGTCGCAATTTCAAACTGCGAATATGTGCAGAGAGCCAGAATTTGGCTAAAAAATATTGTTCAAGCGTCGAGTTTGGTATGTTTGGGATACTTTGGAAACTGCAGGGGGGGTTTGGGCAAAATGTGACCCATCGCCGCTCTCAGTAATTGGCATATTTTCGGTATAAAAATTCGTAATTTCAATCTGCGAATACGTGCAGAATGCCAGAATTTAACTCCAAAATATGGCTCAAGGGTCGAATTTGGTATGTTTGGGATATTTTTAAAACTGCAGGGAAGGATTTGGGCAAAATGTGACCCTTTGTCGCTCTCAGTAATTGGCATATTTTTGGTATAAAAAGTCGTAATTTCAAACTGCGAACACGTACCGAGAGCCAGAATTTGCTCGAAAATAAGGCTCAAGGGTCGAATTTGGGATGTTTGGGATATTTAGAGAACTGCAGGGGGGGTTTGGGCAAAATGTGATTCATCGCCGCTTTCAGTAATTGGCATATTGTCGGTATAAAAATTCTAGTTTCAAACTGCGTATACGTGCAGAGAGCCTGAATTTGGCTCCAAAAATATGGCTCAAACGTCGAATTTGGGATGTTTTGGATATTTTGACAACTGCAGAGGGGTTTAGGCAAAAATAAGACCCATCGCTGCACTCAGTAATTAATATATTTTCAATATAAAAATCGTAATTTCAAACTGTGAATACGTGCAGAGAGCCAGAATTCGGCTCCAAAATGTGGCTCAAGCGTCGAATTTGGGATGTTTGTGATATTTTAAAAACTGCAAGGAGTGTTTGGGCAAAATGTGATCCATCGCAGCTTTCAGTAGTTGGCATATTTTCGGTATAAAAAGACGTAATTTCAAACTGCGAATACGTGCAGAGAGAGAGATTTTGACTCCAGAATATGGCTCAAGCGTCGAATTTGGGATGTTTGGGATATTTTAAAAACTGCAGGGAGTGTTTGGGCAAAATGTGATCCATCGCAGCTTTCAGTAATTAGCACATTTTTGGTATAAAAAGACGTAATTTCAAACTGCGAATACGTGCAGAGAGCGAGAATTTGACTCCAAAATATGGCTCAAGCGTCGAATTTGGGATGTTTGGGATACTTTTAAACCGCAGGGAGGGTTCGGGCAAAAAGTGATCAATCCCCGCTTTCAGTAATTGGCATATTTTCGACATAAAAAGTCGTAATTTCAAATTGCGAATACATGTAGAGAGCCAGAATTTGGCACCAAAATATTGCTCAAGAGTCGAATTTTGGATGTTTGGGATATTTTGAGAATTGCAGGGGGTTTGGGCAAATTGTGACACATCGTCGCTCTCAGTAATTGGCATATTTTCGGTATAAAAATTCGTAATTTCAAACTGCAAATACGTGCAGAGAGCCAGAATTTGGCTCAAAAATATGGCTCAAGCGTCGAATTTGGGATATTTGGGATATTTTGAAAACTGCAGGGAAGGGTTTGGGCAAAATGTGACCCTTCGCCGCTCTTAGTAATTGGCATATTTTCGGTATAAAAATACGTAACTTCAAATTGCTAATACGTGCAGAGAGCTAGAATTTGACTCCAAAATATGGCTCAAGCTTCCAATTTGGGATGTTTGGGATACTTTTAAATCTGCAGGGAGGGTTCGGGCAAAATGTGATCCATCGCCGCTTTCAATAATTGGCATATTTTGTAATTTCAAACTACGAATACACGCAGAGAGCCAGAATTTAGCTATAAAATATGGCTCAAAGATCGTTTTTGGGATGTTTTGGATACTTTGAGAATTGCAGGGCAGTTTGGACAAATTGTGACCCATCGCCGCTCTCAGTAATTGGCATATTTTCGGTATAAAAAGTCGTAATTTCAATCTGCGAATACGTGCAGAGAGCAAGAATTTAACTCCAAAATATGGCTCAAGGGTCGAATTTGGGATGTTTGGGATATTTTGAAAACTGCAGGGAAGGGTTTGGGCAAAATGTGACCCTTTGCCGCTCTCAGTAATTGGCATATTTTCTGTATAAAAAGTCGTAATTTCAAACTGCGAACACGTACCAAGAGCCTGAATTTGCTCGAAAATAAGGCTCAAGGGTCGAATTTGGGATGATTGGGATATTTTATAAACTGCAGGGGGATTTGGGCAAAATGTGACCCATCGCTGCTCTCAGTAATTGGCAAATTTCGGTATAAAATATCGTAATTTCAAACTGCGAATACGTGCAGAGAGCAAGAATTTGGCTCCAAAATATGGCTCAAGCTTCGAATTTTGGATGTTTTAGATATTTTGAAAACTGCAGGGGAATTTTGGGCAAAATGTGACCCATCGCCGCTCTCAGTAATTGGCATATTTTTGGTATAAAAAGTAACTTCAAATTTCAACTACGTGTAGAGAGCCAGAATTATTCTCCAAAATATGGGTCAAGCGTCGAATTTGGGATGTTTGGGATATTTTGTAAACTGCAGGGAGGGTTTGGGCAAAATGTGATCCAACGCCGCTCTAAGTAACTGGCATATTTTCGGTATAAAAAGTCGTAATTTCAATCTGCGAATACGTGCAGAGAGACAGAATTTGGCTCCAAAATATCGCTCAAGCGTAGAATTTGGGATGTTTGGGATATTTTCAAAACTGCAGGGAGGGTTTGGGCAAAATGTGATCCATCGCTGCTCTCAGTAATTGCCATATTTTCGATATGAAAAGACGTAATTTCAAACCACGAATACGTGCAGAGAGCCAGAAATTGACTCCAAAATATGGCTCAAGGTTCGAATTTGAGATGTTTGGGATATTTTGAAAACTGCAGGGTGGGTTTGGCAAAATGTGACCCATCGCCGCTCTCAGTAATTGGCATATTTTCGGTACAAAAAGTCGTAATTTCAAACTGCGAATACATGCAGAGACCCAGAATTTGGCTCCAAAATATGGCTCAAGGGTCGAATTTGGGATGTTTCTGATACTTTAAAAATTGCATTGGGAAGGGGGGGGGGCTTGGGCAAAATGTGACCCTTCGCCGCTCTTAGTAATTGACATATTTTCGGTATTAAATGTCGTAATTTCAATCTGCGAATTCGTGAAGAGAGCCAGAATATGGCTTCAAAATATGGCTCAAGCTTCAAATTTGGGAAGTTTTGGATATTTTAAAAACTACAGGGGGGTTTTGGGCAAAATGTGACCCATCGCTCCCTAAGTAATTGGCATATTTTTGGTATAAATGTAACTTCAAACTTCAAATTCGTTAAGAGAGCCAGAATTTGGCTCCAAAATATGGCTCAAGCCTAGAATTTGGGATGTTTGGGATATTTTGAAAACTGCAGGGAGGGTTTTGGCAAAATGTGATCCCTCGCCGCTTTCAGTAATTGGCATATTGTCGGTATAAAAAGACGTAATTTCAAATTGCGAATACGTGCAGAGACCCAAAATTTTGCTCCAAAATATGGCTCAAGCGTAGAATTTGGGATGTTTGGGATATTTTGAAAACTGCAGGAAGGGTTTGGGCAAAATGTGATCCATCGCCGCTCTAAGTAACTGGCATATTTTCGGTATAAAAAGTCGTAATTTCAATCTGCGAATACGTGCAGAGAGCCAGAATTTAACTCCCGAATATGGCTCAAGGGTCGAATTTGGGACGTTTGGGATATTTTGAAAACTGCAGGGAAGGGTTTGGGCAAAATGTGATACTTTGCTGCTCTCAGTAATTGGCATAATTTCGGTATTAAAAGTCGTAATTTCAAACTGCGAACACGTGCCGAGAGCCAGAATTTGCTCGAAAATAAGGCTCAAGGGTCGAATTTGGTATGTTTGGGATATTTTGAAAACTGCAGGGGGGTTTGGGCAAAATGTGACCTATCGCCGCTCTCAGTAATTGGCATATTTTCTGTATAAAAAGTGTCATTTCAAACTGCGAATACGTGCACAGATCCAGAATTTGGTTCCAAATATGGCTCAAGGGTAAAATTTGGGATGTTTGGGATATTTTGAAAACTGCAGGGGGGGGGGTTGTGAAAATGTGACCCATCGCTGCTATCAGTAATGGGCATATTTTCGGTATAAAAAGTCGCAATTTCAAACTGCGAATATGTGCAGAGAGCCAGAATTTGGCTAAAAAATATTGCTCAAGTGTCGAGTTTGGTATGTTTGGGATACTTTGGAAACTGCAGGGGGGGTTTGGGCAAAATGTGACCCATCGCCGCTCTCAGTAATTGGCATATTTTCGGTATAAAAATTCGTAATTTCAATCTGCGAATACGTGCAGAATGCCAGAATTTAACTCCAAAATATGGCTCAAGGGTCGAATTTGGTATGTTTGGGATATTTTTAAAACTGCAGGGAAGGGTTTGGGCAAAATGTGACCCTTTGTCGCTCTCAGTAATTGGCATATTTTTGGTATAAAAAGTCGTAATTTCAAACTGCGAACACGTACCGAGAGCCAGAATTTGCTCGAAAATAAGGCTCAAGGGTCGAATTTGGGATGTTTGGGATATTTAGAGAAATGCAGGGGGGTTTGGGCAAAATGTGATCCATCGCCGCTTTCAGTAATTGGCATATTGTCGGTATAAAAATTCTAGTTTCAAACTGCGTATACGTGCAGAGAGCCTGAATTTGGCTCCAAAAATATGGCTCAAAGGTCGAATTTGGGATGTTTTGGATATTTTGACAACTGCAGAGGGGTTTAGGCAAAAATAAGACCCATCGCTGCACTCAGTAATTACTATATTTTCAATATAAAAATCGTAATTTCAAACTGTGAATACGTGCAGAGAGCCAGAATTCGGCTCCAAAATGTGGCTCAAGCGTCGAATTTGGGATGTTTGTGATATTTTAAAAACTGCAAGGAGTGTTTGGGCAAAATGTGATCCATCGCAGCTTTCAGTAGTTGGCATATTTTCGGTATAAAAAGATGTAATTTCAAACTGCGAATACGTGCAGAGAGAGAGAGATTTTGACTCCAGAATATGGCTCAAGCGTCGAATTTGGGATGTTTGGGATATTTTAAAAACTGCAGGGAGTGTTTGGGCAAAATGTGATCCATCGCAGCTTTCAGTAATTAGCACATTTTTGGCATAAAAAGACGTAATTTCAAACTGCGAATACGTGCAGAGAGCGAGAATTTGACTCCAAAATATGGCTCAAGCGTCGAATTTGGGATGTTTGGGATACTTTTAAACCGCAGGGAGGGTTCGGGCAAAAAGTGATCAATCCCCGCTTTCAGTGTTTGGCATATTTTCGACATAAAAATCGTAATTTCAAATTGCGAATACATGTAGAGAGCCAGAATTTGGCACCAAAATATTGCTCAAGTGTCGAATTTTGGATGTTTGGGATATTTTGAGAATTGCAGGGGGTTTGGGCAAATTGTGACACATCGTCGCTCTCAGTAATTGGCATATTTTCGGCATAAAAATTCGTAATTTCAATCAGCGAATACGTGCAGAGAGCCAGAATTTGGCTCCAAAATATGGCTCAAGGGTCAAATTTGAGATTTTCATGATATTTTGAACACTGCAGGGGGGGGGGGGCAAAATGTGACCCTTCGCCGCTCTCAGTAATTGGCATATTTTCGGTATAAAATATCGTAATTTCAAACTGCAAATACGTGCAGAGAGCCAGAATTTGGCTCAAAAATATGGCTCAAGCGTCGAATTTGGGATATTTGGGATATTTTGAAAACTGCAGGGAAGGGTTTGGGCAAAATGACCCTTCGCCGCTCTTAGTAATTGGCATATTTTCGGTATAAAAATACGTAACTTCAAATTGCTAATACGTGCAGAGAGCTAGACTTTGACTCCAAAATATGGCTCAAGCTTCCAATTTGGGATGTTTGGGATACTTTTAAATCTGCAGGGAGGGTTCGGGCAAAATGTGATCCATCGCCGCTTTCAATAATTGGCATATTTTGTAATTTCAAACTACGAATACACGCAGAGAGCCAGAATTTAGCTATAAAATATGGTTCAAAGATCGTTTTTGGGATGTTTTGGATACTTTGAGAATTGCAGGGCAGTTTGGACAAATTGTGACCCATCGCCGCTCTCAGTAATTGGCATATTTTCGGTATAAAAAGTCGTAATTTCAATCTGCGAATACGTGCAGAGAGCAAGAATTTAACTCCAAAATATGGCTCAAGGGTCGAATTTGGGATGTTTGGGATATTTTGAAAACTGCAGGGAAGGGTTTGGGCAAAATGTGACCCTTTGCCGCTCTCAGTAATTGGCATATTTTCTGTATAAAAAGTCGTAATTTCAAACTGCGAACAAGTACCAAGAGCCTGAATTTGCTCGAAAATAAGGCTCAAGGGTCGAATTTGGGATGATTGGGATATTTTATAAACTGCAGGGGGATTTGGGCAAAATGTGACCCATCGCTGCTCTCAGTAATTGGCAAATTTCGGTATAAAATATCGTAATTTCAAACTGCGAATACGTGCAGAGAGCAAGAATTTGGCTCCAAAATATGGCTCAAGCTTCGAATTTTGGATGTTTTAGATATTTTGAAAACTGCAGGGGAATTTTGGGCAAAATGTGACCCATCGCCGCTCTCGGTAATTGGCATATTTTTGGTATAAAAAGTAACTTCAAATTTCAACTACGTGTAGAGAGCCAGAATTATTCTCCAAAATATGGCTCAAGCGTCGAATTTGGGATGTTTGGGATATTTTGTAAACTGCAGGGAGGGTTTGGGCAAAATGTGATCCATCGCCGCTCTAAGTAACTGGCATATTTTCGGTATAAAAAGTCGTAATTTCAATCTGCGAATACGTGCAGAGAGACAGAATTTGGCTCCAAAATATCGCTCAAGCGTAGAATTTGGGATGTTTGGGATATTTTCAAAACTGCAGGGAGGGTTTGGGCAAAATGTGATCCATCGCTGCTCTCAGTAATTGCCATATTTTCGATATGAAAAGACGTAATTTCAAACCACGAATACGTGCAGAGAGCCAGAAATTGACTCCAAAATATGGCTCAAGGTTCGAATTTGAGATGTTTGGGATATTTTGAAAACTGCAGGGTGGGTTTGGCAAAATGTGACCCATCGCCGCTCTCAGTAATTGGCATATTTTCGGTACAAAAAGTCGTAATTTCAAACTGCGAATACATGCAGAGACCCAGAATTTGGCTCCAAAATATGGCTCAAGGGTCGAATTTGGGATGTTTATGATACTTTAAAAATTGCATTGGGAAGGGGGGGGCTTGGGCAAAATGTGACCCTTCGCCGCTCTTAGTAATTGACATATTTTCGGTATTAAATGTCGTAATTTCAATCTGCGAATTCGTGCAGAGAGCCAGAATATGGCTCCAAAATATGGCTCAAGCTTCAAATTTGGGAAGTTTTGGATATTTTAAAAACTACAGGGGGGTTTTGGGCAAAATGTGACCCATCGCTCCCTAAGTAATTGGCATATTTTTGGTATAAATGTAACTTCAAACTTCAAATTCGTTTAGAGAGCCAGAATTTGGCTCAAAAATATGGTTCAAGCCTCGAATTTGGGATGTTTGGGATATTTTGAAAACTGCAGGGAGGGTTTTGGCAAAATGTGATCCCTCGCCGCTTTCAGTAATTGGCATATTGTCGGTATAAAAAGACGTAATTTCAAATTGCGAATACGTGCAGAGACCCAAAATTTTGCTCCAAAATATGGCTCAAGCGTCGAATTTGGGAAGTTTGGTATATTTTGAAAACTGTAGGGGATTTTGGGCAAAATGTGACCCATCGCTGCCTTCAGTAATTTGCATATTTTCGGTATAAAGAGACATAATTTCAAACTGCGAATACGTGCAGAGAGCCTGAATTTGGCTCCAAAATATTGCTCAAGGGTCGAATTTCGGATGTTTGGGATATTTTGAAAACTGCTAGGAGGGTTTGGGCAAAAT
This sequence comes from Procambarus clarkii, assembly GCF_040958095.1. Taxonomy (NCBI): domain Eukaryota; kingdom Metazoa; phylum Arthropoda; class Malacostraca; order Decapoda; family Cambaridae; genus Procambarus; species Procambarus clarkii. The sequence continues at coordinate 41,161,265 of NC_091162.1, read as the reverse complement.
GTGACCCATCGCCGCTCTCAGTAATTGGCATATTTTCGGTATAAAAAGTCGTAATTTCAAACTAGGGGGGGTTTGGGCAAAATGTGACCCATCGCCGCTCTCAGTAATTAATATATTTTCGGTATAAAAAGTCGTAATTTCAAACTGCGAATACGTGCAAAAAGCCAGAATTTGGCTCAAAATATGGTTAAAGCGTCAAACTTGGGATGTTTGGGATATTTTTAAAACTCCAGGGCTGGTTGGAGAAAATGTGATACATCGCCATTTCAGTAATTGGGATAATTTCGGTATAAAAAGACGTAATTTAAAACTGCGAATACGTGCAAAGAGCGAGAATTTTACTCCAAAATATGGCTCTCACGTCGAATTTGGGATGTTTGTGATACTTTGAAAACTGCAGGGTGGGTTAGGGCAAAATCTGATCCATCGCTGCCTTCAGTAATTGGCATATTTTCGGTATAAAAAGTCGTAATTTCAAACTGCGAATACGTGCAGAGAGCCAGAATTTGGCTCCAAAATATGGCTCAAGCGTCAAATTTGGGATGTTTGGGATATTTTGAAAACTGAATAGAAGGTTTGGGCAAAATGTGGTCCATCGCTGCTTTCAGTAATTGGCTTATTTTCGGTATAAAAATACGTAATTTCAAACTGCGAATACGTGCAGAGAGCCAGAATTTAGCTCCAAAATATGGCTCAAGAGTCGAGTTTGATATGTTTGTGATATTTTGAAAACTGCAGGTGGGGTTTGGGCAAAATGTGACCTATCGCCGCTCTCAGTAATTGGCATATTATCGATATAAAAAGCCGTAATTTCAAATGGCGAATACGTGCAGAGACCCAGAATTTGATTACAAAATATGGCGCAAGCGTCGAACTTGGGAATTTTGGGATATTTAGAAATGCTGCAGGGGTTTTAGGCAAAATGTGACCTGTCGCTGCCTTCAGTAATTTGCATATTTTCGGTATAAAAAGACATAATTTCAAATTGCGAATACGTGCAGAGGGTCTGACTTTGGCTCTAAAATATTGCTCAAGGGTCAAATTTGGCATGTTTGGGATATTTTGAAAACTGCAGCTGGGTTTGGGCAAAATGTGACCCATCGCCGCTCTCAGTAATTAGCATATTTTCAGTAAAAAAAAGTAGCAATTTCAAACTGCGAATACGTGCAGAGAACCAGAATTTTGCTCTAAAATGTGGCTCAAACGTCGAATTTTAGATGTTTGGAATATTTTGAAAACTGCAGGGGAGTTTAGGCAAAAAGGAACCCATCGCAGCTCTCAGTAATTGGCATATTTTCGATATAAAAAGCCGTAATTTCAAACTGCGAATACGTGCAGAAAGCCAGAATTTGGCTCCAAAATATGGCTCAAGCTTCGAATTTGGTATGATTGGGATACTTTGAAAACTGCAGGGAGGGTTTGGGCAAAATTTGATCCATCGTCGCTTTGAGTAATTGGCATATTTTTGGTATAAAAAGTCGTAATTTTAATCAGCGAACACGTGACGAGAGCAAGAATTTTGCTCCAAAATATGGCTCAAGCTTCGAATTTGGGATGGTGGGGATATTTTGAAAACTGCAGGGGGTGTTTGAGCAAAATGTGACCCATCGCATCTCTCAGTAATTAGCATATTTTCGGTAAAAAAAAGTCGTAATTTCAAACTGCGAATACGTGCAGAAAGCCATAATTTGGCTCCAAAATATGGCTCAAGCTTCGAATTTGTTATGATTGGGATATGTTGAAAACTGCTGGGAGGGTTTGGGCAAAATGTGACCCATCGCCGATCTCTGTAATTAACATATTTTCGGTATTAAATGTAATAATTTCAAACTGCGAATACGTAAAGATAGAAAGAATTTGGCTCCAAAATAAGGTTAAAGCGTCAGACTTGGGGTGTTTAGGATATTTTGAAAACTGCAGGGAGGGTTTGCGCAAAATGTGATCCATCGCTCTTGCAGTAATTGGCATATTTTCGGTATAAAAAGTCGTAATTTCAAACTGCGAATACGTGCAAAGAGCGAAAATTTGAATCCAAAATATGGCTCTCGCGTCGAATTTTGGATGTTCGTGATACTTTAAAAACTGCAGGGAGGGTTTGGGCAAAATGTGATCCATCGCAGCTCTCAGTAATTGGCATAAATTCGGTCAAAAACTTATTATTTCAAACTTCGAATACGTGCAGAGAGCAAGAATTTGACTCCAAAATATGGCTCAAGCGTTGAATTTGGGATGTTTGGGATATTTTGAAAACTGCAGGGAGGTTTTGGGCAAAATGTGACCCATCTCCGATCTCAGTAGTTGGCATATTTTCGGTATAAAAAGTGGAAATTTCAAACTGCAAATGCGTACAGAGAGCCAGAATTTGACTTCAAAATATGGCTCAATGGTCGAATTTGGGATGTTTGGAATATTTTGAAAACTACAGGGGGGGGGGCAAAATGTGACCCATCGCCGCTCTTAGTAATTGGCATATTTTCGGTATAAAAAGTCTTAGTATCAAATAGCGAATACATGCAGAGAGCCAGAATTTGGTTTCAAAATATGGCTCAAGGGTCGAATTTGGGATGTTTGGGATATTTTGAAAACTGCATGGGGTTTGGGAAAAATGGAACCCATCGTCGCTCCCAGTAATTGGCATATTTTCGGTATAAAAAGTCGTAATTTCAACCTCCGAACACATGCCGAGAGCCAGAATTTGGCTCCAAAAATATGGCTCAAGCTTCGAATTTGGGATGGTTGGGATATTTTGAAAACTGCAGGGGGGGGGGCAAAATGTGACCCATCGTAGCTCTCAGTAATTAACATATTTTCGGTATAAAAAGTCGTAATTTCAAACTGCGAATACGTGCAGAAAGCCAGATTTTGGCTCCAAAATATGGCTCAAGCTTCGAATTTGGGATGTTTGGGATATTTTGGAAACTGCAGGGAGGGTTTGGGCAAAATGTGAAACATCGAAGCTCTCAGTAATTGGCATATTTTCGGTATAAAAAATCGTATTTTTAAACTGCAAATAAGAGCTGAAAGCCAGAATTTGACTCAAAAATATGGTTAAATCTTTGAACTTGGATTGTTTGAGATATTTTGAAAATTGCAGGGGGGCTTTGGGCAAAATGTGATCTCTCGCCGCTTTCAGTAATTGGCATATTTTCGATATAAAAAGCCGTAATTTCAAACTGCGAATACGTGCAGAGAGCCAGAATTTGGCTCCAAAATATAGCTCAAGCGTCTAATTTGGGATTTTTGTGATACTTTGAAAACTGCAGGTAGGGTTTGGGCAAAATGTGATCCAACGCAGCTTTCAGTAATTGGCATATTTTCTGTATAAAAAGTCGTAATTTCAAAATGCGAAAATGTGCAGAGAGCCAGAATTTTGCATCGAAATATGGTTCAAGCGTCTAATTTGGGATGTTTGGAATATTGTGAAAACTGCAGAGGATTTTGGGCAAAATGTGACCCATCGCCGTTTTCAGTAATTGGTATATTTTCGGTAAAAAAGACGTAATTTCAAACAGCGAATACGTGCAAAGAGCCAGAATTTGGCTCCAAAATATGGCTCAAGCTACGAATTTGGGATGTTTTGGATATTGTGAAAACTGCAGAGGATTTTTGGCAAAATGTGACCCATCGCCGTTTTCAGTAATTGGTATATTTTCGGTAAAAAAGACGTAATTTCGAACAGCGAATACGTGCAAAGAGCCAGAATTTGGCTCCAAAATATGGTTCAAGCGTCGAATTTTGGATGTTTGGGATATTTTTAAAACTGCAGGGGATTTTAGGCAAAATGTGACCCATCGCTGACTTCAGTAATTTGCATATTTTTGGTATAAAAAGACACAATTTCAAACTACAAATACGTGCAGGGAGCCTGAATTTGATTTCAAAACATTGCTCAAGGGTCGAATTTGGGATGTTTGGGATATTTTGAAAACTGCAGCTGCGTTTGGGCAAAATGTGATCCATCGCCGCTTACAGTAATTGGCATAATTTCGGTAAAAAAAATCGTAATTTCAAACTGCGAATACGTGCAGAGAACCAGAATTTGGCTCCAAAATATGGCTCAATCGTCGAATTTTGGATGTTTGGGATATTTTGAAAAGTGCTGGGAGGGTTTGGGCAGAATGTGACCAATCGCCGCTCTCCAAAGTCTCAAGCGTCGAATTCCGGATGTTTGGGATATTTTGAAAACTGCAGGGGGTGTTTGGGCAAAATGTGACCCATCGCAGCTTTCAGTAATTGGAATAAATTCGGTATAAAAACTCGTAATTTCAAAATGCGAATACGTGCAGAGAGCCAGAATTTAACTCCAAAATATGGCTAAAGCGTCGAACTTGGATTGTTTGGGATATTTTGAAAACTGCAGGGGGGGTTTTGGGCAAAATGTGACCCATCGCTGCTCTCAGTAATTGGCTTATTTTCGGTATAAAATGTCCTAATTTCAAACTGCGAATACGCAGAGAGCCAGAATTTGGCTCCAAAATATGGATCTAGCGTCGAATTTGGGATGTTTGGGAAATTTTGAAAACTGCAGGGGGGTTTGAGCAAAATGTGACCCAGCGCTGCTCTCAGTAATTGGCATATTTTCGGAATAAAAAATCGTAATTTTAAACTGCGAACACGTGCAGAGAGCCAGAATTATCTCCAAAATATGACTCACGCGCCGAACTTGGAATGTTTTGGATATTTTCAAAACTGCAGGGAGGGTTTTGGGCAAAAAGTGACCCATCGCTGCTCTCAGTAATTGGCGTATTTTCGGTATAAAAAGTCGTAACTTCAAACTGCGAAAACTTGCCGAGAGCTAGAATTTGGCTCCAAAATATGGCTCAAGCGTCGAATTCGGGATGTTTGGGATACTTTGAAAACTGCAAGGGGGGGGGGGTGTTTAAACCAATATGTGACCAATCGCCGCTCTCAGTAATTGGCATATTTTCGGTATAAGAAGTCATAATTTTAAATGGCGAATACGTGCAGAGAGCTAGAATTTGGCTCCAAAATATAGCTCAAGGTTCGAATTTGGGATATTTGGGATATTTTGAAAACTGCAGGGGATTTTGGTCAAAATGTGACCCGTCGCTGCTTTCAGCAATTTGCATATTTTCGGTATAAAAAGACGTAATTTCAAACTGCGAATACGTGCAGAGAGCCTGAATTTGGCTCCAAAATATGGCTCAAGGGTCGAATTTGGGATGTTTGGGTTATATTGAAAACTGCAGCGGGGTTTGGGCAAAGTGTGACCCATCGCGGCTCTCAGTAATTGGCATATTTTCGGTAAAAAAAAAGTCGTAATTTCAAACTGCGAATACGTGCAGAGAGCCTGAATTTGGCTCCAAAATATTGCTCAAGGGTCGAATTTGGGATGTTTGGGATATTTTGAAAACTGCTGATAGGGTTTGGGCAAAATGTGACCCATCGTCGCTCTCAGTAATTGGCATACTTTCGGTATAAATAGTCGTAATTTCAAACTACAGGGGGTTGGGGCAAAATGTGACCCATCGCCGCTCTCAGTAATAGGCATATTTTCGGAAATAAAAAGTCGTAAATTCGAACTGCGAATACGTGCAAAGAACCAGAATTTGGTTTCAAAATATGGCTCAAGCGTCCAATTTGGGATGTTTGAGATATTTTGAAAACTGCAGCTGGGTTTGGGCAAAATATGACACATCGCCGCTCTCAGTAATTGGCATATTTTCGGTAAAAAAAAGTTGTAATTTCGTACTGCGAATACGTGCAGAGAACCAGAATTTGGCTCCAAAATATGGCTCAATCGTCGAATTTTGGATGTTTGGGATGTTTTGAAAACTGTTGGGAAGGTTTGGGCAAAATGTGACCCATTGCCGCTCTCCAAAGTCTCAAGCGTCGAATTCGGGATGTTTGGGATATTTTGAAAACTGCAGGGGGTGTTTGGGCAAAATGTGACCCATCGCAGCTTTCAGTAATTGGCATAAATTCGGTATAAAAACTCGTAATTTAAAAATGCGAATACGTGCAGAGAGCCAGAATTTGACTCCAAAATATGGATATAGCTTCGAATTTTGGATCTTTGAGATATTTTGAAAACTGCAGGGAGGGTTTGGGCAAAATATGACCCATCTCCGCTCTCTGTAATTGGTATATTTTCGGTATAAAAAGTCGAAATTTCAAACTGCAAATACGTGCAGAGAGCCAGAATTTGGCTCTAAAATATGGCTCAAGGGTCGAATTTGGGATGTTTTGAATATTTTGAAAACTACAGGGGAGGTTTGGAAAAAATGTGACCTATCGCCGCTCTCAATAATTGGCATATTTTCGGCATAAAAATTCGTAATTTCAAATGGCGAATACTTGCAGAGAGCCAGAATTTGGTTTCAAAATGTGGCTCAAGCGTCGAATTTGGTCTGTTTCAGATATTTTGAAAACTGCAGAGGGGTTTCGGCAAAATGTGACGCATCGTCGCTCTCAGTAATTGGCATATTTTCGGTATAAAAAGTAGTAATTTCAAACTGCAAACACGTGCTGAGAGCCAGAATTTGGCTCCAAAATATAGCTCAAGCCTCGAATTTGGGATGTTTGGGATATTTTGAAAACAGCAGGGGGGGGTTTGGGCAAAATATGACCCATCGCCTCTCTCAGTAATTAACATATTTTCGGTATAAAAAGACGTAATTTGAAACTGCGAATACGTGCAGAGAGCCAGAATTTAACTCCAAAATATGGCTAAAGCGTCGAACTTGGATTGTTTGGGATATTTTGAAAACTGCAGGGGGTTTTGGGCAAATTTGTGTATACTTCGATAGCAATTTGTATGATGATAAGTGGACTGTATTTCTGCAATAATCTTACAAATCGATCCTCTACACATTAGGAGGGGTTTATATTAAATTTATATATATTCAGCCAATCAAACTACAGTATTAGACTACATACATTGAAGAGATTCCTTATCTTATTTGTACAGCAGGCGTTAGTCCACCAGGTATAACCAGGATGTAGACACCACATTTTCCTCGTGTGAGGTAGCTTCCAACACCCTGGTAACTGATACACAAAGCATGCTTCCTCGTCTTGACCTGTCAAAAGGGCGCTAGCTGTAAAGCCAGAATCCTAATATATGACAGCTATATCAGAGAAAACACTGTACAAGGAACCATAAAGACCTAGGCTTAATTACCTTGTTTGAGTCGATCATTTGTGATCTAACCGGCTCACCCAATATCTACTGACATTAATGGCCATAAATGAAAGATAAACGGGTTTCGGAAAGACACTTCCCTTGAGATTGATGACAGCGTGTTGATGATGGCAGATCACTACTCTGATCTTCCATAACACTTCATCCAAGAGAATTTATAGGAGCCGTAATTCGCTCCACGACTCTGTGGTCTTAAACAATAACAATGGCTGACCACTCCCTCCTCACTGACGCTACTGGCCTACATTGTCCAGATGACAGTAAGTGATAGAAGGGTCACATTTACTCTATTTTAATTCTGATAATCAAGTTAATTTATATGAGATGTTTTTATGATGGTAGAGTCCAAAGACTAATGTTTTTAAGAATAATTCCCACCATAATAGGTGGTGAATTTATAATAGTATGTGGTAATGATATCCCGTTTTCTATAGACGGAAATTCCACTACAAGTTACATTTTCTATGGGTTAACTTGTTTATACAACACAGCAATATTATCTGCCTGTTTGATATTATTAAATGGTGTCGGATTTTCCGACATAATTCCCCGGGGGCTGCTCACGGGTCGAAGTCCTCTTTAGAACAGACGAACACCGATACTCCTCCTTCGAATTATTAGATTAATTTGATGTTAGTAGTTAGTAATCACACATTTGTGCGTCTGTTCATACAGGACGGATATCCGTACTAGAGTTGCAGGGGTTAGAAGTCTAATGCGATTTCATTTCCCTGTTAACTCTTGAAAGGCTAAAATTCAAGCCTAATTACATATTATTTAACCCAGAAGACTGAATGTGATCAAGTACTACAGTCAAGTATGATTCAGGGACTGCAGTGAGATCAGTGACATTAGATATAACTTGAAGTTTGTTCAGGTAACTGGTCACTGATATATAAACACTGAGGCCCATGGAATACATCTTGATTAAATAATAAATGTATCAAATTAGTCATCAGATTTATTGGGGTTTAATTTAGTTAATTGATTCAGAAGATTGAATAGCTCATCATTAAAGTAAAGTATGGTTCTGAGACTGCAGTGGGTTCAGTGACATTGGTCGCAGTGACTTGTAGCTGTTTAGGCTACTGTTCACTGATTTGCCACTGAGGCCTCATGAACTCATCTTCAGCTTTAAATGATGATACTAACATCAACCTCTGTTGGTATAGTCAGCTGTAATCTCCTTAGTATAATGCTACTGGAGAAATATAATCAGCTGACAAATTTAGATTTCTATTGGTATTGTTTATCTGCAGCCATAGGTCTCCTCAGGCTTGATACTGGGCCTGAGAGTAATTTACCTCCTGCAGATTTTAACATGGTTATACCCTGATATTTAGTAGAGCTACCGATGAATCGATGGCAATAGTCTGTCCCAACAAGGAGACCGAAGTCGGTGAGGTGATCAGACTTAATATTATCTGCCAATTTTATTCCTCTATTTCTCAGGAATTTGGCTGTTGCTCTCAGACCTTGAACTTGTAGGTCTACTGGTATTTTGTCCATCACAATGGCTTGTACTCTACAGACGTACCTGCCTAAACGTACTGATGGATGTACCACCTGGTAGACTTGAGGTCCTGCATCTGTTACAAACCCTGAGATATTGAATGACATCTGGGCTACAAGCCTTAATTGTAGTTCATCTGCCAACTTTTTAGTGACATATGTTCTCTGGGACCCTTGGTCAAACAACCCACGGGTATGGACCTTGGCCCTCTTATTCAGGATGGTAATTTGGGCAGTAGTCAAAGTCGTATTACCTTTAGACTTTGCCGATTGGACACTCTTTGTTTGTTGCACCTTGCAGTACTGTACTGTGGTGGGAATGCTGTCTTCCACCTTGGGTCTTGAATACGTTAATTTCGTATATTTGCACAGTGCTGCATGGTGCCTACCCCTTCTACACCTGTTGCAGGTGTTGAATTGGGTATCACAATAGTCTATGTTGTGTGACTTGAGACACCTTGAACATCTCCCTAATTCCTGGAGTCGCTCAATACGAGTGTCACTGGTTGGATAATTAGCACAACAGTATGTTGAATGTTTCTTTTTGCAGAACATACATGTCCCCCAGCCTACTGCACGTTTGGAAGTTACCGGTTTGGGTGAACTAGTAACAGTAGGCTTGGAGGATTCTGCTGCATTGTCAGATTTTCTGCAACTTGATGTTAGAGTAATTTACTGATGTTTATTTGGGGAAATTGTTTTACCCTTTAATTGACTATTATTTTCTATTTCTGAAGGCTTGCATGAGGCTTTAACTTCCTCATTTTCTCGTCGTTTGTTTATGATGGAATGCAAACCTTCAGTGATGTCCTGTACTGTCAGGATGGTGTTATGTTGATGTGCATATAATTCATCTAGTATATCGCTGGACAATTTTCGTTGAAGGACTGCTTTGGTCATCCATTCACTAGTAGTTATATCAACCTTAAGACTGAATGTTCTTAGTAATGACTCAAACTCCATGCTGAAGGCTTGTAATGAGTCAGCAGTCTGATCAGGTTGAGGTAAATCCAGCAATTGTAGTACTAGATGTATGACAGTTTTCTCATTGCCAGCATTATTCCTAGGAAGCTGGACTGGGAAATTAGTGCTGTCGCTATCTTCATTTACATTTTCTACTACTGGTTCAGCTTCACCTCTAATTTCAGTTTAGAGGCATGTTAACTTAGTAGCCTCAGGTATTGAGTTTTCAGAATCCACAGAGACTGTGGATAAATTGTCTGAGAACTGCTTAATTTCTGGTGGTATAATATTAGGTGAAGCTGTAGTGGGTGAAGCTTTACTGGGTGAAGCTTTATCCTTGTTGATTAAAGGATCTAATCTGGCTTTACATTTATTCTCAACAAGATCCAGATCATCCATAACATTATCTACTTTATTTGATGTACTGGCTAATTGTTCTGATTCAATTATCCTCTGTAAATGTTCCGACCTGCCTTGAGTTTCTTCTTCATATTGTGCTAGGTCAGACAGGAATGGTTCCACATCTTCAACTACTATGTCGTCGTCGTCGTGGACCTGATTTTGGTAAGATTTCCTATTTGCTTTCAATATATGCAATTGGGTTTGAATCTGTAACAGTGGTATTTTCAACCGACGATAATTAATTACAGGTTCATATAACAACTGTTCATATTGGTCGAGATCTCTTGTCAGTTGACGTTTGCTTGCTACTAAAGCACGCTTTGCTTTCTGTGGATTAATCATGGTGACTTGTTAATTGGGCACCACTGGCTCATAAATTGTGAGCAAGTACTGATGGTAGCCTAGGGTAAAATTCTGCACTCACTAGGCTGTAATCCTACCTCTACTAGAGGTTAGCACTTAAAATTAATACACATTATATATATACAATCATACACACTAATGATTTGAGTGATAAGCCAGGGTCATGGAAGTACCTTTAGGTTAGCTCTTCTATATCACCCTAGGATGGTAGAGACACTAATTAATCACGCAAAGGTGTAATGATCATAAGTAAATTATTATATATACACAACTCAACTCGAGTTGATAAAATTTACACCCAAAATAGGGTCTGCACCATTCATTAATGGTGCTAGGTTGTTCAATATAGAACAACTAGACTATGGTAATGGGACTAGGATGAACAATAAATAGTTCAACTAGTCAATGGTAATATCCTACCCTGTTGTGGGTTGGCAATTAGTAAATATTATATTGTGAACACTAGTGCAATATATATTAAATAATTCTCTAGTTTGGAGAAATAATATACACAATTATTGATAATAGCCTCTTAATTGCCTCTATAAAACTTCTAATATTATCAAGAAGTATTAAATATTATTAGTGACCTCGCAAAATAAAGTCCACAAAATTCGTAGATAATCTCTAGCGAAATTTAACACCTCGAAATCCGTGAACAATCTCACGAAGACGCAGCCACTAATTTGGCTGGCTTCAATATTAGCGCTGTCATCTCACAGAATAACACGCCACCAAATCTGTGGGTGTGCATGAAACCGCTGATAAGGTTGAACTGAACTGAGTGGGGCTCGTGAACTCGTTCGAGGCAACGCCGCCGTCTTTGACTGGCTTTGTTTATATCGCACTGCACTAGTATATTTAATGAATCCACTGGTTAACTGGTTCATCCGGTACTAAGATGACCAAATAATCTGTCATCCGATTCGCAGATGACCAATAATGTGGGTTCATAGGACCAATAATCTGTCATCCGGTTCGAAGATGACCAAATAATGTGGGAACCGACCTGTGAGATTTAGATTTATTTAATTTATATGAATTTATATAGAATTTATATTTATGTTATTGTGTATACTTCGATAGCAATTTGTATGATGATAAGTGGACTGTATTTCTGCAATAATCTCACAAATCGATCCTCTACACATTAGGAGGGGTTTATATTAAATTTATACAGCCAATCAAACTACAGTATTAGACTACATACATTGAAGAGATTCCTCATCTTATTTGTACAGCAGGCGTTAGTCCACCAGGTATAACCAGGATGTAGACACCACATTTTCCTCGTGTGAGGTAGCTTCCAACACCCTGGTAACTGATACACAAAGCATGCTTCCTCGTCTTGACCTGTCAAAAGGGCGCTAGCTGTAAAGCCAGAATCCTAATATATGACAGCTATATCAGAGAAAACACTGTACAAGGAACCATAAAGACCTAGGCTTAATTACCTTGTTTGAGTCGATCATTTGTGATCTAACCGGCACCCCCAAAATATCTACTGACATTAATGGCCATAAATGAAAGATAAACGGGTTTCGGAAAGACACTTCCCTTGAGATTGATGACAGCATGTTGATGATGGCAGATCACTACTCAGATCTTCCATAACACTTCGTCCAAGAGAATTTATAGGAGCCGAAATTCGCTCCACGACTCTGTGGTCTTAAACAATAACAATGGCTGACCACTCCCTCCTCACTGACACTACTGGCCTACATTGTCCAGATGACAGTAAGTGATAGAAGGGTCACATTTACCCTATTTTAATTCTGATAATTAAGTTAATTTATATGAGATGTTTTTATGATGGTAAAGTCCAAAGACTAATGTATTTAAGAATAATTCCCACCATAATAGGTGGTGAATTTATAATAGTATGTGGTAATGATATCCCATTTTCTATAGACGGAAATTCCACTACAAGTTACATTTTCTATGGGTTAACTTGTTTATAAAACACAGCAATATTATCTGCCTGTATGATATTATTAAATAGTGTCGGATTTTCCGACAAAGAGAGATTGATGCAGAGGCTCAAGAGAGTGATGCAGAGGCTCAAGAGAGTGATAGAGGCTGAAGAGAGTGATGCAGAGGCTTAAGAGAGTGAAGCAGACGATCAAGAGAGTGATGCAGAGGCTCAAAAGAGTGATGCAGAGGATCAGGAGATGGAAGCAGAGGCTCAAGAGAGTGATGCAGAGAATCAAGAGAGGGATGCAGAGGCTTAAGAGAGTGATGCAGAGGCTTAAGAGAGGGATGCAGAGGCTCAAGAGAGTGATTCAGAGGCTTACGAGAGTGATGCAAAGAATCAAGAGAGTGATGCAGAGGCTCGAGAGAGTTATGCAGAGGCCTCGAGAGAGGGATTCAGAGGCTTAAGAGAGTGATGCAGAGGCTGAAGAGAGTGTTACAGAGGCTCAAGAGAGGGATGAAGAGGCTGAAGAGAGTGATGCAGAGGCTGAAGAGAGGGATGCAGAGGCTCAAGAGAGTGATGCAGAGGCTTGAGAGAGGGATGCAGGGGCTCAAGAGAGTGATGCAGAGGCTCAAGAGAGTGATTCAGAGGCTGAAGAGAGTGATGTAGAGGCTTAAGAGAGTAATGCAGAAGCTTAAGAGAGGGATGCAGAGGCTCAAGAGAGGGATGTGGAGGCCCAAGAGAGGGATGCAGAGGCTCAAGAGAGGGATGCAGAGGCTCTTGAGAGTGATGCAGAGGCTCAAGAGAGGGATGCAGAGGCTTAAAAGAGTGATGCAAAGGCTCAAGAGAGGGATGCAGAGGCTCATGAGAGGGATACAGGAGTTCAAGAGAGGGATGCAGAGGCTCAAGAGAGTGACTCAGAGGATTACGAGAGTGATGCAGAGGCTTAAGAGAGTGATGCAGAGGCTTAAGAGAGGGATGCAGGGGCTCAAGAGAGAGATGCAAAGGCTCCATACGTGCAGAGAGCCAGAATTTGGCTTCAAAATACGGCTCAAGGGTCGAATTTGGGTTATTTGGGATATTTTGAAAACTGCAGGGGGTTTTGGGCAAAATGTGACCCATCGCTGCTTTCAGTGATTGGCATATTTTCAGTATAAAAAGTCGTAATTTCAAAATGCGAATACGTTCAGAGAGCTAGAATTTGGCTCCAAAATTAGGCTCAAAGGTCGAATTTAGGAAGTTTGGGATATTTTGAAAACTGCAGGGAGGGATTAGGCAAAATGTGGTCCATCGTCGCTCTCAGTAATTGGCATATTGTTGGTATAAAAGTCGTCATTTCAAGCTGGGAATACGTGCAGAGAGCCAGAATTTGGCTCCAAAATATAGCTCAAGGGTCGAATTTTGGATGTTTGGGATATTTTGAAAACTGTAGGGGGGTTTGGGCAAAATGTGACCTTTCGCTGCTTTCAGTAATTGGCATATTTTCAGTATAAAAAGTCGTAATTTCAAACTACGAATATGTGCAGAGAGTCAGAATTTAGCTCCAAAATTAGGCTCAAGGGTCGAATTTGAGATGTTTGGGATATTTTGAAAACTGCAGGGAAGGTTTGGGGAAAATTTGATACATCGCCGCTCTCAGTAATTGCCATATTGTCGATATAAAAAGTCGTAATTTCAAACTGCGAATACGTGCAGAGAGCCAGAATTTGGCTCCAAAATATTTCTCAAGGGTCGAATTTGGGATGTTTGGGATATTTTGAAAACTGCAGGGAGGGTTTGGGCAAAATGTGACCCATCGCTGCTTTCAGTAATTGGCATATTTTCAGTATAAAATGAAATAATTTCAAACTGCGAATACGTGCAGAAAGCCAGAATTTGGCTCAAAAATATTGCTCAAGCGTGGAATTTAGGATGTTTGGGATAATTTGAAAACTGCAGGAAGGGTTTGGGCAAAATGTGACCCATCGCTGCTTTCAGTAATTGGCATATTTTCAGTATAAAAATTCGTAATTTCAAACTGCGAATACGTGCAGAGAGCCAGAATTTGGCTCCAAAATATGACTCAAGTGTCGAATTTGGGATGTTTGGGATATTTTGAAAACTGCAGAGAGGGTTTGGCCAGAATGTGACCCATCGCGGCTTTCAGTAATTTGCATATTTTCAGTATAAAAAGTCGTAATTTCAAACTGTGAATACGTGCAGAGAGCCAGAATTTGGCTCCAAAATTAGGCTCAAGGGTCGAATTTGGGATGTTTGGGATATTTTGAAAACTGCAAAGAGGGTTTGGGCAAAATGTGATCCAACGTCGTTCTCAGTAATTGGCATATTTTTGGTATTAAAAGTCGTAATTTCAAACTGCGAATACGTGCAGAGAGCCAGAATTTGGCTAAAAAATATTACTCAAGCGTCGAATTTGTTATGTTTGGGATATTTTGAAAACTGCAGTTAGGGTTTGGGCAAAATGTGATCCATCGCTGCTCTAAGTAATTGGCATATTTTCGGCATAAAAATTCGTAATTTGAAATTGCGAATTCGTGCAGAGAGCGAGAATTTGGCTTCAAAATATGACTCAAGCGTCGACTTTTGGATGTTTTGGATATTTTGAAAACTGCAGGGAGGGTTTGGGCAAAATGTGATCCATGGCGCTCTCAGTAATTGGCATTTTTTCGGTATAAAAAGTCGTAATTTCAAACTGAGAATACGTGAAGACAGCCAGAATTTGGCTCCAAAATTCAGCCTCTGCATCATTCTCTTCAGCCTCTGCATCAGTCTCTTAAGCCTCTTCATCATTCTCTTCAGCCTCTGCATCACTCTCTTGAGCCTCTGCATCACTCTCCTGAGGCTCTACATCACTCTTATTCGCCTGTGCATCATTCTCTTCAGCCTCTGCATCACTCCCGTAAGCCTCTGCATCCCTCTCTTAAGCCTCTGCATCATTCTCTTCAGCCTCTGCATCTCTCTCTTAAGCCTCTGCATCATTCTCTTCAGCCTCAGCATTCCACTCTTAAGCCTCTGCATCACTCTCTTGAGCCTCTGCATCCCTCTCTTAAGCCTCTGCATCACTCTCTTGAGCCTCTGCATCCCTCTCGTGAACTTCTGCATCCCTCTCATGAGCCCCTGCATCCCTATCTTGAGCCTTTGCAACACTCTCTTAAGCCACTGCATCCCTCTCTTGAGCCTCTGCATCACTCTCAAGAGCCTATGCATCCCTCTCTTGAGCCTCTGCATCCCTCTCTTGAGCCCCTGCATCCCTCTCTTGAGCCCCTGCATCCCTTTCTTGAGCCTCTGCATCCCTGTCTTGAACCTCTGCATGGGAGCCGGTCGGCCGAGCGGACAGCACGCTGGACTTGTGATCCTGTGGTCCCTTGTTCGATCCCGGGCGCCGGCGAGAAACAATGGGCAGAGTTTCTTTCACCCTATGCGCCTGTTACCTAGCAGTAAAATAGTTGCCTGGGTGTTAGCTGTCACGGGCTGCTTCCTGGGGTTGGAGGCCTGGTCGAGGACCGGGCCGCGGGGACACTAAAAGCCCCGAAATCCTCTCAAGATAACCTCAAGATAACCATCACTCTCTTAAGCCTCAGCATCACTCTATTGAGCTTCTGCATCACTCTCTTGAGCCTCTACATCCCTCTCTTGAGCCTCTGCATCACTCTCGTAAGCCTCTGCATCACTCTCTTGAGCCTCTGCATAACTCTCTTGAGTCTGTGCATCACTCTCTTGAGCCTCTGCAACACTCTCTTCAGCCTCTGCATCACTCTCTTAAGCCACTGCATCCCTCTCCTGAGCATCTGAATCCCTGTCTTGAGCCTCTGCATCATTCTCTTGAGCCTCTGCATCACTCTCTTCATCCTCTGCATAACTCGCTTGAGCATCTGCATCACTCTCTTGAGCCTCTGCATCCCTCTCTTGAGCCTCTGCAACACTCTCTTAAGCCTCTGCACCACTCACTTAAGCCTCTGAATCCCTCTCTTGAGCCTCTGAATCCCTCTCTTGAGCCTCTTCGTCACTCTCTCGAGCCTCTGCATCACTCTCTCGATCCTCTGCATCACTCTCTTGAGCCTCTGCATCACTCTCTTCATCCTCTGCATAACTCTCTTGAGCCTCTGCATCATTTTCTTGAGCCTCTGATCCCTCTCTTCATCCTCTGCATCACTCTCTTGAGCCTCTGCATTACTCTCTTAAGCCTCTGCATCCCTCTCTTCATCCTCTGCATCACTCGCTTGAGCCTCTGCATTACTCTCTTAAGCCTCTGCATCACTCTCTTCATCCTCTACATCATTTACTTGAGCCTCTGCATTCCTCTCTTGAGCCTCTGCATCATTCTCTTGAGCCTCTGCATCCCTCTCTTGAGCCTCTGCATCCCTCTCTGCATCCTCTGCATCACTCTCTTGAGCCTCTGCATCACTCTCTTCAGCCTCTGCACCCCTCTCTTGAGCCTCTGCATCACTCTCTTGAGCCTCTGCATCACCCTCTTAAGTCTCTTCATCCCTATTTTGAGCCTCTGCATCACTTTTTTAAGCCTCTGCATCTCTCACTTCAGCCTCTGCATCACTCTCTTGAGCCTCTGCATCCCTCTCTTGAGTCCCTGCATTACTCTCTTGAGCCTATGCATCACTCTCTTCAGCTTCTGCATCCCTCTCTTGAGCCTCTGCATCCCTCTCTGCATCCTCTGCATCACTCTCTTGAGCCTCTACATCCCTCTCTTGAGCCTCTGCATCACTCTCGTAAGCCTCTGCATCACTCTCCTGAGCCTCTGAATAACTCTCTTGAGTCACTGCATCACTCTCTTGAGCCTTTGCATCCCTCTCTTGAGCCTCTGCAACACTCTCATCAGCCTCTGTATCCCTCTCTTGAGCCTCTCAATCCCTCTTTTGAGCCTCTGCATCACTCTCTCGAGCCTCTGCATCACTCTCTTAAGGCTTAAGAGAGTGATACAAAGGCTCAAGAGAGGGATGCAAAGGCTCATGAGAGAGATGCAGGAGTTCAAGAGAGGGATTCAGAGGCTCAAGAGAGTGATTCAGAGGCTTACGAGAGTGATGCAGAGGCTTAAGAGAGTGATGCAGAGGCTTAAGAGAGGGATGCAGAGGTTCAAGCGAGGGATGCAGGGGCTTAGGAGAAGGATGCAGGGGCTTATGAGAAGGATGCAGGGACTCAAGAGAGGGATGCAGGGACTCAAGAGAGGGATGCAGAGGCTCAAGTGAGGGATGCAGAGGCAAAAGAGAGGGATGCAGAGGCTCTTGAGAGTGACGCAGAGGATCAAGAGAGGGATGCAGAGGCTTAAGAGAGTAATGCAGAGGCTGAAGAGAGTGTAGCAGAGGCTTAAGAGAGGGATGCAGAGGCTCAAGAGAGTGATGCAAAGGCTCAAGAGAGTGACGCAGAGGCTTAAGAGCGGGATACAGAGGCTCAAGTGAGGGATGTAGAGGCTCAAGAGAGGGATGCAGGGGCTCAAGAGAGGGATGCAGAGGCTCAAAAGAGGGATGCTGAGGCTGAAGAGAGAGATGCAAAGGCTTAAGAGAGGGATGCAGAGGCTCAAGCGAGGGATGCAGAGGCTCAAGAGAGGGATGCAGGGGCTTATGAGAGGGATGCAGAGGCTCAAGAGAGGGATGCAGGGGCTCAAGAGAGGGATGCAGAGGCTCAAGTGTGGGATGCAGAGGCAAAAGAGAGGGATGCAGAGGCTCAAGAGAGTGATGCAGAGGCTGAAGAGAGTGTTGCAGAGGCTTAAGAGAGGGATGCAGAGGCTCAAGAGACTGATGAAAAGGCTCAAGAGAGTGACGCAAAGGCTTGAGAGAGGGATGCAGAGGCTCAAGAGAGGGATGAAGAGGCTCAAGAGAGGGATGCAGAGGCTTAAGAGATGGATGCAGAGGCTCAAGAGAGGGATGCAGAGGCTGAAAAGAAAGATGCAGAGGCTTAAGAGAGTAATGCAGAGGCACAAGAGAATAATGTAGAGGCTTAAGAGAGGGATGCAGAGGCTCAAGAGAATGATGAAAAGGCTCAAGAGAGTGAAGCAGAGGCTTAAGAGAGGGATGCAGAGGATCAAGAGAGTGATGCAGAGGCTAGAGAGAAGAATGCAGAGGCTGAAAAGAATGATGCAGAGGCTTAAGAGAGGGATGCACAGGCTGAAAAGAATGATGCAGAGGCTTAAGAGAGGGATGCAGAGGCTCAGGAGAGTGATGGATAGGCTCAAGAGAGTGATGCAGAGGCTCAACAGAGTGATTCAGATGCTTACCAGAGTGATGCAGAGGCTCATGGGAGGAATGCAGAGGCTCAAGTGAGGGAGGCAGAGGCACATGAGAGGGATGCAGAGGCTCTTGAGAGTGACGCAGAGGCTCAAGAGTGGGATGCAGAGGCTTAAGAGAGTGATGCAAAGGCTCAAGTGAGGGATGCAGAGGCTCATGATAGGAATGCAGGAGTTCTAGAGAGTGATGCAGAGGCTCAAGATAGGGATGCAGAGGCTCAAGTGAGTCATGAACAGGCAAAAGAGAGGGATGCAGAGGCTCTTGGGAGTGATGCAGAGGCTCAAGAGAGGGATGCAGAGGCTCAAGAGAGTGATTCAGAGGCTTACGAGAGTGATGCAGAGGCTTAAGAGAGTGATGCAGATGCTCAAGAGAGTGATGCAGTGGATCAAGAGAAGGAAGCAGAGGCTTAAGAGAGTGATGCAGAGGCTGAAGAGAGTGATGCAGAGGCTCTAGAGAGTGATGCAGAGGCTCAAGAGAGTGATGCAGAGGCTCAAGAGAGTGATGCAGAGGATCAAGAGAGTGATGCAGAGGCTGAAGAGAGTGTTGCAGAGGCTTAAGAGAGGGATGCAGAGGCTCAAGAGAGTGATGCAAAGGCTCAAGAGAGATATGCAGAGGCTTAAGAGAGTGATGCAGAGAATCAAGAGAGTAATGCAGAGGCTCGAGCGAGTTATGCAGAGGCCTCAAGAGAGGGATTCAGAGGCTCAAGAGAGGGATGCAGGGGCTCAAGAGAGGGATGCAGGGGCTCAAGTTAGGGATGCAGAGGAACAAGAGAGGGATGCAGAGGCTTAAGAGAGTGATGCAGAAGATCAAGATGGGGATGCAGAGGCTCAAGAGAGGGATGCAGGGGCTCAAGAGAGGGATGCAGAGGCTCAAGTGAGGGATGCAGAGGCACAAGAGGGGGATGCTGAGGCTCAAAAGAGGGATGCAGAGGCTTAAGAGAGTGATGCAAAGGCTGAAGAGAGTGTTGCAGAGGCTTAAGAGAGGGATGCAGATTCCCAAGAGAGTGATGCAAAGGCTCAAGAGAGTGATGCAGAGGCTCAAGAAAGTGATGCAGAGGATCAAGAGAGCGATGCAGATGCTGAAGAGTGTTGCAGAGGCTTAAGAGAGGGATGCAGAGGCTCAAGAGAGAGATGCAAAGGCTAAAGAGAGTGATGTAGAGGCTGAAGAGAGTGATGCAGAAGCTTAAGAGAGTGATGCAGAGGCTTAAGAGAGTGATGCAGAGGCTCATGAGAGAGATTCAGAGGCTCAAGAGATGGATGCAGAGGCTTAAGAGAGTGATGCAGAGACTCAAGAGAGTGATGCAGAGGCTCAAGAGAGTGATACAGAGGCTCAAGAGAGTGATGCAGAGGCTCAAGAGAGGGATGTAGAGGCTCAAGAGAGTGATGCAGTGGCTCAAGAGAGTGATGCAGAGGCCTAGGAGAATGATGCAAAGGTTCAAGAGAGGGATGTAGAGGCTCAAGAGAGTGATGCAGAGGCTCAGGAGAGGGATGCCGATACTCAAGAGAGTGATTCAGAGGCTTACGAGAATGATGCGGAGGCTTAAGAGAGTGATGCAGAGGCTTACGAGAGGGATGCAGGGGCTCAAGAAAGTGATGCAGAGGCTTAAGAGGGTGATGCAGAGGCTCAAGAGAGTGATGCTGAGGCTCAGGAGAGGGATGCAGAGGCTTAAGAGAGTGATGCAGAGGCTTAAGAGAGGGATGCAGAGGCTGAGGAGAGGGATGCAAAGGCTCAAGAGAGTGATGCAGAGGCTCAAGAGAGTGATGCAGAGGCTCAAGAGAGTGATGCAGAGGCTCAAGAGTATGATGCAAAGGCTCAAGAGAGGGATGCCGAGGCTCAAGAGAATGATGCAGAGGATGAAGAGAGTGATGCAAAGGCTTAAGAGAGTAATGCAGAGGCTCAAGGGAGTGATGCAGAGGATGAAGAGAGGGATGCAGAGGCTTAAGAGAGTAATGCAAAGGCTCAAAAGAGTGTTGCAGAGGATGAAGAGAGGGAAGCAGAGGCTCAAGAGAATGATGCAGAGCCTCAAGAGAGTGATGCAGAGCATGAATCACTTTCTTATCAGTTCGATCACTTTCTTAAGCCTCTGCATCACTCTCTTAAGCCTTTGCATCACTCTCGTAAGCCTCTGAAACACTCACTTGAGCTTCTGCATCCCTCTCTTGAGCCTCTACATCACTCCCAACAGCCTCGGCATCCCTCTCGTGTGCCTCTTCATCCCTCTCTTGAGCCTCTGCATCACTCTCTTGAACTCCTGCATCCCTCACATGAGCCTTTGCATCCCTCACTTGAGCCTTTGCATCACTCTCTTAAGCCTCTGCATCCCTCTCATGAACCTCTGCGTCACTCTCAAGAGCTTCTGCATCCCTCTCTTGTGCCTCTGCTTCCCTCACTTGAGCCTCTGCATCCCTCTCTTGAGCCCCTGCATCCCTCTCTTGATCCTCTGCATCCCTCTCTTGAGCCTCTGCATCCCTCTCTTAAGCCTCTGCATCACTCTCGTAAGCCTCTGCAGTACTCTCGTAAGCCTCTGAATCACTCTGTTGAGCCTCTGCTTCACTCTCTTGAGCCTCTCCATCACTCTCTTCAGCCTCTGCATCCCTCTCATAAGCCTCTGCATCATTCTCTTTACCCTCTGCATCCCTTGCCTAAGCCTCTGCATCATTATCTTCAGCCTCTGCAATCCTGTCATAAGCCTCTACATCACTCTCTTGATCCTCTGCATCCCTCTCTTAAGCCTCTGCATCACTTTCTTTAGCCCCTGCATACCTCTCCTAAGCCTCTGCATCCCTCTCTTGAGCCTTTGCATCATTCTCTTAAGCCACTGCATCCCTCTCTTGAGCCTCTGCATCACTCTCAAGAGCCTCTGCATCCCTCTCTTGTGCCTATGCATTCCTTACTTGAGCTCTGCATCCCTCTCTTGAGGGATGCAGAGCAATAAACTGAAAATTCACAAAAACGTGGAAAAACGGCAAAATATTGCCGAATTCGATGATATTTTGTTTAAATCACATAGAGGAAAAGAGGATGATAAACGTCAAAATATTGCTCAATTCAATGATTTTTAGTACAAAACAAAATGCAAGAAAACTTGCTTAAAATGCAAAATTTGCGAAATTCTGAGATTTGAAGGCCAAATCACATATCGTGATACTACATGAAGTAGTATCGAAATATTGGTAAAAAACGAATATATTTACGTAATGTCACACTACATGAAAAACGTGACAAAAATAGCTGTTTTTCCAAATTTGAGGAAATCATACTTCAAATCATAAAGCGAGGTTTCGTATTACTTAGATTCAAGAAAAGATGTTGTTTCCAATACAAATGATAAAAACCAATGTGTTTTCATTACCTCACTTGAGGTAATCACATTACCTCACTTGAGGTAATCACATTACCTCACTTGAGGTAATCACATTACCTCACTTGAGGTAATTACCTCACTTTCGTCCCTCACTTGAGCCTCTGCATCCCTCTCTTGAGCCTCTGCATCACTCTCTTGAACTCCTCCATCCCTCTCATGAGCCTCTGCATCCCTCATTTGAGCCTTTGCATCACTCTCTTAAGCCTCTGCATCCCTCTCTTGAGCCACTGCGTCACTCTCAAGAGCCTCTGCATCCCTCCCTTGTGCCTCTGCTTCCCTCACTTGAGCCTCTGCATCTCTCTCTTGAGCCCCTGCATCCCTCTCTTGAGCCTCTGCATCCCTCTCTTGAGCCTCTGCATCCCTCTCTTAAGCTTCTGCATCATTCTCTTAAGCCTCTGCATCACTCTCGTAAGCCTCTGAAACACTCTGTTGAGCCTCTCCATCACTCTCTTGAGCCTCTCCATCACTCTCTTGGGCGTCTGCATCCCTCTCTTAAGCCTCTGCATCATTCTCTTGAGCCCCTGCATCATTCTCTTGAGCCTCTGTATCCCTCTCTTAAGCCTCTACATCATTCTCTTGTGCCTCTGCATCACTATCTTGAACCTCTGCATCACTCTCTAAAGCCTCTGCATCTCTCTCTTCAGCCTCTGCATCACTCTCTTGAGCCTCTGCATCACTCTCTTGAGCCTTTACATCCCACTCTTGAGCCCCTGCATCCCTCTCTTGAGCCTCTGCATCCCTCTCTTGAGCCTCTGCATCATTCTCTTAAGCCTCTGCATCACTCTCGTAAGCCTCTGAAACACTCTGTTGAGCCTCTCCATCACTCTCTTGAGCCTCTCCATCACTCTCTTGGGCGTCTGCATCCCTCTCTTAAGCCTCTGCATCATTCTCTTAAGCCTCTGCATCACTCTCGTAAGCCTCTGAAACACTCTGTTGAGCCTCTCCATCACTCTCTTGAGCCTCTCCATCACTCTCTTGGGCGTCTGCATCCCTCTCTTAAGCCTCTGCATCTCTTGAGCCCCTGCATCATTCTCTTGAGCCTCTGTATCCCTCTCTTAAGCCTCTACATCATTCTCTTGTGCCTCTGCATCACTATCTTGAACCTCTGCATCACTCTCTAAAGCCTCTGCATCTCTCTCTTACGCCTCTGCATCACTCTCTTGAGCCTCTGCATCACTCTCTTGAGCCTTTACATCCCACTCTTGAGCCTCTGCATCCCTCTCTTAAACCTTTGCATCACTCTCTTGAGCCTTTGCATAACTCTCTTGAGCCTCTGCATCCCTCTCTTAAGCCTCTGCAACACTCTCTTCAGCCTCTGCATCACTCTCCTAAGCCTCTTCATCCCTCTCTTAAGCCTCTGCATCCCTCTCTTAAGCCTCTGCAACACTCTCTTCAGCCTCTGCATCAATCTCTTGAGCCTTTGCACCACTCTCAAGAACACTCTCTTCACCCTCTGCATCCCTCTCTTAAGCCTCTGCAACACTCTCTTCAGCCTCTGCATCACTCTCTTAAGCCTCTGCATCCCTTTTTTGAGCCTCTGCATCACTTTCTTAAACCTCTGCATCCCTCTCATGAGCCTCTGCATCCCTCTTCTGAGCCTTTGCATCACTCTCTTAAGCCTCTTCATCCCTCTCTTGAGCCTCTGCGTCCCTCTCAAGAGCCTCTGCATCCCTCTCTTGTGCCTCTGCATCCCTCACTTGAGCCTCTGCATCCCTCTCTTCAGCCTCTGCAGCCCTGTCTTGGGCCTCTACATCCCTCTCTTGAGCATCTGCATGCCTCTCTCAAGCCTCTGCATCACTCTCTGAAGCCTCTGTATCACTCTCTTAAGCTTCTGAATCACTCTCTTGAGCCTCTGCATCACTCTCTTGAGCCACTGCATCCCTCTCTCAAGCTTCTGCATCACTCTCTTGAGCCTCTGTATTACTCTTATGAGCCTCTGCATCCCTCTCCTAAGACTCTGCCTCACTCTCTTAAGCCTCTTCATCACTCTCTTGAGCCTCTGCATCACTCTCTTGAGCCTCTGCATTACTCTCTTCAGCCTCTTCATCCCTCTCTTGAGCCTCTGCAACACTCTCTTCAGCCTTTGCATCACTCTCTTAAGCCTCTGAATCCCTCTCTTGAGGCCTCTGCATAACTCTCTCGAGCCTCTGCATCACTCTCTTGATTCCCTGCATCACTCTCGTAAGCCTCTGAATCACTCTTTTGAGCCTCTGCATCCCTCTCTTAAGCCTCTGCATCCCTCTATTAAGCCTCTGCATCACTCTCTTAAGCCTCTGCATCACTCTCTAGAGCCTTTGCATCACTCTCCTAAGCCTCTGCTTCCCTCTCTTGATCCTCTGCATCACTCGCTTGAGCCTCTGCATCACTCTCTTGATCGTCTGCATCATTCTCTTGAGTCTCTGCATCACTCTCTTGAGCCTATCTATCACTCTCTTGAGCCTCTGCATCCCTCTCTTAAGCCTCTGCATCCCTCTATTAAGCCTCTGCATCACTCTCTTAAGCCTCTGCATCACTCTCTAGAGCCTTTGCATCACTCTCCTAAGCCTCTGCTTCCCTCTCTTGATCCTCTGCATCACTCGCTTTAGCCTCTGCATCACTCTCTTGATCGTCTGCATCATTCTCTTGAGTCTCTGCATCACTCTCTTGAGCCTATCTATCACTCTCTTGAGCCTCTGCATCACTCACTTAAGCCTCTGCATCCCAGTTTTCCCAGCAAACACATATCTAGAAAACGTTCGTCTATCCCTTCCCATAGGTGTGGGAATGATTTGCATTGAGAATGGTGCAGGAGAGCCTTTGAGAAACTTTTAATCGAAAAATCCAAACACAAAGGTTTTATAATAAATTGTTTTTCTACAACTATTTTGTTCTTAATGTATTACAAATAGTTTTTACATGTTTAAATATAAAATTTATGGTGTTTTTTGCAAAATTCATTAATAAATTGTGAATGATATATATTGGCTCAGTGAAACGTTCAAAATCCATTTAGTTATAATATGATCAGAAAAAAGTAGTTTTCCAAATTTTCTAAAAATCGCTCTTTTTAACACAATTTGACTCCTTATGCATTCCACTAAACACTAATATCATGTTTAAATATATAATTTATGTATTATTCCCTAAGATAATTTATATAAATTATAAAAGTTGCTGGAAAGTGGTGTGAAAGAATCTGAAAACGTTTTGTTGTCTTATATTGTGAGTAAGAGTGAGTGAGAGTGGGCAAGAGTGAGTAAGAGTGACTGAGAGTAAGAGTAAGAGTGACTGAAGGTGAGTGCGAGTGTGTAAGTGTGAGTAAAAGTAAGAGTGACAGAGTGAGTGAGAGTAAGAGTGACAGAGTGAGTAAGAGTGATTGAGAGTAAGGGTGAGTATGAGAGTAAGAGTTATTGAGAGTGAGAGTAAGAGTGATTGAGAGTGAGAGTAAGAGTGATTGAGTTAGAGTGAGAGTAAGAGTGATTGAGAATGAGAGTAGGAGTGATTGAGAGTAAGAGTGATTGAGAGTAAGAGTGATTGAGAGTAAGAGTGATTGAGAGTGAGAGTGATTGAGAGTAAGAGTGATTGAGAGTAAGAGTGATTGGGAGTAAGAGTAAGAATAAGAATGAGAGTATGAGTGATTGAGAGTAAGAGTAAGAGTGAGTAAGAGTAAGAATGAGAGTAAGAGTGATTGAGAGTAAGAGTGATTGGGAGTAAGAGTGAGAGTAAGAGTGATTGGGAGTAAGAGTGATTGAGAGTAAGAGTGATTGGGAGTAAGAGTAAGAGTAATTGAGAGTGAGTGAGAGTAAGAGTGATTGAGAGTAAGAGTATGAGAGTAAGAGTGAGAGAGTGAGTATGAATGGTAAGGGTGACTGAGAGTGAGTAAGAGTGACAGAGTAAGAGTGAGTAAGAGTAAGAATGAGAGTAAGAGCGATTGAGAGTAAGAGTGATTGGGAGTAAGAGTGAGTAAGAGTAAGAATGAGAGTAAGAGTGATTGAGAGTAAGAGTGATTGGGAGTAAGAGTGAGAGTAAGAGTGATTGAGAGTAAGAGTGATTGGGAGTAAGAGTGAGAGTAAGAGTGACTGAGAGTAAGAGTGATTGGGAGTAAGAGTGAGAGTAAGAGTGATTGAGAGTAAGAGTAATTGAGAGTGAGTGAGAGTAAGAGTGATTGAGAGTAAGAGTATGAGAGTAAGAGTGAGAGAGTATGAATGGGTAAGGGTGACTGAGAGTGAGTAAGAGTGAGTAATAGTGCATAAGAGTGATTGAGAGTGAGTTAAGAGTGTGAGGTGTGAGAGGGTAACTGGCCAGGGAGGCAGGATGTGTGGTCACAGATAGGCCTAGGCCTCATGATCTCTAATGTTGGTTTTTATATATATGTTGGATTTTTTGTCCTGTTTCAAATTATAATTATTTAGCAGGAATGTAATAAGATATTGCACAGTATTAATGTGACAATAATATATGAATTATTTCCTTCATAATCAAACTTGCTGTTCAAAGATAATATACAATCTTTGAAGGAAACATTTTGAGAGCGCGGGCTGGCAACACTGTTCTGGTGGTGAGAGACACATGGTTAGTTGTGCTCAGACCTTCAGTGGTGAAGGGTGTGTCCCAGCTGCCACCCGCCGCCACCCGCCTCCACCACCCACCACCGCCACCAGCCGCCACCTACCACCACCAGCCGCCATCCACCACCACCAGCCGCCACCAGTCGCCACCCACCACCACCAGCCGCCACCCACCACCACCAGCCACCACCACCACCACCAGCCGCCACCACCCACCACCGCCATCACCCACCACCACCGACCACCACCCACCACCCGCCACCACCCACCACCACCCACCACCACCACCAGCCGCCACCCGCCACCACCCACTACCACCAGCCGCCACCACCACCACCCACCACCACCACCGCCACCACCACCACCCACCACCACCAGCCGCCACCCACCACCACCAGCCACCACCACCCACCACCACCACCAGCCGCCACCACCCACCACCGCCATCACCCACCACCACCGACCACCACCCACCACCCGCCACCACCCACCACCACCCACCACCACCACCAGCCGCCACCCGCCACCACCCACTACCACCAGCCGCCACCACCACCACCCACCACCACCACCGCCACCACCACCACCCACAACCACCCACCACCGCCACCACCCACCACCACCCACCACCGCCACCACCCACCACCACCCACCACCGCCACCACCCACCACCGCCGTCACCACCAGCCGCCACCGCCCGCCACCAGCCGCCATCACCAGCCGCCACCGCCCGCCACCAGCCGCCATCACCAGCCGCCATCACCGCCACCAGCCGCCACCGCCCGCCACCAGCCGCCATCACAGCCACCAGCCGCCACCACCACCACCAGCCGCCATCACCACCACCACCAGCCACCACCAGCCGCCACCAGCCGCCACCACCCGCCACCACCCACCACCACCCACAACCCCACCGCTACCGCCGCCACCGCCAGACACAGCCGCCAGTGTCCGCCACCGCCGCCACTGTCCGCCGCCGCCACCACTGTGTCGCCGCCACTCTCCGCCACTGTCCGCCACCGCCGCCACTGTCCGCCCGCCGCCACCGCCGCCACTGTCCGCCCGCCGCCACCGCCGCTACTGTCCGCCACCGCCACCACTGTCCGCCACCGCCACCACTGTCCGCCACCGCCGCTACTGTCCGCCACCGCCATCACTGTCCGCCACCGCCACCACTGTCCGCCACCGCCACCACTGTCCGCCACCGCCACCACTGTCCGCCACCGCCACCACTGTCCGCCACCGCCGTTACTGTCCGCCACCGCCGCCACTGTCCGCCACCGCCACCACTGTCCGCCACCGCCACCACTGTCCGCCACCGCCACCACTGTCCGCCACCGCCACCGCCACCACTGTCAGCCACCGCCACCACTGTCCGCCACCGCCACCACTGTCCGCCACCGCCGCCACTGTCCGCCCGCCGCCACTGTCCGCCACAGCCGCCACTGTCCGCCACCGCCACCACTGTTCGCCACCGCCACCACTGTCCGCCACCGCCACCACTGTCCGCCACCGCAACCACTGTCCACCACCGCCGCCACTGTCCGCCCGCCGCCACTATCTGCCACCGCCGCCACTGTCCGCCACAGCCGCCACTGTCCACCACCGCCACCACTGTCCACCACCGCCAAAACTGTCCACCACCGCCGCCACTGTCTGCCCGCCGCCACTCTCTGCCACCGCCGCCACTGTCCGCCACAGCCGCCACTGTCCGCCACAGCCGCCACTGTCCGCCACCGCCGCCACTGTCCGCCCGCCGCCACTATCTGCCACCGCCGCCACTGTCCGCCAAAGACGCCCCAGCTGCCACTATCCGCCACCGCCGCCACTGTCCGCCACAGCCGCCACTATCCGCCACCGCCGCCACTGTCCGCCACCGCCGCCACTGTCCGCCACACCCGCCACTGTCCGCCACAGCCGCCACTATCCGCCACCGCCGCCACTGTCCGCCACAGCCGCCACTCTCCGCCACAGCCGCCACTATCCGCCACCGCCGCCACTGTCCGCCACAGCCGCCACTCTCCGCCACAGCCGCCACTATCCGCCACCGCCGCCACTGTCCGCCACAGCCGCCACTGTCCGCCCGCCGCCACTGTCCGCCCGCCGCCACTATCCGCCACCGCCGCCACTGTCCGCCCGCCGCCGCCACTGTCCGCCCGCCGCCACTGTCCGCCACCGCCGCCACTGTCCGCCCGCCGCCACTGTCCGCCCGCCGCCGCCACTGTCCGCCCGCCGCCACTGTCCGCCCGCCGCCGCCACTGTCCGCCCGCCGCCACTGTCCGCCACCGCCGCCACTGTCCGCCCGCCGCCGCCACTGTCCGCCCGCCGCCACTGTCCGCCCGCCGCCACTATCCGCCACCGCCGCCACTGTCCGCCCGCCGCCACTGTCCGCCCGCCGCCACTATCCGCCACCGCCGCCACTGTCCGCCCGCCGCCGCCACTGTCCGCCCGCCGCCACTGTCCGCCCGCCGCCACTATCCGCCGCCACTATCCGCCACCGCCGCCACTGTCCGCCCGCCGCCACTGTCCGCCCGCCGCCACTGTCCGCCACCGCCGCCACTGTCCGCCCGCCGCCACTATCCGCCACCGCCGCCACTGTCCGCCACAGCCGCCACTCTCTGCCGTACAGCCTCCCCTCTCTCTGTTAGTAAATAATTATAATTGTTAGTAAATAATAAAAGAAATATAAATTATTAGATTTTTTTTACCCTTAAATTGGTTTTAATATTTAAATTGAAAATAATAATATAATATAAAATAAAATTTAATAAAAATAATAATATAATATAAAATAAAATTTAATAAAAATAATAATATAATATAAAATAATTTAATTTCAAGAAATTTAACTTTAAACACAAAGATGTGAAAAGGGTTCAGATTATTGGCTCAAACCTTTCATAAGAGATTCATATTGGTATATGAATGGATTATGAATGATTCATGTTAGGATTGTAAAGTTGCCACAACATCTCAAATTAGTGTTAGAAACGTAGGTTTTGGTTATAAGTTTTGGAAACCTATTTAAGTCCACACACAATATCGTATCTGATACGATAAAACAAACGTTTCCAATCCTTTCAAATACTTTCCAGATATGTTGTGGCAACCTTAAATTGTTTGCTGGGTTAAGCCTCTG
This sequence comes from Procambarus clarkii, assembly GCF_040958095.1. NCBI lineage: Eukaryota > Metazoa > Arthropoda > Malacostraca > Decapoda > Cambaridae > Procambarus > Procambarus clarkii. Next base: position 41,131,662 of record NC_091162.1, on the reverse strand, counting down.
CATCATTCTCTTCAGCCTCTGCATTCCTCGCTTAAGCCTCTGCATCACTCTCTTGATCCTTTGCATCCCTCCCTTAAGCCTCTGCATCATTCTCTTGAGCCCCTGCATCATTCTCTTGAGCCTCTGCATCCCTCTCTTAAGCCTCTACATCATTCTCTTGTGCCTCTGCATCACTCTCTTGAACCTCTGCATCACTCTCTTAAGCCTCTGCATCTCTCTCTTCAGCCTCTGCATCACTCTCTTCAGCCTCTGCATCACTCTCTTGAGCCTCTACATCCCTCTCTTGAGCCTCTGCATCCCTCTCTTAAGCCTCTGCATCACTCTCTTGAGCCTTTGCATTACTCACCTGAGCCTCTGAATCACTCTCTTAAGCCTCTGCATCCCTCTCTTGAGCCTCTGCATCCCTCTCTTAAGCATCTGCAACACTCTCTTCAGCCTCTGCATCACTCTCTTGAGCCTTTGCATCACTCTCTTGAGCCTCTGCATCACCCTCTTAAGCCTCTGCATTACTCTCTTGAGCCTCTGCATTACCCAGCAAACAATTTTAGGTTGCCACAACATATCTGGAAAGTATTTGAAAGTATTGGAAACGTTTGTTTTATCGTATCAGATACGATATTGTGTGTGGACTTAAATAGGTTTCCAAAACTTATAACCAAGACATATGTATCTAACACTAATTTGAGATGTTGTGGCAACTTTACACTCCTAACATGAGTCATTCATAATCCATTCATATACCAATATGAATCTCTTATGAAAGGTTTGAGCCAATAATCTGAACCCTTTTTACATCTTTGTGTTTAAAGTTAAATTTCTTGAAATTAAATTATATTTTATATTATATTATTTTTATTATTTTTTATATTATATTATTATTTTCAATTTAAATATTAAAACCAATTTAAGGGTAAAAAAAATCTAATAATTTATATTTCTTTTATTATTTACTAACAATTATAATTATTTACTAACGGAGAGAGGGGAGGCTGTACGGCAGAGAGTGGCGGCTGTGGCGGACAGTGGCGGCGGTGGCGGATAGTGGCGGCGGGCGGACAGTGGCGGCGGGCGGACAGTGGCGGCGGCGGGCGGACAGTGGCGGCGGGCGGACAGTGGCGGCGGGCGGACAGTGGCGGCGGGCGGACAGTGGCGGCGGGCGGACAGTGGCGTCGGGCGGACAGTGGCGTCGGTGGCGGACAGTGGCGGCGGGCGGACAGTGGCGGCGGTGGCGGATAGTGGCGGCGGGCGGACAGGGCGGCGGCGGGCGGACAGGGCGGCGGCGGGCGGACAGTGGCGGCGGGCGGACAGTGGCGGCGGGCGGACAGTGGCGGCGGGCGGACAGTGGCGGCGGGCGGACAGTGGCGGCGGTGGCGGATAGTGGCGGCGGGCGGACAGTGGCGGCGGGCGGACAGTGGCGGCGGTGGCGGATAGTGGCGGCGGGCGGACAGGGCGGCGGCGGGCGGACAGTGGCGGCGGGAGGACAGTGGCGGCGGGCGGACAGTGGCGGCTGTGGCGGATAGTGGCGGCGGGCGGACCGTGGCGGCGGTGGTGGACAGTGGCGGCGGTGGTGGACAGTGGCGGCGGCGGGCGGACAGTGGCGGCGGCGGGCGGACAGTGGCGGCGGCGGGCGGACAGTGGAGGCGGCGGGCGGACAGTGGAGGCGGCGGGCGGACAGTGGAGGCGGCGGGCGGACAGTGGCGGCGGCGGGCGGACAGTGGCGGCGGCGGGCGGACAGTGGCGGCGGCGGGCGGACAGTGGCGGCGGCGGGCGGACAGTGGCGGCGGCGGGCGGACAGTGGCGGCGGCGGGAGGACAGTGGAGGCGGCGGGCGGACAGTGGAGGCGGCGGGCGGACAGTGGAGGCGGCGGGCGGACAGTGGAGGCGGCGGGCGGACAGTGGTGGCGGCGGGCGGACAGTGGTGGCGGCGGGCGGACAGTGGCGGCGGTGGCGGACAGTGGCGGCGGTGGCGGACACTGGCGGCTGTGTCTGGCGGGCGGTGGCGGGGTCTGTGATGAGTGGTGGCGGCTGGCGGCGGTGGTGGGTGGTGGCGGCGGTGGTGGTGGGTGGCGGCGGCGGCGGTGGCGGCTGGTGGTGGTGGGTGGTGGCGGCGGTGGCGGCTGGTGGTGGTGGGTGGTGGTGGCGGCTGGTGGTGGTGGGTGGTGGCGGCTGTGGTGGGTGGTGGCGGGCGGCGGCGGCTGTGGTGGGTGGTGACGATCGGCGGTGGGGGGGGGCTGCTGGCGGCTGGCGGTGGCGGCTTGCGGTGGCGACTGTGGCAACGGGCGGTGACTGCTGATAGCGGGCGGTGGTGGCGGCTGGTGGCAGGTGGTGGTGGCGGTGGTGGCAGCTGGTGGCGGTGATGGCGGCTGGTGGTGGTGGTGGCGGTGATGGCGGCTGGTGGTGGTGGCGGTGATGGCGGCTGGTGGTGGTGGCGGTGATGGCGGCTGGTGGTGGTGGCGGTGATGGCGGCTGGTGGTGGTGGTGGTGGCGGCTGGTGGTGGTGATGGCGGCTGGTGGTGGTGGTGGTGGTGATGGCGGCTGGTGGCGGGCGGTGGCGGCTTGTGGCGGCTGGTGGTGGCGGCGGTGGTGGGTGGTGGTGGTGGGTGGTGGTGCCGGCTGTGGTGGGTGGTGTCGGCGGCGGCTGTGGTGGGTGGTGGCGGCGGCGGCGGTGATGGGTGGTGGCGGCGGCGGTGGTGGTGGGTGGTGGTGGCGGCGGCGGTGATGGGTGGTGGCGGCGGTGGTGGTGGGTGGTGGTGGCGGCGGCGGCTGGTGGTGGTGGGTGGTGGCGGCGGGTGGTGGTGGGTGGTGGTGGTGGGTGGTGGCGGCGGGTGGTGGCGGCGGGTGGTGGCGGCGGGTGGTGGCGGCGGGTGGTGAGTGGCGGTGGTGGGTGGCGGTGGCTGGTGGCGGGTGGCGGTGGCTGGTGGCGGGTGGTGGTGGGTGGCGGTGGCTGGTGGCGGGTGGTGGTGGGTGGCGGTGGCTGGTGGCGGGTGGTGGCGGGTGGCGGTGGTGGGTGGCGGCTGGTGGTGGGTGGTGGCGGGTGGCGGCGGGTGGTGGCGGCGGGTGGCGGCGGGTGGTGGCGGCGGGTGGTGAGTGGCGGTGGTGGGTGGCGGTGGCGGCTGGTGGTGGGCGGCGGGTGGCGGCGGGTGGCGGCTGGTGGCGGCCAGCTGGGACACACCCTTCTCCACTGTAGGTCTGAGTACAACTAACCATATGTCTCTCTCACCCACCAGAACAGTGTTGCCAGCTTGCGCTCTCAAAATGTTTCCTTCAAAGATTGTATATTATCTTTGAACAACAAGTTTGATTATCAAGGAAATAATGCATATATTATTGTCACATTAATACTGTGCAATATCTTATTACATTCCTGCTAAATAATTATAATTTGAAACAGGACAAAAAATCCCACATATATATAAAAACCAACATTAGAGATCACGAGGCCTAGGCCTCGCCTGTGACCACACATCCTGCCTCCCTGGCCTGCTACACTCACACACCTCACACTCTTAACTCTCTCATAATCACTCTCACTCTCTTACTCTGTCACTCTTACTCTGTCACTCTTACTCTGTCACTCTTACTCTGTTACTCTTACTCTCTGTCACTCTTACTCTCTGTCACTCTTACTCTCTGTCACTCTTACTGTCACTCTGTCACTCCTACTCTGTCACTCTTACTCTGTCACTCTTACTCTCTGTCACTCTTACTCTCTGTCACTCTTACTCTGTCACTCTTACTCTCTGTCACTCTTACTCTCTGTCACTCTTACTCTCTGTCACTCTTACTCTCTGTCACTCTTACTCTCTGTCACTCTTACTCTCTGTCACTCTTACTCTCTGTCACTCTTACTCTCTGTCACTCTTACTCTGTCACTCTTACTCTCTGTCACTCTTACTCTCTGTCACTCTTACTCTCTGTCACTCTTACTCTCTGTCACTCTTTCTCTCTGTCACTCTTACTCTGTCACTCTTACTCTCTGTCACTCTTACTCTCTGTCACTCTTACTCTCTGTCACTCTTACTCTCTGTCACTCTTACTCTCTGTCACTCTTACTCTCTGTCACTCTTACTCTCTGTCACTCTTACTCTGTCACTCTTACTCTCTGTCACTCTTACTCTCTGTCACTCTTACTCTCTGTCACTCTTACTCTCTGTCACTCTTACTCTCTGTCACTCTTACTCTCTGTCACTCTTACTCTCTGTCACTCTTACTCTCTGTCACTCTTACTCTCTGTCACTCTTACTCTCTGTCATTCTTACTCTGTCACTCTTACTCTCTGTCACTCTTACTGTCACTCTTACTCTCTGTCACTCTTACTCTCTGTCACTCTTACTCTGTCACTCTTACTCTGTCACTCTTACTCTGTCACTCTTACTCTCTGTCACTCTTACTCTCTGTCACTCTTACTCTCTGTCACTCTTACTCTCTGTCACTCTTACTCTGTCACTCTTACTCTGTCACTCTTACTCTGTCACTCTTACTCTGTCACTCTTACTCTGTCACTCTTACTCTGTCACTCTTACTCTGTCACTCTTACTCTGTCACTCTTACTCTCTGTCACTCTTACTCTCTGTCACTCTTACTCTCTGTCACTCTTACTCTCTGTCACTCTTACTCTCTGTCACTCTTACTCTCTGTCACTCTTACTCTGTCATTCTTACTCACTCTCAGTCACCCTTACCCATTCATACTCACTCTCTCACTCTTACTCTCATACTCTTACTCTCAATTACTCTTACTCTCAATCACTCTTACTCCCAATCACTCCTACTCTCAATCACTCCTACTCTCATTCTTACTCTTACTCTTACTCCCAATCACTCTTACTCTCAATCACTCTTATTCTCATTCTTACTCTCACTCTTACTCTTACTCCCAATCACTCTTACTCCCAATCACTCTTACTCTCAATCACTCTTACTCTCAATCACTCTTACTCTCAATCACTCTTACTCTCATTCTTACTCTTACTCACTCTTACTCTCAATCACTCTTATTCTCATTCTTACTCCTACTCTCACTCTAACTCCTACTCCCAATCACTCTTACTCCCAATCACTCTTACTCTCAATCACTCTTACTCCCAATCACTCTTACTCTCAATCACTCTTACTCTCAATCACTCTAACTCTCAATCACTCTTACTCTCATACTCACCCTTACTCTCAATCACTTTACTCTCACTCTTACTCATTCTGTCACCCTTACTCTCACTCTTACTCACTCTGTCAGTCTTACTCACTCTCAGTCACTCTTACTTATACTCACTCTTACTCACACTTACACACTCTCTGGCACTCTCACTCACCTTCAGTCACTCTTACTCACTCTTACCCACTCTCGCTCACTCTTACTCACTCTAGTTAATAAGAACACGCCAATATAAGACAACAAAACGTTTTCAGATTCGTTCTCACCACTTTCCAGCAACTTTTAAAATTTATATAAATTATCTTAGGGAATAATACATAAATTATATATTTAAACATGATATTAGTGTTTAGTGGAATGCATAAGGAGTCAAATTGTGTTAAAAAGAGCGATTTTTAGAAAATTTGGAAAACTACTTTTTTCTGTTCATATTATAACTAAATGGATTTTAAAGGTTTCACTCAGCCAATATATATCATTCACAATTTATTAATGAATTTTACAAAAAAACACCATAAATTTTATATTTAAACATGTAAAAACTATTTGTTTTACATTTGGAAGAAAATAATTGTAGAAAAACAATTTATAATTAAACCTTTGTGTTTGGATTTTTTGAGTAAAAGTTTCTCAAAGGCTCTCCTGCACCATTCTCAATGCAAATCATTCCCACACCTATGGGAAGAGATAGGCGAACGTTGTGTAGATGATTTGTGTTTGCTGGGTACTGTCCTAAGCCTCTACCTCACTCTCTAAAGCTTCTGCATCACTCTCTTGAGCCTCTTCATCCCTCTCTTGAGCCTCTGCAACACTCTCTTCCGCCCTGCATAACTCTCTTAAGCCTCTGAATCCCTCTCATGAGGCCTCTGCATAACTCTCTTGAGCCTCTGCATCCCTCTCGTAAGCCTCTGCTTCACTCTCTTATGACTCTGCATCACTCTCTAGAGCCTCTGCATCACTCTCTTCAGCCTCTGCATCACTATCTTAAGCCTCTGCTTCCCTCTCTTGATCCTCTGCATCGCTCTCTTGAGCCTCTGAATCACTTTCTTGATCACCTGCATCACTCTCTTCAGCCTCAGCATCACTCCCTTGAGCCTCTCTATCACTCTCTTGAGCCTCTGCATCACTTTCTTGATCATCTGCATCACTCTCTTAAGCCTCTGCATCCCTCTCTTAAGCATCTGCATCATTCTCTTCAGACTCTGCATTCCTCTCTTAAGCCTCTGCATCACTCTGTTGATCCTCTGCATCCCTCTCTCAAGTCTCTGCATCATTCTCTTGAGCCCCTGCATCATTCACTTAAGCCTGTGCATCCCTCTCTTAAGCCTCTATATCATTCTCTTGTGCCTCTGCATAACTCTCTTGAACCTCTGCATCCCTCTCTTAAGCCTCTACATCATTCTCTTGAGCCTCTACATCCCTCTCCTGAGCTTCTGTATCCCTCTCTTAAGCCTCTGCATCACTCTCTTGAGCCTCTGCATCACTCTCTTGAGCCTCTACATCCCTCTCTTGAGCCTCTGCATCCCTCTCTTAAGCCTCTGCAACACTCTTTTCAGCCTTTGCCTCCCTCTCTTAAGCCTCTGTAACACTCTCCTCAGCCTCTGCATCATTCTCTTGAGCCTCTGCATCACTCTCTTGAGCCTCTACATCCCTCTCATGAGCTACTGCATCCCTCTCTTAAGCCTCTGCATCACTCTCTTGAGCCTCTACATCCCTCTCTTGAGCCTCTGCATCCTTCTCTTAAGCCTCTGCATCCCTCTCTAGAGCCTTTGCATCCCTCTCTTTAGCCTCTGCAACACTCTCTTCAGCCTCTGCATCACTCTCTTGAGCCTTTGCATCACTCTCTTGAACCTCTGCATCCCTCCCTTAAGCCTCTGCTACACTCTCTTCAGCCTCTGCATCACTCTCTGAAGCCTCTGCATCCCTTTTGTGAGTCTTTGCATCAGTTTCGTAAGCCTCTACATCCCTTTCTTGCGCCTCTGCATCACTCTCTTGAACTCCTGCATCCCTCTCATGAGCCTCTGCATCCCTCTCCTGAGCCTTTGCATCACTCTCTTAAGCCTTCTGCATCCCTCTCTTGAGCCTCTTCGTCACTCTAAAGAGCATCTGCATCCCTCTCTTGTGCCTCTGCATCCCTCACTTGGGCCTCTGCATCCCTCTCTTGAGCACCTGCATCCCTCTCTTGAGCCTTTGCATCCCTCTCTTGAGCCCCTGCATCCCTCTCTTAAGCCTCTACATCACTCTCCTAATCCTCTGCATCACTCTCGTAAGCCTCTGAATCACGCTCTTGAGCCTCTGCATCCCTCTCTTCAACTCCTGCATCCCTCTCATGAGCCTCTGCATCCCTCGCTTGAGCTTTGGCATCACTCTCTTAAGCCTCTGCATCCCTCTCAAGAGCCTCTGCATCACTCTAGAGAGCCTCTGCATATTCTCTCGTGCCTCTTCATCCCTCACTTGAGCCTCTGCATCCCTCTCTTGAGCCTCTGCATCCCTCTCTTGGGCCTCTGCATCTCTCTCTTGAGCCTCTGCATCCCTCTCTTAAGCCTCTGCATCACTCTCTTAAGCCTCTTCATCACTCTCTTAAGCCTCTGAATCACTCTCTTGAGCCTCTGCATCACTCTCTTGAGCCCCTGCATCTATCTCTCAAGTCTCTGCATCACTCTCTTGACACTCTGCATCACCCTCTTAAGCCTCTGCATTACTCTCTTGAGCCTCTGCATCCCTCTCCTAAGCCTCTGCCTCACTCTCTTTAGCTTCTGCATCACTCTATTGAGCCTCTTCATCCCCTCTCTTGAGCCTCTGCATCACTCTTCCGCCCTGCATAACTCTCTTAAGCCTCTGAATCCCCCTCATGAGGCCTCTGCATAACTCTCTTAAGCCTCTGCTTCACTCTCTTAAGCCTCTGCATCACTCTCTAGAGCCTCTGCATCACTCTCCTCAGCCTCTGCATCACTCTCTTCAGCCTCTGCATCACTCTCTTAAGCCTCTGCTTCCCTCTCTTGATCCTCTGCATCGCTCTCTTGAGACTCTGCATCACTTTCTTGATCATCTGCATCAATCTCTTCAGCCTCAGCATCACTCCCTTGAGCCTCTCTATCACTCTCCTGAGCCTCTGCGTCAATTTCTTGATCATCTGCTTCACTCTCTTTAGCCTCTGCATCCCTCTCTTAAGCATCTGCATCTTTCTCTTCAGTCTCTGCATTCCTCTCTTAAGCCTCTGCATCACTCTCTTGATCCTCTGCATCCCTCTCTCAAGACTCTGCATCATTCTCTTGAGCCCCTGCATCATTCACTTAAGCCTGTGCATCCCTCTCTTAAGCCTCTATATAATTCTCTTGTGCCTCTGCATCACTCTCTTAATGAACCTCTGCATCCCTCTCTTAAGCCTCTACATCATTCTCTTGAGCCTCTACATCCCTCTCCTAAGCTTCTGTATCCCTCTCTTAAGCCTCTGCATCACTCTCTTGAGCCTCTGCATCACTCTCTTGAGCCTCTACATCCCTCTCTTGAGCCTCTGCATCCCTCTCTTAACCCTCTGCAACACTCTCTTCAGCCTTTGACTCCCTCTCTTAAGCCTCTGCAACACTCTCCTCAGCCTCTGCATCACTCTCTCAAGCCTCTGCATCATTCTCTTAAGCCTCTGCATCCCTCTCTTAAGCCTCTATATCATTCTCTTGTGCCTCTGCATCATTCTCTTGAGCCTCTGCTTCACTCTCTTGAGCCTCTACATCCCTCTCATGAGCTTCTGCATCCCTCTCGTAAGCCTCTGCATCACTCTCTTGAGCCTCTACATCCCTCTCTTGAGCCTCTGCATCCCTCTCTTAAGCCTCTGCATCCCTCTCTTGAGCCTTTGCATCCCTCTCTAAAGCCTCTGCAACACTCTCTTCAGCCTCTGCATCACTCTCTTGAGCCTTTGCATCACTCTCTTGAACCTCTTCATCCCGGCGCCTCTCTTAAGCCTCTGCTACACTCTCTTCAGCCTCTGCATCACTCTCTGAAGCCTCTGCATCCCTTTTTTGAGTCTTTGCATCACTTTCTTAAGCCTCTGCATCCCTTTCTTGCGCCTCTGCATCACTCTCTTGAACTCCTGCATCCCTCTCATGAGCCTCTGCATCCCTCTCCAGAGCCTTTGCAGTACTCTCTTAAGCCTCTGCATCCCTCACTTGAACCTCTGCATCCCTCTCTTAAGCCTCTGCATCACTCTCTTAAGCCTCTGCATCACTCTCATAAGCCTCTGAATCACTTTCTTGAGCCTCTGCATCCCTCTCTTGAATCACTTTCACTCTGAATCTTTCACTCTTTCACTGAATCACTCTCTTGAGCCTCTGCAACCCTCTCTTGAGCCTCTCCTTCCCTCTCTTGAGCCTCGGTATCACTCTCTTGAGCCCATGCATCCCTATCTCAAGCCTCTGCATCACTCTCTTGAGCCCCTGCATCCCTCTCTCAAGCCTCTGCATTCCTCACTTGAGCCTCTGCAACCCTCTCTTGAGCCTCTCCATCCCTCTCTTGAGCCTCGGGATCACTCTCTTGAGCCCATGCATCCCTATCTCAAGCCTCAGCATCACTCTCTTGAGCCTCTGCATCACCCTCTTAAGCCTCTGCATCACTCTCTTCAGCCTCTGCATCACTCTCTTGATTCTCTGCATCACTCTTGTAATCCTCTGAATTACATCACTCTCGTGAGCCTCTGCATCACTCTCTTAAGTCTCTGCATCCCTCTCTTGATTCTCTGCCTCACTCTCTTGAGCCTCTGCATCATACTCTTGAGCCTCTGCATCCCTCTTTTAAGCCTCAACATCATTCTCTTGAGCTTCTGCATCACTCTCTTGAGCCTCTGCATCCCTCTCTTAAGCCTCTGCTACACTCTTTTCAGCCTCTGCATCACTCACTTAAGCCTCTGCATCCCTCTTTTGAGCCTCTGCATCACTTTCTTAAGCCTCTGCATCCCTTTCTTGAGCCTCTGCATCTCTCTCTTGAACTCCTCCATCCCTCTCATGAGCCTTTGCATCCTTCTCTTGAGCATTTGCATCACTCGCTTAAGCCTCTGCATCCCTCTCTTGAACCTTTCCATCACTCTCAAAAGCCTCTGCATCCCTCTCTTGTGCCTCTGCATCCCTCACTTGAGCATCTGCATCCCTTTCTTGAGCCCCTGCATCCCTCTCTTGAGCCTCTGCATCCTTCTCTTGAGCCTCTGCATCACTCTCTTAAGCCTCTGCATCACTCTCTTAAGCCTCTGCATCATTCTCGTAAGCCTCTGAATCACTCTCTTGAGCCTCTGCATCCCTCACTTGAGCCTCTGAATCACTCTCTTGAGCCTCAGCATTCGTCTCTTAAGCCTCTGCATCACTCCCGTAAGCCTCTGAATCACTCTTTTGAGCATCTACATCCCTCTTTTGAGCCTCTGCATCCCTCTCTTAAGCCTCTGCATCATTCTTTTGAGCCTCTGCATCACTCTCTTCAGCCTCTGCATCACTCTCTTGGGCCTCTGCTTCCTTCTCTTAAGCCTCTGCAACTCTCTCTTCAGCCTCTGCATCCCTCTCGTGATCATCTGCATCAATCTCGTAAGCCTCTGCATCACTCTCTTGAGCCTCTGCATCACTCTCTTGAGCCTCTGCATCCCACTTTTAAGCCTCTGCATCACTCTCTTAAGCCTCTGCATCACTCTCTGAATTCTCTGAATCACTCTCTTGAGCCTCTGCATAACTCTCTTGAGCCCCTGCATCCCTCTCTCAAGCCTCTGCATCACTCTCTTGAGCCTCTGAATCCCTCTCTCAAGCCTCTGCATCACTCTCCTGAGCCCCTGCATCCCTCTCTCAAGCCTCTGCATCACTCTCTTGAGCCTCTGCATCACCCTCTTAAGCCTCTGCATTACTCTTGAGCCTCTGCATCCCTCTCCTAAGTCTCTGCCTCACTCTCTTAAGCCTCCGCATCACTCTCTTGAGCCTTTGTATCCCTCTCTTGAGCCTCTGCATCACTCTCTTCAGTCTCTTCATCTATCTCTTGAGCCTCTGCATCACTCTCTTCAGCCTCTGCATCACTCTCTTAAGCCTCTGAATCCCTCTCTTGAGGCCTCTTCATAACTCTCTCGAGCCTCTGCATCACTCTCTTGATCCTCTGCATCACTCTCTTGAGCCTCTGCCTCACTCTCTTAAGCTTCTGCATCACTCTCTTGAGCCTCTGCATCCCTCTCTTGAGCCTCTGCTTCACTCTCTTAAGCCTCTTCATCCCTCTCTTGAGCCTCTGCAACACTCTCTTCCGCCCTGCATAATTCTCTTAAGCCTCTGAATCCCTCTCTTAAGCCTCTGCTTCACTCTCCTATGCCTCTGCACCACTCTCTAGAGCCTCTGCATCACTCTCTGCAGCCTCTGCATCACTCTCTTAAGCCTCTGCTTCCCTCTCTTGATCCTCTGCATCACTCTCTTGAGCCTCTGCATCACTTTCTTGATCGTCTGCATCACTCTCTTGAGCCTCTTCATCACTCTCTTGAGCCTCTCTATCACTCTCTTGAGCCTCTGCATCACTCTCTTGAGCCTCTGCATCACTCTCTTTAGCCTCTGCATCCCTCTCTTAAGCCTCTGCATCATTCTCTTGAGCCCCTGCATCATTCTCTTGAGCCTCTGCATCATTCTCTTGAGCCTCTGCATCACTCTCTTTAGCCTCTGCATTCCTCTCTTAAGCCTCTGCATTACTCTCTTGATCCTCTCAATCCCTCTCTCAAGCCTCTGCATCATTCTCTTGAGCCCCTGCATCATTCTCTTGAGCCCCTGCATCATTCTTTTCAGCCTCTGCATCATTCTCTTGTGCCTCTGCATCACTCTTTTGAACCTCTGCATCACTCTGTTAAGCCTCTGCATCTCTCTCTTCAGCCTCTGCATCACTCTCTTGAGCCTCTGCATCACTCTCTTGAGCCTGTACATCCCTCTCTTGAGCCTCTGCATCCCTCTCTTAAACCTCTGCATCACTCTCTTGAGCCTCTGCATCACTCTCTTGAGCATCTACATCCCTCTCTTGAGTCTCTGCATCCCTGTCTTAAGCCTCTGCAACACTCTCTTCAGCCTCTGCATCACTTTCTCAAGCCCCTGCATCACTCTCTTGAGCCTTTGCATCACTTTCTTAAGCCTCTGCATTCCTTTCTTGAGCCTCTGCATCACTCTCTTCAACTCCTTCATCCCTCTCATGAGCCTCTGCATCCCTCTCCTGAGTCTTTGCATCATTATCTTAAGCCTCTGCATCCCTCTCTTGAGCCTCTTCGTCACTCTAAAGAGTATCTGCATCCCTCTTTTGTGCCTCTACATCCCTCTCTTGTGCCTCTACATCCCTCACTTTGGCCTCTGCATCCCTCTCTTGAGCACCTGCATCCCTCTCTTGAGCCTCTGCATCCCTCTCTTGAGCCCCTGCTTCCCTCTCGTAAGCCTCTGCATCACTCTCTTAAGCCTCTGCATCACTCTCGTAAGCCTCTGAATCACTCTCTTGAGCCTCTGCATCCCTCTCTTCAACTCCTACATCCCTCTCATGAGCCTCTGCATCCCTCTCTTGAGCTTTTGCATCACTCTCTTAAGCCTCTGCATCGCTCTCAAGAGCCTCTGCATCACTCTCAAGAGCCTCTGCATCCCTCTCTTGTGCTTCTTCATCCCTCACTTGAGCCTCTACATCCCTCTCTTGAGCCTCTGCATCCCTCTCTTGGGCCTCTGAATCCCTCTCTTGAGCCTCTGCATCCCTCTCTTAAGCCTCTGCATCACTCTCTTAAGCCTCTGCATCACTATCCTTAGCCTCTGAATCACTCTCTTGAGCCTCTGCATCTCTCTCTTGAGCCCCTGCATCTATCTCTCAATTAAGTCTCTGCATCACTCTCTTGAGCCTCTGCATCCCTCTCTTAAACCTCTGCATCACTCTCTTGAGCGTCTGCATCACTCTCTTGACCTTCTACATCCCTCTCTTGAGTCTCTGCATCCCTCTTTTAAGCCTCTGCAACACTCTCTTCAGACTTTGCATCCCTATCTTAAGCCTCTGCAACACTCTCTTCAGCCTCTGCATCACTTTCTCAATCCCCTGCATCACTCTCTTGAGCCTTTGCATCACTTTCTTAAGCCTCTGCATTCCTTTCTTGAGCCTCTGCATCACTCTCTTCAACTCCTTCATCCCTCTCATGAGCCTCTGCATCCCTCTCCTGAGTCTTTGCATCATTATCTTAAGCCTCTGCATCCCTCTCTTGAGCCTCTTCGTCACTCTAAAGAGCATCTGCGTCCCTCTTTTGTGCCTCTACATCCCTCTCTTGTGCCTCTACATCCCTCACTTTGGCCTCTGCATCCCTCTCTTGAGCACCTGCATCCCTCTCTTGAGCCTCTGCATCCCTCTCTTGAGCCCCTGCTTCCCTCTCGTAAGCCTCTGCATCACTCTCTTAAGCCTCTGCATCACTCTCGTAAGCCTCTGAATCACTCTCTTGAGCCTCTGCATCCCTCTCTTCAACTCCTACATCCCTCTCATGAGCCTCTGCATCCCTCTCTTGAGCTTTTGCATCACTCTCTTAAGCCTCTGCATCGCTCTCAAGAGCCTCTGCATCACTCTCAAGAGCCTCTGCATCCCTCTCTTGTGCCTCTTCATCCCTCACTTGAGCCTCTACATCCCTCTCTTGAGCCTCTGCATCCCTCTCTTGGGCCTCTGAATCCCTCTCTTGAGCCTCTGCATCCCTCTCTTAAGCCTCTGCATCACTCTCTTAAGCCTCTGCATCACTCTCCTTAGCCTCTGAATCACTCTCTTGAGCCTCTGCATCTCTCTCTTGAGCCCCTGCATCTATCTCTCAAGTCTCTGCATCACTCTCTTGAGCCTCTGCATCACCCTCCTAAGCCTCTGCATTACTCTCTTGAGCCTCTGCATCCCTCTCCTAAGCCTCTGCCTTACTCTCGTAAGCTTCTGCATCACTCTCTCGAGCCTCTGCATCCCTCTCTTGAGCCTCGGCATCACTCTCTTCAGCCTTTTCATCCCTCTCTTGTGCCTCTGCAACACTCTCTTCCGCCCTGCATAACTCTCTTAAGCATCTGAATCCCTCTCATGAGGCCTCTGCATAACTCTCTCGAGCCCCTGCATCACTCTCTTGATTTTCTGCATCACTTTCGTAAGCCTCTGCATCACTCTCTAGAGCCTCTGCATCACTCTCTTCAGCCTCTGCATCACTCTCTTAAGCCTCTGCTTCCCTCTCTTGATCCTCTTGATCCTCTGCATCACTCTCTTGAGCCTCTGCATCACTTTCTTGATCATGTGCATCACTCTCTTGAGCCTCTGCATCACTCCCTTGAGCATCTCTATCACTCTCATGAGCCTCTGCATCACTTTCTTGATCATCTGCATCACTCTCTTAAGCCTCTGCATCCCTCCCCTAAGCCTCTGCATCATTCTCTTCAGTCTCTGCATTCCTCTCTTTAGCCTCTGCATCACTCTCTTGATCCTCTGCATCCCTCTCTCAAGCCTCTGCATCATTCTCTTGAGCCCCTGCATCATTCTCTTAAGCCTGTGCATCCCTCTCTTAAGCCTCTATATCATTCTCTTGTGCCTCTGCATCACTCTCGTGAACCTCTGCATCCCTCTCTTAAGCCTCTACATCATTCTCTTGAGCCTCTACATCCCTCTCCAGAGCTTCTGCATCCCTCTCTTAAGCCTCTGCATCACTCTCTTGAGCCTCTGCATCACTCTCTTGAGCCTCTACATCCCTCTCATGATCCTCTGTATCCCTCTCTTAAGCCTCTGCAACACTCTCTTCAACCTTTGCATCCCTCTCTTAAACCTCTGCAACACTCTCCTCAGCCTCTGCGTCACTCTCTCAAGCCTCTGCATCATTCTCTTTAGCCCTTGCATCATTCTCTTACGCTTCTGCATCCCTCTCTTAAGCCTCTATATCATTCTCTTGTGCCTTGCATCACTCTCTTGAACCTCTGCATCCCTCTCTTAAGCCTCTATATCATTCTCTTGAGCCTCTGCATCACTCTCCTGAGCCTCTACATCCCTCTCCTGAGCTTCTGCATCCCTCTCTTAAGCCTCTGCATCACTTTCTTGAGCCTCTACATCCCTCTCTTGAGCGTCTGCATCCCTCTCTTAATTAAGCCTCTGCATCCCTCTCTTGAGCCTTTGCATCCCTCTCTTAAGCCTCTGCAACACTATATTCAGCCTCTGCATCACTCTCCTGAGCCTTTGCATCACTCTCTTGAGCCATTGCATCCCTCTCTTAAGCTCTGCTACACTCTCTTCAGCCTCTGCATCACTCTCTGAAGCCTCTGCATCCCTTTTTTGAGCCTTTGCATCACTTTCTTAAGCCTCTGCATCCCTTTCTTGAGCCTCTGCATCACTCTCTTGAACTCCTGCATCCCTCTCATGAGCCTCTGCATCTCTCTCCTGAGCCTTTGCATCACTCTCTTAAGCCTCTGCATCCCTCTCTTGAGCCTCTGCGTCACTCTCAAGAGCCTCTGCATCCCTCTCTTGTGCCTCTGCATCCCTCACTTGAGCCTCTGCATCCCTCTCTTAAGCCTCTGCATCATTCTCTTAAGCCTCTGCATCACTCTCGTAAGCCTCTGAATCACTCTCTCGAGCCTCTGCATCACTCTCTTGATTTTCTGCATCACTCTCGTAAGCCTCTGAATCACTCTCTTGAGCCTCTGCATCCCTCTCTTAAGCCTCTGCTTCACTCTCTTATGCCTCTGCATCACTCTCTAGAGCCACTGCATCACTCTCTTCAGCCTCTGCATCACTTTCTTGATCATGTGCATCACTCTCTTGAGCCTTTGCATCACTCCCTTGAGCCTCTCTATCACTCTCTTGAGCCTCTGCATCACTTTCTTGATCATCTGCATCACTCTCTTAAGCCTCTGCATCCCTCTCCTAAGCCTATGCATCATTCTCTTCAGTCTCTGCATTCCTCTCTTAAGCCTCTGCATCACTCTCTTGATCCTCTGCAACCCTCTCTCAAGCCTCTGCATCATTCTCTTGAGCCCCTGCATCATTCTCTTAAGCCTGTGCATCCCTCTCTTAAGCCTCTATATCATTCTCTTGTGCCTCTGCATCACTCTCCTGAACCTCTGCATCCGTCTCTTAAGCCTCTGCATCACTCTCTTGAGCCTCTGCATCACTCTCTTGAGCCTCTACATCCCTCTCTTGAGCCTCTGCATCCCTCTCTTAAGCCTCTGCAACACTCTCTTCAGCCTTTGCATCCCTCTCTTAAGCCTCTGCAACACTCTCCTCAGCCTCTGCATCACTCTCTCAAGCCTCTGCATCATTCTCTTGAGCCCCTACATCATTCTCTTAAGCCTCTGCATCCCTCTCTTAAGCCTCTCTATGCAGCCTCTTAAGCCTAGGATGCAGAGGATCTTGTGCCTCTGCATCACTCTCTTGAACCTCTGCATCCCTCTCTTAAGCCTCTACATCATTCTCTTGAGCCTCTGCATCACTCTCTTGAGCCTCTACATCCCTCTCCTGAGCTTCTGCATCCCACTCGTAAGCCTCTGCATCACTCTCATGAGCCTCTACATCCCTCTCTTGAGCCACTGCATCCCTCTCTTAAGCCTCTGCATCCCTCTCTTGAGCCTTTGCATCCCTCTCTTAAGCCTCTGCAACACTCTGTTCTGCTTCTGCATCACTCTCTTGAGCCTTTGCATCACTCTCTTGAGCCTCTGCATCCCTCTCTTAAGCCTCTGCTACACTCTCTTCAGCCTCTGCATCACTCTCTGAAGCCTCTGCATCCCTTTTTTGAGCCTTTGCATCACTTTCTTAAGCCTCTGCATCCCTTTCTTGAGCCTCTGCATCACTCTCTAAAGCCTCTGCATCACTCTCTTAAGCCTCTGCATCCCTCTCTTGTGCCTCTGCGTCACTCTCCAGAGCCTCTGCATCCCTCTCTTGTGCCTCTGCATCCCTCACTTGAGCCTCTGCATCCCTCTCCTGATCCTTTGCATCACTCTCTTAAGCCTCTGCATCCCTCTCTTGAGCCTCTGCGTCACTCTCCAGAGCCTCTGCATCCCTCTCTTGTGCCTCTGCATCCCTCACTTGAGCCTCTGCATCCCTCTCTTAAGCCTCTGCATCACTCTCTTAAGCCTCTGCATCACTCTCGTAAGCCTCTGAATCACTCTCTTAAGCCTCTGCATCCCTCTCTTGAACTCCTGCATCCCTCTCATGAGCCTCTGCCTCCCTCTCTTGAGCCTTTGCATCACTCTCTTAAGCCTCTGCATCCCTCTCTTGAGCCTCTGCATCACTCTCAAGACCCTCTGCATCCCACTCTTTTTCCTCTGCATCCCTCACTTGAGCCTCTGCAACCCTCTCTTGAGCCCCTGCATCCCTCTCTCAAGCCTCTGCATCACTCTCTTTAGCCTCTGCATCACCTTCTTAAGCCTCTGCATTACTCACTTGAGCCTCTGAGTCCCTCTCCTAAGCCGCTGCCTCACTCTCTTAAGCCTCTGCATCTACTCTTGAGCCTCTGCATCCCTCTCTTGATCCTCTGCATCACTCTCTTCAGCCTCTTCATCCCTCTCTTGAGCCTCTGCAACACTCTCTTCAGCCTCTGCATCACTCTCTTAAGCCTCTGAATCCCTCTCTTGAGGCCTCGGCATAACTGTCTCGAGCCTCTGCATCACTATTTTGATTCTCTTCATCACTCTCGTAAGCCTCTGCATCACACTCTTGAGCCTCTGCAGCACTCTCTTGATCGTCTGCATCACTCTCTTGAGCCTCTACATCACTCTCTTCAGCCTCTCTATCACTCTTTTGAGCCTCCGCATCACTCTCGTGAGCCTCTGCATCACTCTCTTCAGCCTCTGCATCCATCTCTTGATTCTCTGCATCACTCTCTTGAGCCTCTGCATCATACTCTTGAGCCTTTGCATCCCTCTCTTAAGCCTCTACATCATTCTCTTGAGCTTCTGCATCCCTCTTTTGAGCCTCTGCATCTCTCTCTTGAACTCCTCCATCCCTCTCATGAGCCTTTGAATCCTTCTCTTGAGCATTTGCATCACTCGCTTAAGCCTCTGCATCCCTCTCTTGAACGTTTGCATCAATCTCAAAAGCCTCTGCATCCCTTTCTTGTGCCTCTGCATCCCTCACTTGTGCATCTGCATCTCTCTCTTGAGCCCCTGCATCCCTCTCTTGAGCCTCTGCATCCCTCTCTTGAGCCTCTGCATCACTCTCTTAAGCCTCTGCATCACTCTCTTAAGCCTCTGCATCACTCTCGTAAGCCTCTGAATCACTCTCTTGAGCCTCTGCATCCCTCACTTGAGCCTCTGAATCATTCTCATGAGCCTCTGCATCCCTCTCTTAAGCCTCTGCATCACTCCCGTAAGCCTCTGAATTACTCTCTTGAGCATCTACATCCCTCTTTTGAGCCTCTGCATCCCTCCCTTAAGCCTCTGCATCACTCTTTTGAGCCTCGGCATCACTCTCTTGAGCCTCTGCATCACTCTCTTGGGCCTCTGCTTCCCTCTCTTAAGCCTCTGCAACACTCTCTTCAGCCTCTGCATCCCTCTCCTGATCATCTGCATCAATCTCGTAAGCCTCTGCACCACTCTCTTGAGCCTCTTCATAACTCTCTTGAGCCTCTGCATCACTCTTTTGAGCCTCTGCATCCCACTTTTAAGCCTCTTCATCACTCTCTTACGCCTCTGCATCACTCTCTTTAGCCTCTGAATCACTCTCTTGAGCCTCTGCATAACTCTCTTGAGCCCCTGCATCCCTCTCTCAAGCCTCTGCATCACTCTCTTGAGCTCCTGCATCCCTCTCTCAAGCCTCTGCATCACTCTCTTGAGACCCTGCACCCCTCTCTCAAGCCTCTGCATCACTCTCTTGAGCCTCTGCATCACCCTCTTAAGCCTCTGCATTACTCTTGAGCCTCTGCATCCCTCTCCTAAGCCTCTGCCTCACTCTCTTAAGCCTCTGCATCACTCTCTTGAGCCTCTGTATCCCTCTCTTGAGCCTCTGCATCACTCTCTTCAGTCTCTTCATCCCTCTCTTGAGCCTCTGCAACACTCTCTTCAGCCTCTGCATCACTCTCTTAAGCCTCTGAATCCCTCTCTTGAGGCCTCTGCATAACTCTCTCGAGCCTCTGCATCACTCTCTTGATCCTCTGCATCACTCTCTTGAGCGGCTGCCTCACGCTCTTAAGCTTCTGAATCACTCTCTTGAGCCTTGGAATCCCTCTCTAGAGCCTCTGCGTCACTTTCTTCAGCCTCTTCATCCCTCTTTTGAGCCTCTGCAACACTCTCTTCAGCCTCTGCATAACTCTCTTAAGCCTCTGAATCCCTCTCATGAGGCCTCTGCATAACTATGTCGAGCCTCTACATCACTCTCTTGATTTTCTGCATCACTCTCGTAAGCCTCTGAATCCCTCTCTTAAGCCTCTGCATCCCTCTCTTATGCCTCTGCATCACTCTCTAGAGCCTCTGCATCACTCTCTTCAGCCTCTACATCACTCTCTTAAGCCTTTGCTTACCTCTCTTGATCCTCTGCATCACTCTCTTGAGCCTCTGCATCACTTTCTTGATCGTCTGCATCACTCTCTATAGCCTCTGCATCACTCTCTTGAGCCTCTCTATCACTCTCTTGAGCCTCTGCATCACTCTCTTGAGCCTCTGCATCACTCTCTTAAGCCTCTGCATCCCTCTCTTAAGCCTCTGCATCATTCTCTTCAGCCTCTGCATTCTTCTCTTAAGCCTCTGCATCACTCTCTTGATCCTCTGAATCCCTCTCTCAAGCCTCTGCATCACTCTCTAGAGCCTCTGCATCCCTCTCTTTAGCCTCTACATCATTCTCTTGTGCCTCTGCATCACTCTCTTGAACCTCTGCATCACTCTGTTAAGCCTCTGCATCACTCTCTTGAGCCTCTGCATTACTCTCTTGAGCCTCTACATCCCTCTCTTGAGCCTCTGCATCCCTCTCTTAAGCCTCTGCATCGCTCTCTTGAGCCTCTGCATCACTCTCTTGAGCCTCTACATCCCTCTCTTGAGTCTCTGCATCCCTCTTTTAAGCCTCTGCAACACTCTCTTCAGCCTTTGCATCCCTATCTTAAGCCTTTGCATTCCTTTCTTGAGCCTCTGCATCACTCTCTTCAACTCCTGCATCCCTCTCATGAGCCTCTGCATCCCTCTCTTAAGCCTTTGCATCACTCTCTTAAGCCTCTGCATCGTTCTCTTGAGCCTCTGCATCACTCTCAAGAGCCTCTGCATCCCTTTCTTGTGCCTCTTCATCCCTCAATTGAGCCTTTGCATCCCTCTCTTGAGCCTCTGCATCCCTCTCTTGGGCCTCTACATCCCTCTCTTGAGCCTCTGCATCCCTCTCCTAAGCCTCTGCATCACTCTCCTAAGCCTCTGAATCACTCTCTTAAGCCTCTAAATCACTCTCTTGAGCCTCTGCATCACTCTCTTGAGCCCCTGCATCTATCTCTCAAACCTCTGCATTACTCTCTTGAGCCTCCGCATCACCCTCTTAAGCCTCTGCATTACTCTCTTGAGCCTCAGCATCCCTTTCCTAAGCCTCTGCATCACTCTCTTAAGCCTCTGAATCCCTCTCTTGAGGCCTCTGCATAACTCTCTCGAGCCGCTGCATCACTCTTTTGATTCTCTGAATCACTCTCGTAAGCCTCTGAATCACTCTCTTGAGCCTCTGCATCATTCTCTTCAGCCTCTGCATCCCTCTCCTAAGCCTCTGCATCACTTTCTTTAGCCCCTGCATCATTCTCTTGAGCCTCTGCATACCTCTCTTAAGCCTCTACATCATTCTCTTGTGCCTCTGCATCACTCTCTTGAACCTCTGCATCACTCTCTTAACTTGCAGCCCTCTTTACATGTAACACATCAATAAATTTTCATTGCACTAGAACAACTTTTATGAAACCTACCTAATCCCCTCTTATTAAGCCTCTGCATCTCTCATTTCAGCCTCTGCATCCCTCTCTTCAGCTTCTGCATCTCTCTCTTGAGCCTCTACATCCCTCTCTTGAGCCTTAGCATCCCTCTCATAAGCCTCTGCATCACTCTTTTGAGCCTTTGCATCACTTTCTTGAGCCTGTGCATCCCTCTCTTAAGCCTCTACATCCCTCTCTTGATCCTCTGCATCCCTCTCTTATGCCTCTGCAACACTCTCTTCAGCCTCTGCATCACTCTCTTAAGCCTCTGCATCACTCTCTTAAGCCTCTGCATCGCTCTCATAAGCCTCTGAATCACTCTGTTGAGCCTCCCCATCACTCTCTTTAGCCTCTCCATCAATCTCTTGAGCGTCTGCGTCCCTCTCTTAAGCCTCTGCATCATTCTCATGAGCCCCTGCATCATTCTCTTGAGCCTCTGCATCCCTCTCTTAAGCCTCTACATCATTCTCTTGTGCCTCTACATCACTATCTTGAACCTCTGCATCACTCTCTAAAGCCTCTGCATCTCTCTCTTCAGCCTCTGCATCACTCGCTTGAGCCTCTGCATCACTCTCTTGAGCCTTTACATCCCACTCTTGAGCCTCTGCATCCCTCTCGTAAGCCTCTGCATCACTCTCTTGAGCCTTTGCATCACTCCCTTGAGCCTCTGCATCCCTCTCTTAAGCCTCTGCAACACTCTCTTCAGCCTCTGCATCAATCTCTTGAGCCTTTGCACCTCTCTCAAGAACACTCTCTTCAGCCTCTGCATCCCTCTCTTAAGCCTCTGCAACACTCTCTTCAGCCTCTGCATCACTCTCTTAAACCTCTGCATCCCTTTTTTGAGCCTCTGCATCACATTCTTAATCCTCTGCATCCCTCTCATGAGCGTCTGCATCCCTCTTCTGAGCCTTTGCATCACTCTCTTAAGCCTCTGCATCCCTCTCTAGGGCTTCTACATCCCTTTCTTGAGCATCTGCATGCCTCTCTTAAGCCTCTGCATCACTCTCTGAAGCCTCTGCATCACTCTCTTAATCCTCTGTATCACTCTCTTGAGCCTCTGCATCACTCTCTTGAGCCCCTGCATCCCTCTCTCAAGCTTCTGCATCACTCTCTTGAGCCTCTGCTTTACTCTCATGAGCCTCTGCATCCCTCTCCTAAGCTTCTGCCTCACTCTCTTAAGCCTCTTCATCACTCTCTTGAGCCTCTGCATCACTCTCTTGAGCCTCTGCATCACTCTCTTCAGCCTCTTCATCCCTCTCTTGAGCCTCTGCAACAATCTCTTCAGCCTCTGCATCACTCTCTTAAGCCTCTGAATCCCTCTCTTGAGGCCTCTGCATAACTCTCTCGAGCCTCTACATCACTCTCTTGATTCTCTGCATCACTCTCGTAAGCCTCTGAATCACTCTCTTGAGCCTCTGCATCCCTCTCTTAAGCCTCTGCATCCCTCTATTAAGCTTCTGCATCACTCTCTTAAGCCTCTGCTTCCCTCTCTTGATCCTCTGCATCACTCGCTTGAGCCTCTGCATCACTCTCTTGATCGTCTGCATCATTCTCTTGAGCCTCTGCATCACTCTCTTGAGCCTATCTATCACTCTCTTGAGCCTCTGCATCACTCTCTTGAGCCTCTGCATCACTCTCGTAAGCCTCTGTATCCCTCTCTTAAGCCTCTGCATCATTCTCTTCAGCCTCTGCATTCCTCTCTTAAGCCTCTGCATCACTCTCTTGATGCTCTGCATCCTTCTCTTAAGCCTCTGCATCATTCTCTTGAGCCCTTGCATCATTCTCTTGAGCCTCTGCATCACTCTCTTGAACCTCTGCATCACTCTCTTAAGCCTCTTCATCTCTCTCTCCAGCCTCTGCATCACTCTCTTCAGCCTCTGCATCACTCTCTTGAGCCTCTACATCCCTCTCTTGAGTCTCTGCATCCCTCTCTTAAGCCTTTGCATCACTCTCTTGAGCCTTTGTATCACTCACCTGAGCCTCTGCATCCCTCTCTTAAGCCTCTGCAACACTCTCTTCAGCCTCTGCATCACTCTCTTGAGCCTTTGCATCACTCTCTTGAGCCTCTGCATCTCTCTCCTAAGCCTCTGCAACACTCTCTTCAGCCTCTGCATCACTCTCTTAAGCCTCTGCATCCGTTTTTTGAGCCTCTGCATCACTTTCTTAAGCCTCTGCATCCCTTTCTTGAGCCTCTGCATCACTCTCTTGAACTCCTTCATCCCTCTCTTGAACCTCTGCATCCCTCTCCTGAGCCTTTGCATCACTCTCTTAACCCTCTGCATCCCTCTCTTAAGCCTCTGCAACACTCTCTTCAGCCTCTGCATCACTCTCTTGAGCCTTTGCATCACTCTCTTGAGCCTCTGCATCTCTCTCCTAAGCCTCTGCAATACTCTCTTCAGCCTCTTCATCACTCTCTTAAGCCTCTGCATCCGTTTTTTGAGCCTCTGCATCACTTTCTTAAGCCTCTGCATCCCTTTCTTGAGCCTCTGCATCACTCTCTTGAACTCCTTCATCCCTCTCATGAACCTCTGCATCCCTCTCCTGAGCCTTTGCATCACTCTCTTAACCCTCTGCATCCCTCTCTTGAGCCTCTACGTCACTCTAAAGAGCATCTGCATCCCTCTCTTGTGCATCTGCATCCCTCTCTTGGGCCTCTGCATCCCTCTCTTGAGCACCTGCATTCCTCTCTTCAGCCCCTGCATCCCTCTCTTAAGCCTCTGCATCACTCTCGTAAGCCTCTGAATGTCTCTCTTGAGCTTCTGCATCCCTCTCTTCAACTCCTGCATCCCTCTCATGAGCCTCTGTATCCCTCTCTTGAGGTTTTGCATCACTCTCTTAAGCCTCTGCATCCCTCTCTAGAGCCTCTGCATCACTCTCAAGAGCCTCTGCATCCCTCGCCTGTGCCTCTTCATCCCTCGCCTGTGCCTCTTCATCTCTCACTTGAGCCTCTGCATCCCTCTCTTGAGCCTCTGCATCCCTCTCTTGGGCCTCTGCATCCCTCTCTTGAGCCTCTGCATCCCTCTCTTAAGCCTCTGCATCACTCCCTTAAGCCTCTTCAACACTCTCTTAAGCCTCTGAATCACTCTCTTGAGCCTTTGCATCACTCTCTTCAGCCCCTGCATCTATCTCTCAAGTCTCTGCATCACCCTCTTGAGCCTCTGCATCACCCTCTTAAGCCTCTGCATTACTCTCTTGAGCCTCTGCATCCCTCTCCTAAGCCTCTGCCTCACACTCTTAAGCTTCTGCATCACTCTCTTGAGCCTCTGCATCCCTCTCTTGAGCCTCTGCATCACTCTCTTCAGCCTCTTCATCCCTCTCTTGAGCCTCTGCAACAATATCTTCAGCCTCTACATCACTCTCTTAAGCCTCTGAATCCCTCTCTTGAGGCCTCTGCATAACTCTCTCGAGCCTCTGAATCACTCTCTTGATCCTCTGCATCCCTCTCTTAAGCCTCTGCATTCCTCTATTAAGCCTCTGCATCACTCTCTTAAGCCTTTGCATCACTCTCTAGAGCCTTTGCATCACTCTCCTAAGCCTTTGCATCACTCTCCTAAGCCTCTGCTTCCCTCTCTTGATCCTCTGCATCATTCTCTTGAGCCTCTGCATCACTCTCTTGAGCCTATCTATCACTCTCTTGAGCCTCTGCATCACTCCCTTGAGCCTCTGCATCACTCTCTTAAGCCTCTGCATCCCTCTCTTAAGCCTCTGCATCACTCTCTTGATCCTCTGCATCCCTCTCTTAAGCCTCTGCATCATTCTTTTGAGCCCTTGCATCATTCTCTTGAGCCTCTGCATCCCTCTCTTAAGCCTCTACATCATTCTCTTGTGCCTCTGCATCACTCTCTTAAACCTCTGCATCATTCTCTTAAGCCTCTGCATCTCTCTCTTCAGCCTCTGCATCACTCTCTTCAGCCTCTGCATCACTCTCTTGAGCCTCTACATCCCTCTCTTGAGCCTCTGCATCCCACTCTTAAGCCTTTGCATCACTCTCTTGAGCCTTTGCATCACTCACCTGAGCCTCTGCATCCCTCTCTTAAGCCTCTGCAACACTCTCTTCAGCCTCTGCATCGCTCTCTTAAGCCTCTGCATCCCTCTCTTGAGCCTCTACATCCCTCTCGTAAGCCTCTGCAACACTCTCTTCAGCCTCTGCATCACTCTCTTGAGCCTTTGCATCACTCTCTTGAAACTCTGCATCCCTTTCCTAAGCCTCTGCAACCCTCTCCTAAGCCTCTTCAGCCTCTGCATCACTCTGTAAAGCCTTTGCATCCGTTTTTTGAGCCTCTGCATCACTTTCTTAAGCCTCTGCATCCCTTTCTTGAGCCTCTGCATCACTCTCTTGAACTTCTTCATCCCTCTCATGAGCCTCTGCATCCCTCTCCTGAGCCTTTGCATCACTCTCTTAACCCTCTGCATCCCTCTCTTGAGCCTCTGCGTCACTCTAAAGAGCATCTGCATCCCTCTCTTGTGCCTCTGCATCCCTCACTTGGGCCTCTGCATCCCTCTCTTGAGCACCTGCATCCCTCTTTTGAGCCCCTGCATCCCTCTCTTAAGCCTCTGCATCACTCTCTTAAGCCTCTGCATCTCTCTCGTAAGCCTCTGAATCACTCTCTTGAGCCTCTGCATCCCTCTCTTCAACTCCTGCATCCCTCTCATGAGCCTCTGCATCCCTCTCTTGAGCTTTTGCATCACTCTCTTTAGTCTCTGCATCCCTCTCAAGAGCCTCTGCATCACTCTCAAGAGCCTCTGCATCCCTCGCTTGTGCCTCTTCATCACTCACTTGAGCCTTTGCATCCCTCTCTTGAGCCTCTGCATCCTTCTCTTGGGCCTCTGCATCCCTCTCTTTAGCCTCTGCATCCCTCTCTTAAGCCTCTGCATCACTCTCTTAAGCCTCTGCATCACTCTCGTAAGCCTCTGAATCACTCTCTTGAGACTCTGTGTAACACGGGTAGGGGCTCTCTCCCCACCAGACCAGCAACACCGAGCAATGATCGAGGCCTGGATCGATCACGCTAATTAATCAACCTTGGGGCTTGATCCCCACTATAACCGATGACCGTGGAAACTTAAGAGTGTGAAATTAATTACACGGGAATGATTCGATGTTAGAATCGATGTTAGAATCGGCGCCCAATCCAACTCTGCCTCGTGTGGACCACGTGACCAGGACAAGTATACACATAAAACACATGGAAATAATAAAAATGCAATTTATTACCTAATTAATTTATTAAAAGAAAAACTAAAACAAAATCTAAATATGTTCACTCCCTGTCACTTTAACACTCCGTACTTGACCTGAATGGCAATGAAGACTATTCCTATACATAACAATAGCAACTATACCTCTATGTTTTACCAGCCGAAGATGTTGGGCTGGTCTTGGGAGAGGTAAGATGGATTGACCTCTCCCAGTTGCTCTGGAGTCCACACTGATCTCTCCTCGTCTGGCCTAGCCCAGACTAGAGCATTGTAACCTTCCGCCTAGTCAAAGTTTCACCAAGTTACTAGCAAGGTTTAAGTTATAACAATTAACCTCTGTTTGTACTGAATTGATCCAGACTGGTTGAATTATTTTACTGAAATTAAATTACAAACATCTAACGGCAGAGCTGTTCCCGATCCCCAAAATGGTTAATTGAACTTTGAGAAATAGTAGACATGTCAACCCTGATGACCTATGACCGCCGGTCACTCCGCCTTACAAGTTAGATCTGATTCGTGACGTCACTGATGGTGACTTAAACTCAATAATTAGAATACGCTTGATATTGTACCCAGTACTATTATACAATACAATTTTAATACAAAATGAATAAAGGCTAATTTCTCTAAATTACTGAATACTATAGGATGATTCATTATACGCAGCTATGAACAAGGCGTCGGTTATTTCCACCGCGAATTCCCATGGGGTCAGGTTCCCCAGGTCACCACGCGGGCTCAGGTTCCCATTCTCTTTTGTCGATAAACCACTCTGGATAATTCTTACAACAGCCTAGTTTGTTACATCTGCATCACTCTCTTGAGCCCCTGCATCTATCTCTCAAGTCTCTGCATCACTCTCTTGAGCCTCTGCATCACCCTCTTAAGCCTCTGCATTACTCTCTTGAGCCTCTGCATCCCTCTTCTAAGCCTCTGCCTCACTCTCTTAAGATTCTGCATCACTCTCTTGAGCCTCTGCATCCCTCTCTTGTGCCTCTGCATCACTCTCTTCAGCCTCTTCATCCCTCTCTTGAGCCTCTGCAACACTCTCTTCCGCCCTGCTTAACTCTCTTAAGCCTCTGAATCCCTCTCATGAGGCCTCTGTATAACTCTCTCGAGCCTCTGCATCACTCTCTTGATTTTCTGCATCACTCTCGTAAGCCTCTGAATCACTCTCTTGAACCTCTGCATCCCTCTCTTAAGCCTCTGCTTCACTCTCTTATGCCTCTGCATCACTCTCTACAGCCTCTGCATCACTCTCTTCAGCCTCTGCATCACTCTCTTAAGCCTCTGCTTCCCTCTCTTGATCCTCTGCATCACTCTCTTGAGCCTCTGCATCAGTTTCTTGATCATCTGCATCACTCTCTTGAGCCGGTGCATCACTCCCTTGAGCCTCTCTATCACTCTCTTGAGTCTCTGCATCACTTTCATGATCATCTGCATCACTCTCTTAAGCCTCTGCATCCCTCTCTTAAGCCTCTGCATCATTCTCTTCAATCTCTGCATTCCTCTCTTAAGCCTTTGCATCACTCTCTTGATCCTCTGCATCCCTCTCTCAAGCCTCTGCATCATTCTCTTGAGCCCCTGCATCATTCTCTTAAGCCTGTGCATCCCTCTCTTAAGCCTCTATATCATTCTCTTGTGCCTCTGCATCACTCTCTTGAACCTCTGCATCCCTCTCTTAAGCCTCTACATAATTCTCTTGAGCCTCTACATCCCTCTCCTGAGCTTCTGCATCCCTCTCTTAAGCCTCTGCATCACTCTCTTGAGCCTCTGCATCACTCTCTTGAGCCTCTATATCCCTCTCCTGAGCCTCTGCATCCCTCTCTTAAGCCTCTGCAACACTCTCTTCAGCCTTTGCATCCCTCTCTTAAGCCTCTGCAACACTCTCCTCAGCCTCTGCATCACCTTCTCAAGCCTCTGCATCATTCTCTTGAGCCCCTGCATCATTCTCTTAAGCCTCTGCATCCCTCTCTTAAGCCTCTATATCATTCTCTTGTGCCTCTGCATCACTCTCTTGAACCTCTGCATCCCTCTCTTAAGCCTCTACATCATTCTCTTGAGCCTCTGCATCACTCTCTTGAGCCTCTACATCCCTCTCCTGAGCTTCTGCATCCCTCTCTTAAGCCGCTGCATCACTCTCTTGAGCCTCTACATCCCTCTCTTGAGCCTCTGCATCCCTCTCTAGGGCTTCTACATCCCTTTCTTGAGCATCTGCATGCCTCTCTTAAGCCTCTGCATCACTCTCTGAAGCCTCTGCATCACTCTCTTAATCCTCTGTATCACTCTCTTGAGCCTCTGCATCACTCTCTTGAGCCCCTGCATCCCTCTCTCAAGCTTCTGCATCACTCTCTTGAGCCTCTGCATTACTCTCATGAGCCTCTGCATCCCTCTCCTAAGCTTCTGCCTCACTCTCTTAAGCCTCTTCATCACTCTCTTGAGCCTCTGCATCACTCTCTTGAGCCTCTGCATCACTCTCTTCAGCCTCTTCATCCCTCTCTTGAGCCTCTGCAACAATCTCTTCAGCCTCTGCATCACTCTCTTAAGCCTCTGAATCCCTCTCTTGAGGCCTCTGCATAACTCTCTCGAGCCTCTACATCACTCTCTTGATTCTCTGCATCACTCTCGTAAGCCTCTGAATCACTCTCTTGAGCCTCTGCATCCCTCTCTTAAGCCTCTGCATCCCTCTATTAAGCCTCTGCATCACTCTCTTAAGCCTCTGCTTCCCTCTCTTGATCCTCTGCATCACTCGCTTGAGCCTCTGCATCACTCTCTTGATCGTCTGCATCATTCTCTTGAGCCTCTGCATCACTCTCTTGAGCCTATCTATCACTCTCTTGAGCCTCTGCATCACTCTCTTGAGCCTCTGCATCACTCTCGTAAGCTTCTGTATCCCTCTCTTAAGCCTCTGCATCATTCTCTTCAGCCTCTGCATTCCTCTCTTAAGCCTCTGCATCACTCTCTTGATGCTCTGCATCCTTCTCTTAAGCCTCTGCATCATTCTCTTGAGCCCTTGCATCATTCTCTTGAGCCTCTGCATCACTCTCTTGAACCTCTGCATCACTCTCTTAAGCCTCTTCATCTCTCTCTCCAGCCTCTGCATCACTCTCTTCAGCCTCTGCATCACTCTCTTGAGCCTCTACATCCCTCTCTTGAGTCTCTGCATCCCTCTCTTAAGCCTTTGCATCACTCTCTTGAGCCTTTGTATCACTCACCTGAGCCTCTGCATCCCTCTCTTAAGGCTCTGCAACACTCTCTTCAGCCTCTGCATCACTCTCTTGAGCCTTTGCATCACTCTCTTGAGCCTCTGCATCTCTCTCCTAAGCCTCTGCAACACTCTCTTCATCCTCTGCATCACTCTCTTAAGCCTCTGCATCCGTTTTTTGAGCCTCTGCATCACTTTCTTAAGCCTCTGCATCCCTTTCTTGAGCCTCTGCATCACTCTCTTGAACTCCTTCATCCCTCTCATGAACCTCTGCATCCCTCTCCTGAGCCTTTGCATCACTCTCTTAACCCTCTGCATCCCTCTCTTAAGCCTCTGCAACACTCTCTTCAGCCTCTGCATCACTCTCTTGAGCCTTTGCATCACTCTCTTGAGCCTCTGCATCTCTCTCCTAAGCCTCTGCAACACTCTCTTCAGCCTCTTCATCACTCTCTTAAGCCTCTGCATCCGTTTTTTGAGCCTCTGCATCACTTTCTTAAGCCTCTGCATCCCTTTCTTGAGCCTCTGCATCACTCTCTTGAACTCCTTCATCCCTCTCATGAACCTCTGCATCCCTCTCCTGAGCCTTTGCATCACTCTCTTAACCCTCTGCATCCCTCTCTTGAGCCTCTACGTCACTCTAAAGAGCATCTGCATCCCTCTCTTGTGCATCTGCATCCCTCTCTTGGGCCTCTGCATCCCTCTCTTGAGCACCTGCATCCCTCTCTTCAGCCCCTGCATCCCTCTCTTAAGCCTCTGCATCACTCTCGTAAGCCTCTGAATGTCTCTCTTGAGCTTCTGCATCCCTCTCTTCAACTCCTGCATCCCTCTCATGAGCCTCTGTATCCCTCTCTTGAGGTTTTGCATCACTCTCTTAAGCCTCTGCATCCCTCTCTAGAGCCTCTGCATCACTCTCAAGAGCCTCTGCATCCCTCGCCTGTGCCTCTTCATCCCTCGCCTGTGCCTCTTCATCTCTCACTTGAGCCTCTGCATCCCTCTCTTGAGCCTCTGCATCCCTCTCTTGGGCCTCTGCATCCCTCTCTTGAGCCTCTGCATCCCTCTCTTAAGCCTCTGCATCACTCCCTTAAGCCTCTTCAACACTCTCTTAAGCCTCTGAATCACTCTCTTGAGCCTTTGCATCACTCTCTTCAGCCCCTGCATCTATCTCTCAAGTCTCTGCATCACCCTCTTGAGCCTCTGCATCACCCTCTTAAGCCTCTGCATTACTCTCTTGAGCCTCTGCATCCCTCTCCTAAGCCTCTGCCTCACACTCTTAAGCTTCTGCATCACTCTCTTGAGCCTCTGCATCCCTCTCTTGAGTCTCTGCATCACTCTCTTCAGCCTCTTCATCCCTCTCTTGAGCCTCTGCAACAATATCTTCAGCCTCTACATCACTCTCTTAAGCCTCTGAATCCCTCTCTTGAGGCCTCTGCATAACTCTCTCGAGCCTCTGAATCACTCTCTTGATCCTCTGCATCCCTCTCTTAAGCCTCTGCATTCCTCTATTAAGCCTCTGCATCACTCTCTTAAGCCTTTGCATCACTCTCTAGAGCCTTTGCATCACTCTCCTAAGCCTTTGCATCACTCTCCTAAGCCTCTGCTTCCCTCTCTTGATCCTCTGCATCATTCTCTTGAGCCTCTGCATCACTCTCTTGAGCCTATCTATCACTCTCTTGAGCCTCTGCATCACTCCCTTGAGCCTCTGCATCACTCTCTTAAGCCTCTGCATCCCTCTCTTAAGCCTCTGCATCACTCTCTTGATCCTCTGCATCCCTCTCTTAAGCCTCTGCATCATTCTTTTGAGCCCTTGCATCATTCTCTTGAGCCTCTGCATCCCTCTCTTAAGCCTCTACATCATTCTCTTGTGCCTCTGCATCACTCTCTTAAACCTCTGCATCATTCTCTTAAGCCTCTGCATCTCTCTCTTCAGCCTCTGCATCACTCTCTTCAGCCTCTGCATCACTCTCTTGAGCCTCTACATCCCTCTCTTGAGCCTCTGCATCCCACTCTTAAGCCTTTGCATCACTCTCTTGAGCCTTTGCATCACTCACCTGAGCCTCTGCATCCCTCTCTTAAGCCTCTGCAACACTCTCTTCAGCCTCTGCATCACTCTCTTAAGCCTCTGCATCCCTCTCTTGAGCCTCTACATCCCTCTCGTAAGCCTCTGCAACACTCTCTTCAGCCTCTGCATCACTCTCTTGAGCCTTTGCATCACTCTCTTGAAACTCTGCATCCCTTTCCTAAGCCTCTGCAACCCTCTCCTAAGCCTCTTCAGCCTCTGCATCACTCTGTAAAGCCTTTGCATCCGTTTTTTGAGCCTCTGCATCACTTTCTTAAGCCTCTGCATCCCTTTCTTGAGCCTCTGCATCACTCTCTTGAACTTCTTCATCCCTCTCATGAGCCTCTGCATCCCTCTCCTGAGCCTTTGCATCACTCTCTTAACCCTCTGCATCCCTCTCTTGAGCCTCTGCGTCACTCTAAAGAGCATCTGCATCCCTCTCTTGTGCCTCTGCATCCCTCACTTGGGCCTCTGCATCCCTCTCTTGAGCACCTGCATCCCTCTTTTGAGCCCCTGCATCCCTCTCTTAAGCCTCTGCATCACTCTCTTAAGCCTCTGCATCTCTCTCGTAAGCCTCTGAATCACTCTCTTGAGCCTCTGCATCCCTCTCTTCAACTCCTGCATCCCTCTCATGAGCCTCTGCATCCCTCTCTTGAGCTTTTGCATCACTCTCTTTAGTCTCTGCATCCCTCTCAAGAGCCTCTGCATCACTCTCAAGAGCCTCTGCATCCCTCGCTTGTGCCTCTTCATCACTCACTTGAGCCTCTGCATCCCTCTCTTGAGCCTCTGCATCCTTCTCTTGGGCCTCTGCATCCCTCTCTTTAGCCTCTGCATCCCTCTCTTAAGCCTCTGCATCACTCTCTTAAGCCTCTGCATCACTCTCGTAAGCCTCTGAATCACTCTCTTGAGACTCTGTGTAACACGGGTAGGGGCTCTCTCCCCACCAGACCAGCAACACCGAGCAATGATCGAGGCCTGGATCGATCACGCTAATTAATCAACCTTGGGGCTTGATCCCCACTATAACCGATGACCGTGGAAACTTAAGAGTGTGAAATTAATTACACGGGAATGATTCGATGTTAGAATCGATGTTAGAATCGGCGCCCAATCCAACTCTGCCTCGTGTGGACCACGTGACCAGGACAAGTATACACATAAAACACATGGAAATAATAAAAATGCAATTTATTACCTAATTAATTTATTAAAAGAAAAACTAAAACAAAATCTAAATATGTTCACTCCCTGTCACTTTAACACTCCGTACTTGACCTGAATGGCAATGAAGACTATTCCTATACATAACAATAGCAACTATACCTCTATGTTTTACCAGCCGAAGATGTTGGGCTGGTCTTGGGAGAGGTAAGATGGATTGACCTCTCCCAGTTGCTCTGGAGTCCACACTGATCTCTCCTCGTCTGGCCTAGCCCAGACTAGAGCATTGTAACCTTCCGCCTAGTCAAAGTTTCACCAAGTTACTAGCAAGGTTTAAGTTATAACAATTAACCTCTGTTTGTACTGAATTGATCCAGACTGGTTGAATTATTTTACTGAAATTAAATTACAAACATCTAACGGCAGAGCTGTTCCCGATCCCCAAAATGGTTAATTGAACTTTGAGAAATAGTAGACATGTCAACCCTGATGACCTATGACCGCCGGTCACTCCGCCTTACAAGTTAGATCTGATTCGTGACGTCACTGATGGTGACTTAAACTCAATAATTAGAATACGCTTGATATTGTACCCAGTACTATTATACAATACAATTTTAATACAAAATGAATAAAGGCTAATTTCTCTAAATTACTGAATACTATAGGATGATTCATTATACGCAGCTATGAACAAGGCGTCGGTTATTTCCACCGCGAATTCCCATGGGGTCAGGTTCCCCAGGTCACCACGCGGGCTCAGGTTCCCATTCTCTTTTGTCGATAAACCACTCTGGATAATTCTTACAACAGCCTAGTTTGTTACATCTGCATCACTCTCTTGAGCCCCTGCATCTATCTCTCAAGTCTCTGCATCACTCTCTTGAGCCTCTGCACCACCCTCTTAAGCCTCTGCATTACTCTCTTGAGCCTCTGCATCCCTCTTCTAAGCCTCTGCCTCACTCTCTTAAGATTCTGCATCACTCTCTTGAGCCTCTGCATCCCTCTCTTGTGCCTCTGCATCACTCTCTTCAGCCTCTTCATCCCTCTCTTGAGCCTCTGCAACACTCTCTTCCGCCCTGCTTAACTCTCTTAAGCCTCTGAATCCCTCTCATGAGGCCTCTGTATAACTCTCTCGAGCCTCTGCATCACTCTCTTGATTTTCTGCATCACTCTCGTAAGCCTCTGAATCACTCTCTTGAACCTCTGCATCCCTCTCTTAAGCCTCTGCTTCACTCTCTTATGCCTCTGCATCACTCTCTACAGCCTCTGCATCACTCTCTTCAGCCTCTGCATCACTCTCTTAAGCCTCTGCTTCCCTCTCTTGATCCTCTGCATCACTCTCTTGAGCCTCTGCATCAGTTTCTTGATCATCTGCATCACTCTCTTGAGCCGGTGCATCACTCCCTTGAGCCTCTCTATCACTCTCTTGAGTCTCTGCATCACTTTCATGATCATCTGCATCACTCTCTTAAGCCTCTGCATCCCTCTCTTAAGCCTCTGCATCATTCTCTTCAATCTCTGCATTCCTCTCTTAAGCCTTTGCATCACTCTCTTGATCCTCTGCATCCCTCTCTCAAGCCTCTGCATCATTCTCTTGAGCCCCTGCATCATTCTCTTAAGCCTGTGCATCCCTCTCTTAAGCCTCTATATCATTCTCTTGTGCCTCTGCATCACTCTCTTGAACCTCTGCATCCCTCTCTTAAGCCTCTACATAATTCTCTTGAGCCTCTACATCCCTCTCCTGAGCTTCTGCATCCCTCTCTTAAGCCTCTGCATCACTCTCTTGAGCCTCTGCATCACTCTCTTGAGCCTCTATATCCCTCTCCTGAGCCTCTGCATCCCTCTCTTAAGCCTCTGCAACACTCTCTTCAGCCTTTGCATCCCTCTCTTAAGCCTCTGCAACACTCTCCTCAGCCTCTGCATCACCTTCTCAAGCCTCTGCATCATTCTCTTGAGCCCCTGCATCATTCTCTTAAGCCTCTGCATCCCTCTCTTAAGCCTCTATATCATTCTCTTGTGCCTCTGCATCACTCTCTTGAACCTCTGCATCCCTCTCTTAAGCCTCTACATCATTCTCTTGAGCCTCTGCATCACTCTCTTGAGCCTCTACATCCCTCTCCTGAGCTTCTGCATCCCTCTCTTAAGCCGCTGCATCACTCTCTTGAGCCTCTACATCCTCTCTTGAGCCTCTGCATCCCTCTCTTAAGCCTCTGCATCCCTCTCTTAAGCCTCTGCAACACTCTCTTCAGCCTCTGCATCACTCTCTTGAGCCTTTGCATCACTCTCTTGAGCCTCTCTATCCCTCTCTTAAGCCTCTGCTACACTCTCTCCAGCCTCTGCATCACTCTCTGAAGCCTCTGCATCCCTTTTTTTGAGCCTTTGCATCACTTTCTTAAGCCTCTGCATCCCTTTCTTGAGCCTCTGCATCACTCTCTTGAACTCCTGCATCCCTCTCACGAGCCTCTGCATCCCTCTCCTGAGTCTTTGCATCACTCTCTTAAGCCTCTGCATCCCTCTCTTGAGCCTCTGCGTCACTCTCAGGAGCCTCTGCATCCCTCTCTTGTGCCTCTGCATCCCTCTCTTGAGCCTCTGCATCCCTCTCTTAAGCTTCTGCATCACTCTCTTAAGCCTCTGCATCACTCTCGTAAGCCTCTGAATCACTCTCTTGAGCCTCTGCATCCCTCTCTTGAACTCCTGCATCCCTCTCATGAGCCTCTGCATCCCTCTCTTGAGCCTTTGCATCACTCTCTTAAGCCTCTGCATCCCTCTGTTGAGCCTCTGCATCACTCTTAAGAGCCTCTGCATCCCTCTCATTTTCCTCTGCATCCCTCACGTAAGCCTCTGCAACCCTCTCTTGAGCCTCTGCATCCCTCTCTTGAGCCTCGGTATCACTCTCTTGAGCCCCTGCATCCTTCTCTCAAGCCTCTGCATCACTCTCTTGAGCCTCTGCATCACCCTCTTAAGCCTCTGCATTACTCTCTTGAGCCTCTGCGTCCCTCTCCTAAGCCGCTGCCTCACTCTCTTAAGCCTCTGCATCTACACTTGAGCCTCTGCATCCCTCTCTTGATCCACTGCATCACTCTCTTCAGCCTCTTCATCCCTCTCTTGAGCCTCTGCAACACACTCTTAAGCCTCTGCATCACTCTCTTAAGCCTCTGAATCCCTCTCTTGAGCCTCTGCATCACTCTCTTAAGCCTCTGCATCACTCTCTTAAGCCTCTGCATTACTCTCTAGAGCCTCTGCATCACTCTCTTCAGCCTCTGCAACACTCTCTTAAGCCTCTGCTTCCCTCTCTTGATCCTCTGCATCACTCTCTTGAGCCTCTGCAGCACTCTCTTGATGGTCTGCATCACTCTCGTAAGCCTCTAAATCACTCTCTTGAGCCTCTGCATCCCTCTCTTAAGCCTATGCATCCCTCTCTTAAGCCTCTGCATCACTCTCTTAAGCCTCTGCATTACTCTCTAGAGCCTCTGCATCACTCTCTTCAGCCTCTGCAACACTCTCTTAAGCCTCTGCTTCCCTCTCTTGATCCTGTGCATCACTCTCTTGAGCCTCTGCAGCACTCTCTTGATCGTCTGCATACCCCTTTTGATCCTCTGCATCACTCTCTTGAGCCTTTCTATCACTCTTTTGAGCCTTTGCATCACTCTCGTGAGCCTCTGCATCCCTCTTTTGATTCTCTGCATCACTCTCTTGAGCCTCTGCATCATACTCTTGAGCCTCTGCATCCCTCTCTTAAGCCTCTACATCATTCTCTTGAGCTTCTGCATCACTCTCCTGAGCCTCTGCATCCTTCTGTTAAGCCTCTGCTACACTCTTTTCAGCCTCTGCGTCACTCACTTAAGCCTCTGCATCCCTCTTTTGAGCCTCTGCATCACATTCTTAAGCCTCTGCATCCCTTTCTTGAGCCTCTGCATCTCTCATATGAACTCCTCCATCCCTCTCATGAGCCTTTGCATCCTTCTCTTGAGCATTTGTATCAATCGCTTAAGCCTCTGCATCCCTCTCTTGAACCTTTGCATCACTCTCAGAAGCCTCTGCATCCCTCTCTTGTGCCTCTGCATCCCTCACTTGAGCATCTGCATCCCTCTCCTGAGCCCCTGCATCCCACTCTTGAGCCTCTGCATCCGTCTCTTGAGCCTCTGAATCACTCTCTTAAGCCTCTGCATCAATCTCTTGAGCCTCTGCATCCCTCACTTGAGCCTCTGAATCAATCTCTTGAGCCTCTGCATCCCTCTCTTAAGCCTCTGCATCACTCCCGTAAGCCTCTGAATCACTCTCTTGAGCATCTACATCCCTCTTTTGAGCCTCTGCATCCCTCTCTTAAGCCTCTGCATCAATCCTTTGAGCCTCTGCATCACTCTCTTGGGCCTCTGCTTCGCTCTCTTAATCCTCTGCACCACTCTCTTGAGCCTCTTCACAACTCTCTTGAGCCTCTGCATCACTCACTTGAGCCTCTGCATCCCACATTTAAGCCTCTGCATCACTCTCTTAAGCCTCTTAATCACTCTCTTGAGCCTCTGCATAACTCTCTTGAGCCAATGCATCCCTCTCTCAAGCCTCTGCATCACTCTCTTGAGCCCCTGCATCCCTCTCTCAAGCCTCTGCATCACTCTCTTGAGCCCCTGCATCCCTATCTCAAGCCTCTGCGTCACTCTCTTGAGCTCTGCATCACCCTCTAAAGCCTCTGCATTACTGTTCTTAAACCTCTGCATCCCTCTCCTAAGCCTCTGCCTCACTCTCTTAAGCCTCTGTATCACTCTCTTGAGCCTCTGTATCCCTCTCTTGAGCCTCTGCATCACTCTCTTCAGTCTCTTCATCCCTCTCTTGAGCCTCTGCATCACTCTCTTCAGCCTCTGCATCACTCTCTTAAGCCTCTGAATCCCTCTCTTGAGGCCTCTGCATAACTCTCTCGAGCCTCTGTATCACTTTCTTGATCCTCTGCATCACTCTCTCGAGCCTCTGCCTCACTCTCTTAAGCTTCTGCATCACTCTCTTGAGCCTCTGCATCCCTATCTTGAGACTCTGCATCACTCTCTTCAGCCTCTTCATCCCTCTCTTGAGCCTCTGCAACACTCTCTTCCGCCCTGCTTAACTCATTTCAGCCTCTGCATCACGCTCTT
This sequence comes from Procambarus clarkii, assembly GCF_040958095.1. NCBI lineage: Eukaryota > Metazoa > Arthropoda > Malacostraca > Decapoda > Cambaridae > Procambarus > Procambarus clarkii. Next base: position 41,093,897 of record NC_091162.1, on the reverse strand, counting down.
AAGCCTCTGAATCCCTCTCATGAGGCCTCTGCATAACTCTCTCGAACCTCTGCATCACTCTCTTGATTTTCTGCATCACTCTCGTAAGTCTCTGAATCACTCTCTTGAGCCTCTGCATCCCTCTCTTAAGCCTCTGCTTCACTCTCTTATGCCTCTGCATCACTCTCTTGAGCCTCTGCATCACTTTCTTGATCGTCTGCATCACTCTATTGAGCCTCTGCATCACTCGCTTGAGCCCCTCTATCACTCTCTTGAGCCTCTGCATCACTCTCTTGAGCCTCTGCATCACTCTCTTAAGCCTCTGCATCCCTCTCTTAAGCCTCTGCATCATTCTCTTCAGCCTGTGCATTCCTCTCTTAAGCTTCTGCATCACTCTCTTGATCCTCTGAATCCCTCTCTCAAGCCTCTGCATCACTCTCTAGAGCCTCTGCATCCCTCTCTTTAGCCTCTACAACATTCTCTTGTGCCTCTGCATCACTCTCTTGAACCTCTGCATTACTCTGTTAAGCCTCTGCATCTCTCTCTTCAGCCTCTGCATCACTCTCCTGAGCCTCTGCATCACTCTCTTGAGCCTCTACATCCCTCTCTTGAGCCTCTGCATCCCTCTCTTAAGCCTCTGCATCACTCTCTTGAGCCTTTGCATCACTTTCTTAAGCCTCTGCATTCCTTTCTTGAGCCTCTGCATCACTCTCTTCAACTCCTGCATCCCTTTCATGAGCCTCTGCATCCCTCTCTTGAGCCTTTGCATCACTCTCTTAAGCCTCTGCATCCCTCTCTTGAGCCTCTGCATCACTCTCAAGAGCCTCTGCATCCTTCTCTTGTTCCTCTTCATCCCTCACTTGAGCCTCTGCATCCCTCTCTTGAGCCTCTGCATCCCTCTCTAGGGCCTCTACATCCCTCTCTTGAGCCTCTGCATCCCTCTCTTAAGCCTCTGCATCACTCTCTTGAGCCTCTGCATCACTCTCTTCAGCCTCTTCATCCCTCTCTTGAGCCTCTGCAACACTCTTCAGCCTTTGCATCACTCTCAAGAGCCTCTGCATCCCTCTCTTGTTCCTCTTCATCCCTCACTTGAGCCTCTGCATCCCTCTCTAGGGCCTCTACATCCCTCTCCTGAGTCTCTGCATCCCTCTTTTAAGCCTCTGCAACACTGTCTTCAGCCTTTGCATCCCTATCTTAAGCCTCTGCATCACTCTCTTCAGCCTCTGCCTCACTCTCTTGAGCCTTTGCATCACTTTCTTAAGCCTCTGCATTCCTTTCTTGAGCCTCTGCTTCACTCTCTTAAACTCCTGCATCCCTCTCATGAGCCTCTGCATACCTCTCTTGAGCCTTTGCATCACTCTCTTAAGCCTCTGCATCCCTCTCTTGAGCCTCTGCATCACTCTGAAGATCCTCTGCATCCCTCTCTTGTGCCTCTTCATCCCTCGCTTGAGCCTCTGCATCCCTCTCTTGAGCCTCTGTATCCCTCTCTTGGGCCTCTACATCCTTCTCTTGAGCCTCTACATCCCTCTCCTAAGCCTCTGCATCACTCTCCTAAGCCTCTGAATCACTCTCTTAAGCCTCTGAATCACTCTCTTGAGCCTCTGCATCACTCTCTTGAGCCCCTGCATATATCTCAAAAACCTCTGCATCACTCTCTTGAGCTTCCGCATCACCCTCTTAAGCCTCTGCATTACTCTCTTGAGCCTCTGCATCCCTCTTTTAAGCCTCTGCCTCACTCTCTTAAGCTTCTGCATCACTCTCTTGAGCCTCTGCATCCCTCTCTTGAGCCTCTGCATCACTCACTTCAGCCTCTTCATCCCTCTCTTGAGCCTCTGCAACACTCTCTTCAGCCTCTGCATCACTCTCTTAAGCCTCTGAATCCCTCTCTTGAGGCCTCTGCATAACTCTCTCGAGCCTCTGCATCACTCTTTTGATTCTCTGAATCACTCTCGTAAGTCTCTGAATCACTCTCTTGAGCCTCTGCATCCCTCTCATAAGCCTCTGCATCCCTCTCTTAAGCCTCAGCTTCACTCTCTTAAGCCTCTGCATCACTCTCTTGATCCTCTACATCACTCTGTTGAGCCTCTGCATCACTTTCTTAATCATCTGCATCACTTTCTTGATCATCTGCATCACTCTCTTAAGCCTGTGCATCCCTCTCTTAAGCCTCTGCATCATTCGCTTCAGTCTCTGCATTCCTCTCTTAAGCCTCTGCATCACGCTCTTGATCCTCTGCATCCCTCTCTCAAGCCTCTGCATCATTCTCTTGAGCCCCTGCATCATTCTCTTAAGCCTGTGCATCCCTCTCTTAAGCCTCTATATCATTCTCTTGTGCCTCTGCATCACTCTCTTGAACCTCTGCATCCCTTTCTTAAGCCTCTACATCATTCTCTTGAGCCTCTACATCCCTCTCCTGAGCTTCTGCATACCTCTCTTAAGCCTCTGCATCACTCTCTTGAGCCTCTGCATCACTCTCGAGCCTCTACATCCTTCTCTTGACATTCTGCATCCCTCTTTTAATCCTCTGCAACACTCTCTTCAGCCTTTGCATCCCTCTCTTAAGCCTCTGCAACACTCTCCTCAGCCTCTGCTTCACTCTCTCAAGCCTCTGCATCATTCGCTTGAGCCCTTGCATCATTCTCTTAAGCCTCTGCATCCCTCTCTTAAGCCTCTATATCATTCTCTTGTGCCTCTGCATCACTCTCTTGACCACTGCATCCCTCTCTTAAGCCTCTACATTATTCTCTTGAGCCTCTGCATCACTCTCTTGAGCCACTACATCCCTCTCCTGAGCTTCTGCATCCATCTCTTAAGCATCTGCATTACTCTCTTGAGCCTCTACATCCCTCTCTTGAGCCTCTGCATCCCTCTCTTGAGCCTCTGCATCCCTCTCTTGAGCCTTTGCATCCATCTCATAAGCCTCTGCAACACTCTCTTGAGCCTCTGTATCACTCTCTTGAGCCTTTGCATCACTCTCTTGAGCCTCTGCATCACTCACTTGAGCCTCTGCATCCCACATTTAAGCCTCTGCATCACTCTCTTAAGCCTCTTAATCACTCTCTTGAGCCTCTGCATAACTCTCTTGAGCCAATGCATCCCTCTCTCAAGCCTCTGCATCACTCTCTTGAGCCCCTGCATCCCTCTCTCAAGCCTCTGCATCACTCTCTTGAGCCCCTGCATCCCTATCTCAAGCCTCTGCGTCACTCTCTTGAGCTCTGCATCACCCTCTAAAGCCTCTGCATTACTGTTCTTAAACCTCTGCATCCCTCTCCTAAGCCTCTGCCTCACTCTCTTAAGCCTCTGTATCACTCTCTTGAGCCTCTGTATCCCTCTCTTGAGCCTCTGCATCACTCTCTTCAGTCTCTTCATCCCTCTCTTGAGCCTCTGCATCACTCTCTTCAGCCTCTGCATCACTCTCTTAAGCCTCTGAATCCCTCTCTTGAGGCCTCTGCATAACTCTCTCGAGCCTCTGTATCACTTTCTTGATCCTCTGCATCACTCTCTCGAGCCTCTGCCTCACTCTCTTAAGCTTCTGCATCACTCTCTTGAGCCTCTGCATCCCTATCTTGAGACTCTGCATCACTCTCTTCAGCCTCTTCATCCCTCTCTTCAGCCTCTGCAACACTCTCTTCCGCCCTGCTTAACTCATTTCAGCCTCTGCATCACGCTCTTAAGCCTCTGAATCCCTCTCATGAGGCCTCTGCATAACTCTCTCGAACCTCTGCATCACTCTCTTGATTTTCTGCATCACTCTCGTAAGTCTCTGAATCACTCTCTTGAGCCTCTGCATCCCTCTCTTAAGCCTCTGCTTCACTCTCTTATGCCTCTGCATCACTCTCTTGAGCCTCTGCATCACTTTCTTGATCGTCTGCATCACTCTTTTGAGCCTCTGCATCACTCGCTTGAGCCCCTCTATCACTCTCTTGAGCCTCTGCATCACTCTCTTGAGCCTCTGCATCACTCTCTTAAGCCTCTGCATCCCTCTCTTAAGCCTCTGCATCATTCTCTTCAGCCTGTGCATTCCTCTCTTAAGCTTCTGCATCACTCTCTTGATCCTCTGAATCCCTCTCTCAAGCCTCTGCATCACTCTCTAGAGCCTCTGCATCCCTCTCTTTAGCCTCTACATCATTCTCTTGTGCCTCTGCATCACTCTCTTGAACCTCTGCATTACTCTGTTAAGCCTCTGCATCTCTCTCTTCAGCCTCTGCATCACTCTCCTGAGCCTCTGCATCACTCTCTTGAGCCTCTACATCCCTCTCTTGAGCCTCTGCATCCCTCTCTTAAGCCTCTGCATCACTCTCTTGAGCCTTTGCATCACTTTCTTAAGCCTCTGCATTCCTTTCTTGAGCCTCTGCATCACTCTCTTCAACTCCTGCATCCCTTTCATGAGCCTCTGCATCCCTCTCTTGAGCCTTTGCATCACTCTCTTAAGCCTCTGCATCCCTCTCTTGAGCCTCTGCATCACTCTCAAGAGCCTCTGCATCCTTCTCTTGTTCCTCTTCATCCCTCACTTGATCCTCTGCATCCCTCTCTTGAGCCTCTGCATCCCTCTCTAGGGCCTCTACATCCCTCTCTTGAGCCTCTGCATCCCTCTCTTAAGCCTCTTCATCACTCTCTTGAGCCTCTGCATCACTCTCTTCAGCCTCTTCATCCCTCTCTTGAGCCTCTGCAACACTCTCTTCAGCCTTTGCATCACTCTCAAGAGCCTCTGCATCCCTCTCTTGTTCCTCTTCATCCCTCACTTGAGCCTCTGCATCCCTCTCTAGGGCCTCTACATCCCTCTCCTGAGTCTCTGCATCCCTCTTTTAAGCCTCTGCAACACTCTCTTCAGCCTTTGCTATCCCTATCTTAAGCCTCTGCATCACTCTCTTCAGCCTCTGCCTCACTCTCTTGAGCCTTTGCATCACTTTCTTAAGCCTCTGCATTCCTTTCTTGAGCCTCTGCTTCACTCTCTTAAACTCCTGCATCCCTCTCATGAGCCTCTGCATACCTCTCTTGAGCCTTTGCATCACTCTCTTAAGCCTCTGCATCCCTCTCTTGAGCCTCTGCATCACTCTGAAGATCCTCTGCATCCCTCTCTTGTGCCTCTTCATCCCTCGCTTGAGCCTCTGCATCCCTCTCTTGAGCCTCTGCATCCCTCTCTTGGGCCTCTACATCCTTCTCTTGAGCCTCTACATCCCTCTCCTAAGCCTCTGCATCACTCTCCTAAGCCTCTGAATCACTCTCTTAAGCCTCTGAATCACTCTCTTGAGCCTCTGCATCACTCTCTTGAGCCCCTGCATATATCTCAAAAACCTCTGCATCACTCTCTTGAGCTTCCGCATCACCCTCTTAAGCCTCTGCATTACTCTCTTGAGCCTCTGCATCCCTCTTTTAAGCCTCTGCCTCACTCTCTTAAGCTTCTGCATCACTCTCTTGAGCCTCTGCATCCCTCTCTTGAGCCTCTGCATCACTCACTTCAGCCTCTTCATCCCTCTCTTGAGCCTCTGCAACACTCTCTTCAGCCTCTGCATCACTCTCTTAAGCCTCTGAATCCCTCTCTTGAGGCCTCTGCATAACTCTCTCGAGCCTCTGCATCACTCTTTTGATTCTCTGAATCACTCTCGTAAGTCTCTGAATCACTCTCTTGAGCCTCTGCATCCCTCTCATAAGCCTCTGCATCCCTCTCTTAAGCCTCAGCTTCACTCTCTTAAGCCTCTGCATCACTCTCTTGATCCTCTACATCACTCTGTTGAGCCTCTGCATCACTTTCTTAATCATCTGCATCACTTTCTTGATCATCTGCATCACTCTCTTAAGCCTGTGCATCCCTCTCTTAAGCCTCTGCATCATTCGCTTCAGTCTCTGCATTCCTCTCTTAAGCCTCTGCATCACGCTCTTGATCCTCTGCATCCCTCTCTCAAGCCTCTGCATCATTCTCTTGAGCCCCTGCATCATTCTCTTAAGCCTGTGCATCCCTCTCTTAAGCCTCTATATCATTCTCTTGTGCCTCTGCATCACTCTCTTGAACCTCTGCATCCCTTTCTTAAGCCTCTACATCATTCTCTTGAGCCTCTACATCCCTCTCCTGAGCTTCTGCATACCTCTCTTAAGCCTCTGCATCACTCTCTTGAGCCTCTGCATCACTCTCGAGCCTCTACATCCTTCTCTTGACATTCTGCATCCCTCTTTTAATCCTCTGCAACACTCTCTTCAGCCTTTGCATCCCTCTCTTAAGCCTCTGCAACACTCTCCTCAGCCTCTGCTTCACTCTCTCAAGCCTCTGCATCATTCTCTTGAGCCCTTGCATCATTCTCTTAAGCCTCTGCATCCCTCTCTTAAGCCTCTATATCATTCTCTTGTGCCTCTGCATCACTCTCTTGAACCACTGCATCCCTCTCTTAAGCCTCTACATTATTCTCTTGAGCCTCTGCATCACTCTCTTGAGCCACTACATCCCTCTCCTGAGCTTCTGCATCCATCTCTTAAAAGCATCTGCATTACTCTCTTGAGCCTCTACATCCCTCTCTTGAGCCTCTGCATCCCTCTCTTGAGCCTCTGCATCCCTCTCTTGAGCCTTTGCATCCATCTCATAAGCCTCTGCAACACTCTCTTGAGCCTCTGTATCACTCTCTTGAGCCTTTGCATCACTCTCTTGAGCCTCTGCATCACTCACTTGAGCCTCTGCATCCCACATTTAAGCCTCTGCATCACTCTCTTAAGCCTCTTAATCACTCTCTTGAGCCTCTGCATAACTCTCTTGAGCCAATGCATCCCTCTCTCAAGCCTCTGCATCACTCTCTTGAGCCCCTGCATCCCTCTCTCAAGCCTCTGCATCACTCTCTTGAGCCCCTGCATCCCTATCTCAAGCCTCTGCGTCACTCTCTTGAGCTCTGCATCACCCTCTAAAGCCTCTGCATTACTGTTCTTAAACCTCTGCATCCCTCTCCTAAGCCTCTGCCTCACTCTCTTAAGCCTCTGTATCACTCTCTTGAGCCTCTGTATCCCTCTCTTGAGCCTCTGCATCACTCTCTTCAGTCTCTTCATCCCTCTCTTGAGCCTCTGCATCACTCTCTTCAGCCTCTGCATCACTCTCTTAAGCCTCTGAATCCCTCTCTTGAGGCCTCTGCATAACTCTCTCGAGCCTCTGTATCACTTTCTTGATCCTCTGCATCACTCTCTCGAGCCTCTGCCTCACTCTCTTAAGCTTCTGCATCACTCTCTTGAGCCTCTGCATCCCTATCTTGAGACTCTGCATCACTCTCTTCAGCCTCTTCATCCCTCTCTTGAGCCTCTGCAACACTCTCTTCCGCCCTGCTTAACTCATTTCAGCCTCTGCATCACGCTCTTAAGCCTCTGAATCCCTCTCATGAGGCCTCTGCATAACTCTCTCGAACCTCTGCATCACTCTCTTGATTTTCTGCATCACTCTCGTAAGTCTCTGAATCACTCTCTTGAGCCTCTGCATCCCTCTCTTAAGCCTCTGCTTCACTCTCTTATGCCTCTGCATCACTCTCTTGAGCCTCTGCATCACTTTCTTGATCGTCTGCATCACTCTTTTGAGCCTCTGCATCACTCGCTTGAGCCCCTCTATCACTCTCTTGAGCCTCTGCATCACTCTCTTGAGCCTCTGCATCACTCTCTTAAGCCTCTGCATCCCTCTCTTAAGCCTCTGCATCATTCTCTTCAGCCTGTGCATTCCTCTCTTAAGCTTCTGCATCACTCTCTTGATCCTCTGAATCCCTCTCTCAAGCCTCTGCATCACTCTCTAGAGCCTCTGCATCCCTCTCTTTAGCCTCTACATCATTCTTTTGTGCCTCTGCATCACTCTCTTGAACCTCTGCATTACTCTGTTAAGCCTCTGCATCTCTCTCTTCAGCCTCTGCATCACTCTCCTGAGCCTCTGCATCACTCTCTTGAGCCTCTACATCCCTCTCTTGAGCCTCTGCATCCCTCTCTTAAGCCTCTGCATCACTCTCTTGAGCCTTTGCATCACTTTCTTAAGCCTCTGCATTCCTTTCTTGAGCCTCTGCATCACTCTCTTCAACTCCTGCATCCCTTTCATGAGCCTCTGCATCCCTCTCTTGAGCCTTTGCATCACTCTCTTAAGCCTCTGCATCCCTCTCTTGAGCCTCTGCATCACTCTCAAGAGCCTCTGCATCCTTCTCTTGTTCCTCTTCATCCCTCACTTGAGCCTCTGCATCCCTCTCTTGAGCCTCTGCATCCCTCTCTAGGGCCTCTACATCCCTCTCTTGAGCCTCTGCATCCCTCTCTTAAGCCTCTGCATCACTCTCTTGAGCCTCTGCATCACTCTCTTCAGCCTCTTCATCCCTCTCTTGAGCCTCTGCAACACTCTCTTCAGCCTTTGCATCACTCTCAAGAGCCTCTGCATCCCTCTCTTGTTCCTCTTCATCCCTCACTTGAGCCTCTGCATCCCTCTCTAGGGCCTCTACATCCCTCTCCTGAGTCTCTGCATCCCTCTTTTAAGCCTCTGCAACACTCTCTTCAGCCTTTGCTATCCCTATCTTAAGCCTCTGCATCACTCTCTTCAGCCTCTGCCTCACTCTCTTGAGCCTTTGCATCACTTTCTTAAGCCTCTGCATTCCTTTCTTGAGCCTCTGCTTCACTCTCTTAAACTCCTGCATCCCTCTCATGAGCCTCTGCATACCTCTCTTGAGCCTTTGCATCACTCTCTTAAGCCTCTGCATCCCTCTCTTGAGCCTCTGCATCACTCTGAAGATCCTCTGCATCCCTCTCTTGTGCCTCTTCATCCCTCGCTTGAGCCTCTGCATCCCTCTCTTGAGCCTCTGCATCCCTCTCTTGGGCCTCTACATCCTTCTCTTGAGCCTCTACATCCCTCTCCTAAGCCTCTGCATCACTCTCCTAAGCCTCTGAATCACTCTCTTAAGCCTCTGAATCACTCTCTTGAGCCTCTGCATCACTCTCTTGAGCCCCTGCATATATCTCAAAAACCTCTGCATCACTCTCTTGAGCTTCCGCATCACCCTCTTAAGCCTCTGCATTACTCTCTTGAGCCTCTGCATCCCTCTTTTAAGCCTCTGCCTCACTCTCTTAAGCTTCTGCATCACTCTCTTGAGCCTCTGCATCCCTCTCTTGAGCCTCTGCATCACTCACTTCAGCCTCTTCATCCCTCTCTTGAGCCTCTGCAACACTCTCTTCAGCCTCTGCATCACTCTCTTAAGCCTCTGAATCCCTCTCTTGAGGCCTCTGCATAACTCTCTCGAGCCTCTGCATCACTCTTTTGATTCTCTGAATCACTCTCGTAAGTCTCTGAATCACTCTCTTGAGCCTCTGCATCCCTCTCATAAGCCTCTGCATCCCTCTCTTAAGCCTCAGCTTCACTCTCTTAAGCCTCTGCATCACTCTCTTGATCCTCTACATCACTCTGTTGAGCCTCTGCATCACTTTCTTAATCATCTGCATCACTTTCTTGATCATCTGCATCACTCTCTTAAGCCTGTGCATCCCTCTCTTAAGCCTCTGCATCATTCGTTTCAGTCTCTGCATTCCTCTCTTAAGCCTCTGCATCACGCTCTTGATCCTCTGCATCCCTCTCTCAAGCCTCTGCATCATTCTCTTGAGCCCCTGCATCATTCTCTTAAGCCTGTGCATCCCTCTCTTAAGCCTCTATATCATTCTCTTGTGCCTCTGCATCACTCTCTTGAACCTCTGCATCCCTTTCTTAAGCCTCTACATCATTCTCTTGAGCCTCTACATCCCTCTCCTGAGCTTCTGCATACCTCTCTTAAGCCTCTGCATCACTCTCTTGAGCCTCTGCATCACTCTCGAGCCTCTACATCCTTCTCTTGACATTCTGCATCCCTCTTTTAATCCTCTGCAACACTCTCTTCAGCCTTTGCATCCCTCTCTTAAGCCTCTGCAACACTCTCCTCAGCCTCTGCTTCACTCTCTCAAGCCTCTGCATCATTCTCTTGAGCCCTTGCATCATTCTCTTAAGCCTCTGCATCCCTCTCTTAAGCCTCTATATCATTCTCTTGTGCCTCTGCATCACTCTCTTGAACCACTGCATCCCTCTCTTAAGCCTCTACATTATTCTCTTGAGCCTCTGCATCACTCTCTTGAGCCACTACATCCCTCTCCTGAGCTTCTGCATCCATCTCTTAAGCATCTGCATTACTCTCTTGAGCCTCTACATCCCTCTCTTGAGCCTCTGCATCCCTCTCTTGAGCCTCTGCATCCCTCTCTTGAGCCTTTGCATCCATCTCATAAGCCTCTGCAACACTCTCTTGAGCCTCTGTATCACTCTCTTGAGCCTTTGCATCACTCTCTTGAGCCTCTGCATCCCTCTCTTAAGCCTATGCTACACTCTCTTCAGCCTCTGCATCACTCTCTGAAGCCTCTGCATCCCTTTTTTGAGCCTTTGCATCACTTTCTTAAGCCTCTACATCCCTTTCTTAAGCCTCTGCATCACTCTCCTGAACTCCTGCATCCCTCTTATGAGCCTCTGCATCCCTCTCCTGAGCCTTTGCATTACTCTCTTAAGCCTCTGCATCCCTCTCTTGAGCCTCTGCGTCACTCTCAAGAGCCTCTGCATCCCTCTCTTGTGCCTCTGCATCCCTCACTTGAGCCTCTGCATCCCTCTCTTAAGCCTCTGCATCACTCTCTTAAGCCTGTGCCTCACTCTCGTAAGCCTCTGAATCACATTCTTGAGCCTCTGCATCCCTCTCTTGAACTCCTGCATCCCTCTCATGAGCCTCTGTATCCCTCTCTTGAACTCCTGCATCCCTCTCATCAGCCTCTGCATCCCTCTCTTGAGCCTTTGCATCACTCTCTTAAGCCTGTGCATCCCTCTCTTGAGCCTCTGCATCACTCCCAAGAGCCTCTGCATCCCTCTCTTGTGCCTCTGCATCCCTCACTTGAGCCTCTGCATTCCTCTCTTGAGCCTCTGCATCCCTCTCTTGGGCCTCTACATCCCTCTCTAGAGCCTCTTCATCCCTCTCTTAAGCATCTGCAACACTCTCTTCAGCGTCTGCATCACTCTCTTAAGCCTCTGAATCCCTCTCTCGAGGCCTCTGCATAACTCTCTCGAGCCTCTGCATCACTCTCTTGATTCTCTGCATCACTCTCGTAAACCTCTGAATCACACTCTTGAGCCTTTGCATCCCTCTCTTAAGCCTCTGCATCCCTCTCTTAAGCCTCTGCATCACTCTCTTAAGCATCTGCATCCCTCTTTTGATTCTCTGCATCACTCTCTTGAGCCTCTGCATCCCTCTCCTGATCCTTTTCATCACTCTCTTGAGCCTCTGCATCACTCTCTTGAGCCTCGCTATCATTCTCTTGAGCCTCTGCATCACTCTCTTGAGCCTCTGCATCACTCTCTTGAACCTCTGCATCCCTTTCTTAAGCCTCTACATCATTCTCTTGAGCCTCTACATCCCTCTCCTGAGCTTCTGCATACCTCTCTTAAGCCTCTGCATCACTCTCTTGAGCCTCTGCATCACTCTCGAGCCTCTACATCCTTCTCTTGACATTCTGCATCCCTCTTTTAATCCTCTGCAACACTCTCTTCAGCCTTTGCATCCCTCTCTTAAGCCTCTGCAACACTCTCCTCAGCCTCTGCTTCACTCTCTCAAGCCTCTGCATCATTCGCTTGAGCCCTTGCATCATTCTCTTAAGCCTCTGCATCCCTCTCTTAAGCCTCTATATCATTCTCTTGTGCCTCTGCATCACTCTCTTGAACCACTGCATCCCTCTCTTAAGCCTCTACATTATTCTCTTGAGCCTCTGCATCACTCTCTTGAGCCACTACATCCCTCTCCTGAGCTTCTGCATCCATCTCTTAAGCATCTGCATTACTCTCTTGAGCCTCTACATCCCTCTCTTGAGCCTCTGCATCCCTCTCTTGAGCCTCTGCATCCCTCTCTTGAGCCTTTGCATCCATCTCATAAGCCTCTGAATCCCTCTCATGAGGCCTCTGTATAACTCTCTCGAGCCTCTGTATCACTCTCTTCATTTTCTGCATCACTCTCGTAAGCCGCTGAATCACTTTCTTGAGCATCTGCATCCCTCTCTTAAGCCTCTGCTTCACTCTCTTATGCCTCTGCATCACTCTCTAGAGCCTCTGCATCACCCTCTTCAGCCTCTGCATCACTCTCTTAAGCCTCTACTTCCCTCTCTAGATCATCTGCATCACTCTCATGAGCCACTGCATCACTTTCTTGATCATCTGCGTCACTCTCTTGAGCCTCTGCATCACTCCCTTGAGCCTCTCTATCACTCTCTTGAGCCTCTGCATCACTTTCTTGATCATCTGCATCACTCTCTTAAGCCTCTGCATCCCTCTCTTAAGCCTCTGCATCATTCTCTTCAGTCTCTGCATTCCTCTCCTAAGCCTCTGCATCACTCTCTTGATCCTCTGCATCCCTCTCTCAAGCCTCTGCATCATTCTCTTGAGCCCCTGCATCATTCTCTTAAGCTTATGCATCCCTCTCTTAAGCCTCTATATCATTCTCTTGTGCCTCTGCATCACTCTCTTGAACCTCTGCATCCCTCTCTTAAGCCTCTACATCATTCTCTTGAGCCTCTACATCCCTCTCCTGAGCTTCTGCATCCCTCTCTTAAGCCTCTGCATCACTCTCTTGAGCCTCTACATCCCTCTCTTGAGCCTCTGCATCCCTCTCTTAAGCCTCTACAACACTCTCTTCAGCCTTTGCATCCCTCTCTTAAGCCTCTGCAACACTCTCCTCAGCCTCTTCATCACTCTCTAGAGCCCCTGCATCGTTCTCTTAGGCCTCTGCATCCCTCTCTTAAGCCTCTATATCATTCTCTTGTGCCTCTGCATCACTCTCTTGAGCCTCTACATCCCTCTCCTGAGCTTCTGCATCCCTCTCCTAAGCCTCTTCATCACTCTCTTGAGCCTCTACTTTCTTCTCTTGAGCCTCTGCATCCCTCTCTTAAGCCTCTGCATCCCTCTCTTTAGCCTTCGCATCCCTCTCTTAAGCCTCTGCAACACTCTCTTCAGCCTCTTCATCACTCTCTTGAGCCTTTGCATCACTCTCTTTAGCCTCTGCATCCCCCTCTTAAGCTTCTGCTACACTCTCTTCAGCCTCTGCATCACTCTCTGAAGCCTCTGCATCCCTTTTTTTGAGCCTTTACATCACTTTCGTAAGCCTCTGCACCCCTTTCTTGAGCCTCTGCATCACTCTCTTGAACTCCTGCATCCCTCTCATGAGCCTTTGCATCCCTCTCCTGAGCCTTTGCTCCACTCTCTTAAGCCTCTGCATCCCTCTCGTGAGCCTCTGCGTCACTCTCAAGAGCCTCTGCATCCCTCTCTTGTGCCTCTGCATCCCTCACTTGAGCCTCTGCATCCCTCTCTTAAGCCTCTGCATCACTCTCTTAGGCCTCTGCATCACTCTCGTAAGCCTCTGAATCACTCTCTTGAGCCTATGCATCCCTATCTTGAACTCCTGCATCCCTCTCATGAGCCTCTGCATCCCTCTCTTGAGCCTTTGCATCACTCTCTTAAGCCTCTGCATCCCTCTCTTGAGCCTCTGCATCACTCTTAAGAGCCTCCGCATCCCTCTCCTTTTCCTCTGCATCCCTCACTTGAGCCTCTGCAACCCTCTCTTGAGCCTCTGCATCCCTCTCTTGAGCCTCGATATCACTCTCTTGAGCCCCTGCATCCTTCTTTCAAGCCTCTGCATCACTCTCTTGAGCCTCTGCATCACCCTCTTAAGCCTCTGCATTACTCTCTTGAGCCTCTGCGTCCCTCTCCTAAGCCGCTGCCTCACTCTCTTAAGCCTCTACATCTACTCTTGAGCCTCTGCATCCCTCTCGTGATCCACTGCATCACTCTCTTCAGCCTCTTCATCCCTCTCTTGAACCTCTGCAACACTCTCTTCAGCCTCTGCATTACTCTCTTAAGCCTCTGAATCCCTCGCTTGAGGCCTCGGCATAACTGTCTCGAGCCTCTAAATCACTCTCTTGATTCTCTGCATCACTCACGTAAGCCTCTGAATCACTCTCTTGAGCCTCGGTATCCCTCTCTTAAGCCTATGCATCCCTCTTTTAAGCCTCTGCATCACTCTCTTAAGCCTCTGCATTACTCTCTAGAGCCTCTGCATCACTTCAGCCTCTGCAACACTCTCTTAAGCCTATGCTTCCCTCTCTTGATCCTCTGCATCACTCTCTTGAGCCTCTGCAGCACTCTCTTGATCGTCTGCATCACTCTCTTGATCCTCTGCATCACTCTCTTGAGCCTCTCTATCACTCTTTTGAGCCTCTGCATCACTCTCGTGAGTCTCTGCATCACTCTCTTAAGCCTCTGCATCCCTCTTTTGATTCTCTGCATCACTTTCTTGAGCCTCTGCATCATACTCTTGAGCCTCTGCATCCCTCTCTTAAGCCTCTACATCATTCTCTTGAGCTTCTGCATCACTCTCTTTTACCTCTGCATCCCTCACTTGAGCGTCTGCATCCCTCTGTTGAGCCCCTGCATCCCTCTCTTGAGCCTCTGCATCCCTCGCTTGAGCCTCTGCATCACTCTCTTCAGCCTCTTCATCCCTCTCTTGAGCCTCTGCAACACTCTCTTCCGCCCTGCATAACTCTCTTAAGCCTCTGAATCCCTCTCATGAGGCCTCTGTATAACTCTCTCGAGCCTCTGCATCACTCTCTTCATTTTCTGCATCACTCTCGTAAGCCGCTGAATCACTTTCTTGAGCCTCTGCATCCCTCTCTTAAGCCTCTGCTTCACTCTCTTATGCCTCTGCATCACTCTCTAGAGCCTCTGCATCACCCTCTTCAGCCTCTGCATCACTCTCTTAAGCCTCTACTTCCCTCTCTAGATCCTCTGAATCACTCTCATGAGCCACTGCATCACTTTCTTGATCATCTGCGTCACTCTCTTGAGCCTCTGCATCACTCCCTTGAGCCTCTCTATCACTCTCTTGAGCCTCTGCATCACTTTCTTGATCATCTGCATCACTCTCTTAAGCCTCTGCATCCCTCTCTTAAGCCTCTGCATCATTCTCTTCAGTCTCTGCATTCCTCTCCTAAGCCTCTGCATCACTCTCTTGATCCTCTGCATCCCTCTCTCAAGCCTCTGCATCATTCTCTTGAGCCCCTGCATCATTCTCTTAAGCTTATGCATCACTCTCTTTAGCCTTTGCATCCCTCTCTTAAGCCTCTGCAACACTCTCTTCAGCCTCTTCATCACTCTCTAGAGCCCCTGCATCGTTCTCTTAGGCCTCTGCATCCCTCTCTTAAGCCTCTATATCATTCTCTTGTGCCTCTGCATCACTCTCTTGAGCCTCTACATCCCTCTCCTGAGCTTCTGCATCCCTCTCCTAAGCCTCTGCATCACTCTCTTGAGCCTCTACTTTCTTCTCTTGAGCCTCTGCATCCCTCTCTTAAGCCTCTGCATCCCTCTCTTTAGCCTTCGCATCCCTCTCTTAAGCCTCTGCAACACTCTCTTCAGCCTCTTCATCACTCTCTTGAGCCTTTGCATCACTCTCTTTATCCTCTGCATCCCCCTCTTAAGCTTCTGCTACACTCTCTTCAGCCTCTGCATCACTCTCTGAAGCCTCTGCATCCCTTTTTTTGAGCCTTTGCATCACTTTCGTAAGCCTCTGCACCCCTTTCTTGAGCCTCTGCATCACTCTCTTGAACTCCTGCATCCCTCTCATGAGCCTTTGCATCCCTCTCCTGAGCCTTTGCTCCACTCTCTTAAGCCTCTGCATCCCTCTCGTGAGCCTCTGCGTCACTCTCAAGAGCCTCTGCATCCCTCTCTTGTGCCTCTGCGTCCCTCACTTGAGCCTCTGCATCCCTCTCTTAAGCCTCTGCATCACTCTCTTAGGCCTCTGCATCACTCTCGTAAGCCTCTGAATCACTCTCTTGAGCCTATGCATCCCTATCTTGAACTCCTGCATCCCTCTCATGAGCCTCTGCATCCCTCTCTTGAGCCTTTGCATCACTCTCCTAAGCCTCTGCATCCCTCTCTTGAGCCTCTGCATCGCTCTTAAGAGCCTCCGCATCCCTCTCATTTTCCTCTGCATCCCTCACTTGAGCCTCTGCAACCCTCTCTTGAGCCTCTGCATCCCTCTCTTGAGCCTCGATATCACTCTCTTGAGCCCCTGCATCCTTCTTTCAAGCCTCTGCATCACTCTCTTGAGCCTCTGCATCAACCTCTTAAACCTCTGCATTACTCTCTTGAGCCTCTGCGTCCCTCTCCTAAGCCGCTGCCTCACTCTCTTAAGCCTCTGCATCTACTCTTGAGCCTCTGCATCCCTCTCGTATTCCACTGCATCACTCTCTTCAGCCTCTTCATCCCTCTCTTGAGCCTCTGCAACACTCTCTTCAGCCTCTGCATTACTCTCTTAAGCCTCTGAATCCCTCGCTTGAGGCCTCGGCATAACTGTCTCGAGCCTCTAAATCACTCTCTTGATTCTCTGCATCACTCACGTAAGCCTCTGAATCACTCTCTTGAGCCTCGGTATCCCTCTCTTAAGCCTATGCATCCCTCTTTTAAGCCTCTGCATCACTCTCTTAAGCCTCTGCATTACTCTCTAGAGCCTCTGCATCACTTCAGCCTCTGCAACACTCTCTTAAGCCTATGCTTCCCTCTCTTGATCCTCTGCATCACTCTCGTGAGTCTCTGCATCACTCTCTTAAGCCTCTGCATCCCTCTTTTGATTCTCTGCATCACTTTCTTGAGCCTCTGCATCATACTCTTGAGCCTCTGCATCCCTCTCTTAAGCCTCTACATCATTCTCTTGAGCTTCTGCATCACTCTCTTTTACCTCTGCATCCCTCACTTGAGCGTCTGCATCCCTCTGTTGAGCCCCTGCATCCCTCTCTTGAGCCTCTGCATCCCTCGCTTGAGCCTCTGCATCCCGCTCTTAAGCCTTTGCATCACTCTCTTAAGCATCTTCATTACTCTCGTAAGCCTCTGAATCACTCTCTTGAGCCTCTGCATCACACACTTAAGCCTCTGCATTACTCTCTTGAGCCTCTGCATTCCTCTCCTAATCCTCTGCCTCACACTCTTAAGCCTTGGCATCACTCTCTTGAGCCTCTGCATCCCTCTCTTGAGCCTCTGCATCACTCTCTTCAGCCTTTTCATCCATCTCTTGAGCCTCTGGAACCCTCTCTTCAGCCTCTGCATCACTCTCTTAAGCCTCTGAATCCCTCTCTTGAGGCCTCTGCATAACTCTCTCAAGCCTCTGCATCACTCTCTTGAGCCTCTGCGTCGCTCTCTTAAACCTCTGCATCCCTCTCTTGATCCTCTGCATCATTTTCTTGAGCCTTTACATCCTTCTCATAAGCCTCTACATCATTCTCTTGAGCCCCTGCATCACTCTCTTCAGCCTCTGCATCACTCTTTAGCCTCTGCATCTCTCTCTTCAGCCTCTGCATCACTCTTGATCCTCTGCATCACTCTCTTCAGCCTCTGCATCATTCTCTTGAGCCTCTGCATCCCTCTCTTAGGTTTCTACATTATTCGCTTGAGCCTCTGCATCCCTCTCTTGAGCCTCTGCATCCTTCTCTTGAGCCTGTTCATCCCTCTCCTGAGCCACTGCATCCCTCTCTTCAGCCTCTGAACCACTCTCTTAAGCCTCTACATCACTCTCGTAAGCCTCTGCATCACTCTCTTAAGCCTCTGCATCACTCCCGTAAACCTCTGAATCACTCTCATGAGCCTCTCTATCACTCTCTTGAGCCCCTGTATCCCTCTATTGAGCCTCTGCATCCCTCTCTTGAGCCTCTGCATCCTTCTCTTGATCCTGTTCATCCCTCTCCTGAGCCACTGCATCCCTCTCTTCAGCCTCTGCCACACTCTCCTAAGCCTCTGAATCACTCTCTTGAGCCTCTGCATCACTCTCTTAAGCCTCTGAATCGCTCTCTTGAGCCTCTGCATCACTCTCTTGAGCCTCTGCATCCCTCTCCTAAGCCTCTGCCTCACTCTCTTAAGCTTCTGCATCACTCTCTTGAGCCTCTACATCCCTCTCTTGAGCCTCTGCATCACTCTTTTCAGCCTCTTCATCCATCTCTTGAGCCTCTGCAACACTCTCTTCCGCCCTGCATAACTCTCTTAAGCCTCTGAATCCCTCTCATGAGGCCTCTGCATAACTCTCTCGAGCCTCTGCATCACTCTCTTGATTTTCTGCATCACTCTCGTAAGCCTCTGAATCACTCTCTTGAGCCTCTGCATCCCTCTCTTAAGCCTCTGCTTCACTCTCTTATGCCTCTGCATCAGTTTCTAGAGCCTCTGCATCACTCTTTTCAGCCTCTGCATCACTCTCTTAAGCCTCTGCTTCCCTCTGTAGATCCTGTGCATCACTCTCATGAGCCTCTGCATCGCTTTCTTGATCATCTGCGTCACTCTCTTGAGCCTCTGCATCACTCCCTTGAGCATCTCTATCACTCTCTTGAGCCTCTGCATCACTTTCTTGATCATCTGCATCACTGTCTTATGCCTCTGCATCCCTCTCTTAAGCCTCTGCATCATTCTCTTCAGTCTCTGCATTCCTCTCTTAAGCCTCTGCATCACTCTCGTGATCCTCTGCATCCCTCTCTCAAGCCTCTGCATCATTCTCTTGAGCCCCTGCATCATTCTCTTAAGCTTGTGCTTCCCTCTCTTAAGCCTCTATATCGTTCTCTTGTGCCTCTGCATCACTCTCTTGTACCTCTGCATCCCTCTCTTAAGCCTCTACATCATTCTCTTGAGCCTCTACATCCCTCTCCTGAGCTTCTGCATCCCTCTCTTAAGACTCTGCATCACTCTCTTGAGCCTCTGCATCACTCTCTTGAGCCTCTACATCCCTCTCTTGAGCCTCTGCATCCCTCTCTTAAGCCTCTGCAACACTCTCTTCAGCCTTTGCATCCCTCTCTTAAGCCTCTGCAACACTCTCTTCTGCCTCTGCATCACCTTCTCAAGCCTCTGCATCATTCTCTTGAGCCCCTACATCATTCTCTTAGGCCTCTGCATCCCTCTCTTAAGCCTCTATATCATTCTCTTGTGCCTCTGCATCACTCTCTTGAACCTCTGCATCCCTCTCTTAAGCCTCTACATCATTCTCTTAAGCCTCTGCATCACTCTCTTGAGCCTCTACATCCCTCTCCTGAGCTTCTGCATCCCTCTCCTAAGCCTCTGCATCACTCTCTTGAGCCTCTACATCCCTCTCTTGAGCCTCTGCATCCCTCTCTTAAGCCTCTGCATCCCTCTCTTGAGCCTTTCCATCTCTCTCTTAAGCCTCTGCAACACTCTCTTCAGCCTCTTCATCACTCTCTTGAGCCTTTGCATCACTCTCTTGAGCCTATGCATCCCCCTCTTAGCTATGCTACACTCTCTTCAGCCTCTGCATCACTCTCTGAAGCCTCTGCATCCCTTTTTTTGAGCCTTTGCATCACTTTCTTAAGCCTCTGCACCCCTTTCTTGAGCCTCTGCATCACTCTCTTGAACTCCTGCATCCCTCTCATGAGCCCCTGCATCCCTCTCTTGAGCCTTTGCATCACTCTCTTAAGCTTCTGCATCCCTCTCTTGAGCCTCTGCATCACTCTTAAGAGCCTCCGCATCCCTCTCTTTTTCCTCTGCATCCCTCACTTGATCCTCTGCAACCCTCTCTTGAGCCTCTGCATTCCTCTCTTTAGCCTCGGTATCACTCTCTTGAGCCCCTGCATCCTTCTCTCAAGCCTCTGCATCACTCTCTTGAGCCTCTGCATCACCCTCTTAAGCCTCTGCATTACTCTCTTGAGCCTCTGCGTCCCTCTCCTAAGCCGCTTCCTCACTCTCTTAAGCCTCTGCATCTACTCTTGAGCCTCTGCATCCCTCTCCTGATCCACTGCATCACTCTCTTCAGCCTCTTCATCCCTCTCTTGAGCCTCTGCAACACTCTCTTCAGCCTCTGCATCACTCTCTTAAGCCTCTGAATCCCTCTCTTGAGGCCTCGGCATAACTGTCTCGAGCCTCTAAATCACTCTCTTGAATCTCTGCATCACTCTCGTCAGCCTCTGAATCACTCTCTTGAACCTCTGCATCCCTCTCTTAAGCCTCTGCTTCACTCTCAAGAGCCTCTGCATCCCTCTCTTGTGCCTCTGCATCCCTCACTTGAGCCTCTGCATCCCTCTCATAAGCCTCTGCTTCACTCTCTTATGCCTCTGCATCACTCTCTAGAGCCTCTGCATCACTCTCTTCAGCCTCTGCATCACTCTCTTAAGCCTCTGCTTCCCTCTCTTGATCCTCTGCATCACTCTCTTGAGCCTCTGCATCACTTTCTTGATCGTCTGCATCACTCTCCTGAGCCTCTGCATCACTCTCTTGGGCCTCTCTATCACTCTCTTGAGCCTCTGCATCACTCTCTTCAGCCTCTGCATTCCTCTCTTAAGCCTCTGCATCACTCTCTTGATCCTCTGAATCCCTCTCTCAAGCCTCTGCATCATCCTCTTGAGCCCCTGCATCATTCTCTTGAGCCTCTGCATCCCTCTCTTTAGCCTCTAAATCATTCTCTTGTGCCTCTGCATCACTCTTTTGAACCTCTGCATCACTCTGTTAAGCCTCTGCATCTCTCTCTTCAACCTCTGCATCACTCTCTTGAGCCTCTGCATCACTCTCTTGAGCCTCTACATCCCTCTCTTGAGCCTCTGCATCCCTCTCTTAAGCCTCTGCATCACTCTCCTAAGCCGCTGAATCACTCTCTTAAGCCTCCGAATCACTCTCTTGAGCCTCTGCATCACTCTCTTGAGCCCCTGCATCTATCTCTCAAACCTCTGCATCACTCTCTTGAGCCTCCGCATCACCCTCTTAAGCCTCTGCATTACTCTCTTGAGCCTCTGCATCCCTCTCCTAAACCTCTGCCTCACTCTCTTAAGCTTCTGCATCACTCTCTTGAGCCACTGCATCCCTCTCTTGAGCCTCTGCATCACTCTCTTCAGCCTCTTCATCCCTCTCTTGAGCCTCTGCAATACTCTCTTCAGCCTCTGCATCACTCTCTTAATCCTCTGAATCCCTCTCTTGAGGCCTCTGCATAACTCTCTCGGGCCTCTGCATCACTCTTTTGATTCTCTGAATCACTCTCGTAAGTCTCTGAATCACTCTCTTGAGCCTCTGCATCCCTCTCTTAAGCCTCTGCATACCTCTCTTAAGCCTCTGCTTCACTCTCTTAAGCCTCTGCATCACTCTCGTGATCCTCTGCATCCCTCTCTCAAGCCTCTGCATCACTCTCGTGATCCTCTGCATCCCTCTCTTTAGCCTCTGCATACCTCTCTTAAGCCTCTGCTACACTCTTTTCAGCCTCTGCATCACTCACTTAAGCCTCTGCATCATTCTCTCAAGCTTGTGCATCCCTCTCTTAAGCCTCTATATCGTTCTCTTGTGCCTCTGCATCACTCTCTTGTACCTCTGCATCCCTCTCTTAAGCCTCTACATCATTCTCTTGAGCCTCTACATCCCTCTCCTGAGCTTCTGCATCCCTCTCTTAAGACTCTGCATCACTCTCTTGAGCCTCTGCATCACTCTCTTGAGCCTCTACATCCCTCTCTTGAGCCTCTGCATCCCTCTCTTAAGCCTCTGCAACACTCTCTTCAGCCTTTGCATCCCTCTCTTAAGCCTCTGCAACACTCTCTTCTGCCTCTGCATCACCTTCTCAAGCCTCTGCATCATTCTCTTGAGCCCCTACATCATTCTCTTAGGCCTCTGCATCCCTCTCTTAAGCCTCTATATCATTCTCTTGTGCCTCTGCATCACTCACTTGAACCTCTGCATCCCTCTCTTAAGCCTCTACATCATTCTCTTAAGCCTCTGCATCACTCTCTTGAGCCTCTACATCCCTCTCCTGAGCTTCTGCATCCCTCTCCTAAGCCTCTGCATCACTCTCTTGAGCCTCTACATCCCTCTCTTGAGCCTCTGCATCCCTCTCTTAAGCCTCTGCATCACTCTCTAGAGCCTCTGCATCACTCTTTTCAGCCTCGGCATCACTCTCTTAAGCCTCTGCTTCCCTCTCTTGATCCTCTGCATCACTTTCTTGATCATCTGCATCATTCTCTTGAGCCTCTGCATCACTCCCTTGAGCCTCTCTATCACTCTCTTGAGCCTCTGCATCACTTTCTTGATCATCTGCATCACTCTCTTAAGCCTCTGCATCCCTCTCATAAGCTTCTGCATCATTATCTTCAGTCTCTGCATTCCTTTCTTAAGCCTCTGCATCACTCTCTTGATCCTCTGCATCCCTCTCTCAAGCCTCTGCATCATTCTCTTGAGCCCCTGCATCATTCTCTTAAGCCTGTGCATCCCTCTCTTAAGCCTCTATATCATTCTCTTGTGCCTCTGCATCACTCTCTTGAACCTCTGCATCCCTCTCTTAAGCCTCAACATCTTTCTTTTGAGCCTCTACATCCCTCTCCTGAGCTTCTGCATCCCTCTCTTAAGCCTCTGCATCACTCTCTTGAGCCTCTGCATCACTCTCTTGAGCCTCTACATCCCTCTCTTGAGCCTCTGCATCCCTCTCCTAAACCTCTGGAACACTCTCTTCAGCCTTTGCATCCCTCTCTTAAGCCTCTGCAACACTCTCCTCAGCCTCAGCATCACTCTCTCAAGCCTCTGCATCATTCTCTTGAGCCCCTGCATCATTCTCTTTAGCCTCTGCATCCCTCACTTATAGCCTCTATATGCAGCCTCTTAAGCCTAAGATGCAGAGGCTCTTGTGCCTCTGCATCACTCTCTTGAACCTCTGCATCCCTCTCTTAAGCCTCTACATCATTTTCTTGAGCCTCTGCATCACTCTCTTAAGCCTCTGCATCCCTCTTTTGAGCCTCTGCATCACTTTCTTAAGCCTCTGCATCCCTTTCTTGAGCCTCTGCATCTCTCTCTTAAACTCCTCCATCCCTCTCATGAGCCTTTGCATACTTCTCTTGAGCATTTGCAACACTCGCCTAATCCTCAGCATCCCTCTCGTGAACCGTTGCATCACTCTCAAAAGCCTCTGCATCCCTCTCTTGTGCCTCTGCATCCCTCACTTGAGCATCTGCATCCCTCTCTTGAGCCCCTGCATCCCTCTCTTGAGCCTCTGCATCCCTCTCTTGAACCTCTGCATCACTCTCTTAAGCCTCTATATCATTCTCTTGTGCCTCTGCATCACTCTCTTGAACCTCTGCATCCCTCTCTTAAGCCTCTACATCTTTCTTTTGAGCCTCTACATCCCTCTCCTGAGCTTCTGCATCCCTCTCTTAAGCCTCTGCATCACTCTCTTGAGCCTCTGCATCACTCTCTTGAGCCTCTACATTCATCTCCTGAGCTTCTGCATCCCTCTCTTAAGCCTCTGCGTTCCTCTCGTGAGCCTTTGCATCCCTCTCTTAAGCGTTCGCAACACTCTCTTCTGCCTCTGCATCACTCTCTTGAGCCTTTGCATCACTCTCCTGAGCTTCTGCATCCCTCTCTTAAGCCTCTGCATCACTCTCTTGAGCCTCTGCATCACTCTCTTGAGCCTCTACATCCCTCTCTTCAGCCACTGCATCCCTCTCTTAAGCCTCTGCGTCCCTCTCGTGAGCCTTTGCATCCCTCTCTTAAGCGTTCGCAACACTCTCTTCTGCCTCTGCATCACTCTCTTGAGCCTTTGCATCACTCTCCTGAGCCTCTGCATCCCTCTCTTAAGCCTCTGCTACACTCTCCTCAGGCTCTGCATCACTCTCTGAAGCCTCTGCATCACTCTCTGAAACCTCTGCATCCGTTTTTTGAGCCTTTGCATCACTTTCTTAAGCCTCTGCGTCCCTTTCTTGAGCCTCTGCATCACTCTCTTGAACGCCTGCATCCCTCTCATGAGCCTCTGCATCCCTCTCCTGAGCCTTTGCATCACTCTCGTAAGCCTCTGCATCCCTCTCTTGAGCCTCTACGTCACTCTCAAGAGCCTCTGTATCCCTCTCTTGTGCCTCTGCATCCCTCACTTGAGCCTCTGCATCCCTCTCTTAAGCCTCTGCATCACTCTCTTAAGCCTCTGCATCACTCTTGTAAGGCTCTGAATCACTCTCTTGAGCCTCTGCATCCCTCTCTTGAACTCCTGCATCCCTCTCATGAGCATCTGCATCCCTCTCTTGAGCCTTTGCATCACTCTCTTAAGCCTCTGCATCCCTCTCTTGAGCCTCTGCATCACTCTCAAGAGCCTCTGCATCCCTCTCTTTTTCCTCTGCATCCCTCACTTGAGCCTCTGCAACCCTCTCTTGAGCATCTGCATCCCTCACTTGAGCCTCGGTATCACTCTCTTGAGCCCCTGCATCCCTCTCTCAAGCCTCTGCATCACTCTCTTGAGGCTCTGCATAACGCTCTTAGGCCTCTGCATTACTCTCTTGACCCTCTGCGTCCCTCTCTTAAGCCGCTGCCTCACTCTCTTAAGCCTCTTCATCTACTCTTGAGCCTCTGCATCCCTCTCTTGATCCTCTGCATCACTCTCTTCAGCCTCTTCATCCCTCTCTTGAGCCTCTGCAACACTCTCTTCAGCCTCTGCATCACTCTCTTAAGCCTCTGAATCCCTCTCTATAAGCCTCGGCATAACTGTCTCGAGCCTCTGCATCATTCTTTTGATTCTCTTCATCACTCTCGTAAGTCTCTGCATCACTCTCTTGAGCCTCTCTATCACTCTTTTGAGCCTCTCCATCACTCTCGTGAGCCTCTGCATCACTCTCTTAAGCCTCTGCATCCCTCTCTTGATTCTCTGCATCATTCTCTTGAGCCTCTGCATCATACTCTTGAGCCTCTGCATCCCTCTCTTAAGCCTCTACATCATTCTCTTGAGCTTCTGCATCACTCTCTTGTGCATCTACATCCCTCTCTTAAGCCTCTGCTACACTCTTTTCAGCCTCTGCATCACTCACTTAAGCCTCTGCATCCCTCTTTTGAGCCTCTGCATCACTTTCTTAAGCCTCTGCATCCCTTTCTTGAGCCTCTGCATCTCTCTCTTGAACTCCTCCATCCCTCTCATGAGCCTTTGCATACTTCTCTTGAGCATTTGCAACACTCGCCTAATCCTCAGCATCCCTCTCGTGAACCGTTGCATCACTCTCAAAAGCCTCTGCATCCCTCTCTTGTGCCTCTGCATCCCTCACTTGAGCATTTGCATCCCTCTCTTGAGCCCCTGCATCCCTCTCTTGAGCCTCTGCATCCCTCTCTTGAACCTCTGCATCACTCTCTTAAGCCTCTGCATCACTCTCTTAAGCCTCTGCATCACTCTCGTAAGCCTCTGAATCACTCTCTTGAGCCTTTGCATCCCTCACTTCAGCCTCTGAATCACTCTCTTTAGCCTCTGCATCCCTCTCTTAAGCCTCTGCATCACTCCGTTAAGCCTCTGAATCACTCTCTTGGCCATCTACATCCCTCTTTTGAGCCTCTGCATCCCTCTCTTAAGCCTCTGCATCACTCTCTTGAGCCTCTGCATCGTGCTCTTGAGCCTCTGCATCCATCTCTTATGCCTCTACATCATTCTCTTGAGCTTCTGCATCACTCTCTTTTACCTCTGCATCCCTCACTTGAGCGTCTGCATCCCTCTGTTGAGCCCCTGCATCCCTCTCTTGAGCCTCTGCATCCCTCGCTTGAGCCTCTGCATCCCGCTCTTAAGCCTTTGCATCACTCTCTTAAGCCTCTTCATTACTCTCGTAAGCCTCTGAATCACTCTCTTGAGCCTCTGCATCACCCCCTTAAGCCTCTGCATTACTCTCTTGAGCCTCTGCATCCCTCTCCTAATCCTCTGCCTCACACTCATAAGCCTTGGCATCACTCACTTGAGCCTCTGCATCCCTCTCTAGAGCCTCTGCATCACTCCCTTCAGCATTTCATCCCTCTCTTGAGCCTCTGTAACCCTCTCTTCAGCCTCTGCATCACTCTCTTAAGCCTCTGAATCCCTCTCTTGAGGCCTCTGCATAACTCTCTCAAGCCTCTGCATCACTCTCTTGAGCCTCTGCGTCGCTCTCTTAAACCTCTGCATCCCTCTCTTGATCCTCTGCATCACTTTCTTGAGCCTTTACATCCTTCTCATAAGCCTCTACATCATTCTCTTGAGCCCCTGCATCACTCTCTTGAGCCTCTGCATCACTCTCTTAAGCCTCTGAATCACTCTCTTGAGCCTCTGCATCACTCTCTTGAGCCCCTTCATCTATCTCTCAAGTCTCTGCATCACTCTCTTGAGCCTCTGCATCACCCTCTTAAGCCTCTGCCTTACTCTCTTGAGCCTCTGCATCCCTCTCCTAAGCCTCTGCCTCACTCTCTTAAGCTTCTGCATCACTCTCTTGAGCCTCTACATCCCTCTCTTGAGCCTCTGCATCACTATTTTTAGCCTCTTCATCCCTCTCTTGAGCCTCTGCAACACTCTCTTCCGCCCTGCATAACTCTCTTAAGCCTCTGAATCCCTCTCATGAGGCCTCTGCATAACTCTCTCGAGCCTCTGCATCACTCTCTTGATTTTCTGCATCACTCTCGTAAGCCTCTGAATCACTCTCTTGAGCCTCTGCTTCCCTCTCTTAAGCCTCTGCTTCACTCTCTTATGCCTCTGCATCACTCTCTAGAGCCTCTGCATCACTCTTTTCAGCCTCTGCATCACTCTCTTAAGCCTCTGCTTCCCTCTCTAGATCCTCAGCATCACTCTCATGAGCCTCTGCATCACTTTCTTGATCATCTGCGTCACTCTCTTGAGCCTCTGCATCATACTCTTGAGCCTCTGCATCCCTCTCTTAAGCCTCTACATCATTCTCTTGAGCTTCTGCATCACTCTCTTGTGCATCTACATCCCTCTCTTAAGCCTCTGCTACACTCTTTTCAGCCTCTGCATCACTCACTTAAGCCTCTGCATCATTCTCTCAAGCTTGTGCATCCCTCTCTTAAGCCTCTATATCGTTCTCTTGTGCCTCTGCATCACTCTCTTGTACCTCTGCATCCCTCTCTTAAGCCTCTACATCATTCTCTTGAGCCTCTACATCCCTCTCCTGAGCTTCTGCATCCCTCTCTTAAGACTCTGCATCACTCTCTTGAGCCTCTGCATCACTCTCTTGAGCCTCTACATCCCTCTCTTGAGCCTCTGCATCCCTCTCTTAAGCCTCTGCAACACTCTCTTCAGCCTTTGCATCCCTCTCTTAAGCCTCTGCAACAATCTCTTCTGCCTCTGCATCACCTTCTCAAGCCTCTGCATCATTCTCTTGAGCCCCTACATCATTCTCTTAGGCCTCTGCATCCCTCTCTTAAGCCTCTATATCATTCTCTTGTGCCTCTGCATCACTGTCTTGAACCTCTGCATCCCTCTCTTAAGCCTCTACATCATTCTCTTAAGCCTCTGCATCACTCTCTTGAGCCTCTACATCCCTCTCCTGAGCTTCTGCATCCCTCTCCTAAGCCTCTGCATCACTCTCTTGAGCCTCTACATCCCTCTCTTGAGCCTCTGCATCCCTCTCTTAAGCCTCTGCATCACTCTCTAGAGCCTCTGCATCACTCTTTTCAGCCTCGGCATCACTCTCTTAAGCCTCTGCTTCCCTCTCTTGATCCTCTGCATCACTTTCTTGATCATCTGCATCATTCTCTTGAGCCTCTGCATCACTCCCTTGAGCCTCTCTATCACTCTCTTGAGCCTCTGCATCACTTTCTTGATCATCTGCATCACTCTCTTAAGCCTCTGCATCCCTCTCTTAAGCTTCTGCATCATTATCTTCAGTCTCTGCATTCCTTTCTTAAGCCTCTGCATCACTCTCTTGATCCTCTGCATCCCTCTCTCAAGCCTCTGCATCATTCTCTTGAGCCCCTGCATCATTCTCTTAAGCCTGTGCATCCCTCTCTTAAGCCTCTATATCATTCTCTTGTGCCTCTGCATCACTCTCTTGAACCTCTGCATCCCTCTCTTAAGCCTCAACATCTTTCTTTTGAGCCTCTACATCCCTCTCCTGAGCTTCTGCATCCCTCTCTTAAGCCTCTGCATCACTCTCTTGAGCCTCTGCATCACTCTCTTGAGCCTCTACATCCCTCTCTTGAGCCTCTGCATCCCTCTCCTAAACCTCTGGAACACTCTCTTCAGCCTTTGCATCCCTCTCTTAAGCCTCTGCAACACTCTCCTCAGCCTCAGCATCACTCTCTCAAGCCTCTGCATCATTCTCTTGAGCCCCTGCATCATTCTCTTTAGCCTCTGCATCCCTCTCTTATAGCCTCTATATGCAGCCTCTTAAGCCTAAGATGCAGAGGCTCTTGTGCCTCTGCATCACTCTCTTGAACCTCTGCATCCCTCTCTTAAGCCTCTACATCATTTTCTAGAGCCTCTGCATCACTCTCTTAAGCCTCTGCATCCCTCTTTTGAGCCTCTGCATCACTTTCTTAAGCCTCTGCATCCCTTTCTTGAGCCTCTGCATCTCTCTCTTAAACTCCTCCATCCCTCTCATGAGCCTTTGCATACTTCTCTTGAGCATTTGCAACACTCGCCTAAGCCTCAGCATCCCTCTCGTGAACCGTTGCATCACTCTCAAAAGCCTCTGCATCCCTCTCTTGTTCCCCTGCATCCCTCTCTTGAGCCTCTGCATCCCTCTCTTGAACCTCTGCATCACTCTCTTAAGCCTCTATATCATTCTCTTGTGCCTCTGCATCACTCTCTTGAACCTCTGCATCCCTCTCTTAAGCCTCTACATCTTTCTTTTGAGCCTCTACATCCCTCTCCTGAGCTTCTGCATCCCTCTCTTAAGCCTCTGCATCACTCTCTTGAGCCTCTGCATCACTCTCTTGAGCCTCTACATTCATCTCCTGAGCTTCTGCATCCCTCTCTTAAGCCTCTGCGTTCCTCTCGTGAGCCTTTGCATCCCTCTCTTAAGCGTTCGCAACACTCTCTTCTGCCTCTGCATCACTCTCTTGAGCCTTTGCATCACTCTCCTGAGCTTCTGCATCCCTCTCTTAAGCCTCTGCATCACTCTCTTGAGCCTCTGCATCACTCTCTTGAGCCTCTACATCCCTCTCTTCAGCCACTGCATCCCTCTCTTAAGCCTCTGCGTCCCTCTCGTGAGCCTTTGCATCCCTCTCTTAAGCGTTCGCAACACTCTCTTCTGCCTCTGCATCACTCTCTTGAGCCTTTGCATCACTCTCCTGAGCCTCTGCATCCCTCTCTTAAGCCTCTGCTACACTCTCCTCAGGCTCTGCATCACTCTCTGAAGCCTCTGCATCACTCTCTGAAACCTCTGCATCCGTTTTTTGAGCCTTTGCATCACTTTCTTAAGCCTCTGCATCCCTTTCTTGAGCCTCTGCATCACTCTCTTGAACGCCTGCATCCCTCTCATGAGCCTCTGCATCCCTCTCCTGAGCCTTTGCATCACTCTCGTAAGCCTCTGCATCCCTCTCTTGAGCCTCTACGTCACTCTCAAGAGCCTCTGTATCCCTCTCTTGTGCCTCTGCATCCCTCACTTGAGCCTCTGCATCCCTCTCTTAAGCCTCTGCATCACTCTCTTAAGCCTCTGCATCACTCTTGTAAGGCTCTGAATCACTCTCTTGAGCCTCTGCATCCCTCTCTTGAACTCCTGCATCCCTCTCATGAGCATCTGCATCCCTCTCTTGAGCCTTTGCATCACTCTCTTAAGCCTCTGCATCCCTCTCTTGAGCCTCTGCATCACTCTCAAGAGCCTCTGCATCCCTCTCTTTTTCCTCTGCATCCCTCACTTGAGCCTCTGCAACCCTCTCTTGAGCCTCTGCATCCCTCTCTTGAGCCTCGGTATCACTCTCTTGAGCCCCTGCATCCCTCTCTCAAGCCTCTGCATCACTCTCTTGAGGCTCTGCATAACGCTCTTAGGCCTCTGCATTACTCTCTTGACCCTCTGCGTCCCTCTCTTAAGCCGCTGCCTCACTCTCTTAAGCCTCTTCATCTACTCTTGAGCCTCTGCATCCCTCTCTTGATCCTCTGCATCACTCTCTTCAGCCTCTTCATCCCTCTCTTGAGCCTCTGCAACACTCTCTTCAGCCTCTGCATCACTCTCTTAAGCCTCTGAATCCCTCTCTATAAGCCTCGGCATAACTGTCTCGAGCCTCTGCATCATTCTTTTGATTCTCTTCATCACTCTCGTAAGTCTCTGCATCACTCTCTTGAGCCTCTCTATCACTCTTTTGAGCCTCTCCATCACTCTCGTGAGCCTCTGCATCACTCTCTTAAGCCTCTGCATCCCTCTCTTGATTCTCTGCATCATTCTCTTGAGCCTCTGCATCATACTCTTGAGCCTCTGCATCCCTCTCTTAAGCCTCTACATCATTCTCTTGAGCTTCTGCATCACTCTCTTGTGCATCTACATCCCTCTCTTAAGCCTCTGCTACACTCTTTTCAGCCTCTGCATCACTCACTTAAGCCTCTGCATCCCTCTTTTGAGCCTCTGCATCACTTTCTTAAGCCTCTGCATCCCTTTCTTGAGCCTCTGCATCTCTCTCTTGAACTCCTCCATCCCTCTCATGAGCCTTTGCATACTTCTCTTGAGCATTTGCAACACTCGCCTAAGCCTCTGCATCCCTCTCTTGAACCGTTGCATCACTCTCAAAAGCCTCGGCATCCCTCTCTTGTGCCTCTGCATCCCTCACTTGAGCATCTGCATCCCTCTCTTGAGCCCCTGCATCCCTCTCTTGAGCCTCTGCATCCCTCTCTTGAACCTCTGCATCACTCTCTTAAGCCTCTGCATCACTCTCTTAAGCCTCTGCATCACTCTCGTAAGCCTCTGAATCACTCTCTTGAGCCTTTGCATCCCTCACTTCAGCCTCTGAATCACTCTCTTTAGCCTCTGCATCCCTCTCTTAAGCCTCTGCATCACTCCCGTAAGCCTCTGAATCACTCTCTTGACCATCTACATCCCACTTTTGAGCCTCTGCATCCCTCTCTTAAGCCTCTGCATCACTCTCTTGAGCCTCTGCATCGTGCTCTTGAGCCTCTGCATCCATCTCTTATGCCTCTACATCATTCTCTTGAGCTTCTGCATCACTCTCTTTTACCTCTGCATCCCTCACTTGAGCGTCTGCATCCCTCTGTTGAGCCCCTGCATCCCTCTCTTGAGCCTCTGCATCCCTCGCTTGAGCCTCTGCATCCCGCTCTTAAGCCTTTGCATCACTCTCTTAAGCCTCTTCATTACTCTCGTAAGCCTCTGAATCACTCTCTTGAGCCTCTGCATCACCCCCTTAAGCCTCTGCATTACTCTCTTGAGCCTCTGCATCCCTCTCCTAATCCTCTGCCTCACACTCATAAGCCTTGGCATCACTCACTTGAGCCTCTGCATCCCTCTCTTGAGCCTCTGCATCACTCCCTTCAGCCTTTTCATCCCTCTCTTGAGCCTCTGGAACCCTCTCTTCAGCCTCTGCATCACTCTCTTAAGCCTCTGAATCCCTCTCTTGAGGCCTCTGCATAACTCTCTCAAGCCTCTGCATCACTCTCTTGAGCCTCTGCGTCGCTCTCTTAAACCTCTGCATCCCTCTCTTGATCCTCTGCATCACTTTCTTGAGCCTTTACATCCTTCTCATAAGCCTCTACATCATTCTCTTGAGCCCCTGCATCACTCTCTTGAGCCTCTGCATCACTCTCTTAAGCCTCTGAATCACTCTCTTGAGCCTCTGCATCACTCTCTTGAGCCCCTTCATCTATCTCTCAAGTCTCTGCATCACTCTCTTGAGCCTCTGCATCACCCTCTTAAGCCTCTGCCTTACTCTCTTGAGCCTCTGCATCCCTCTCCTAAGCCTCTGCCTCACTCTCTTAAGCTTCTGCATCACTCTCTTGAGCCTCTACATCCCTCTCTTGAGCCTCTGCATCACTATTTTCAGCCTCTTCATCCCTCTCTTGAGCCTCTGCAACACTCTCTTCCGCCCTGCATAACTCTCTTAAGCCTCTGAATCCCTCTCATGAGGCCTCTGCATAACTCTCTCGAGCCTCTGCATCACTCTCTTGATTTTCTGCATCACTCTCGTAAGCCTCTGAATCACTCTCTTGAGCCTCTACTTCCCTCTCTTAAGCCTCTGCTTCACTCTCTTATGCCTCTGCATCACTCTCTAGAGCCTCTGCATCACTCTTTTCAGCCTCTGCATCACTCTCTTAAGCCTCTGCTTCCCTCTCTAGATCCTCTGCATTACTCTCATGAGCCTCTGCATCACTTTCTTGATCATCTGCGTCACTCTCTTGAGCCTCTGGATCACTTTCTTGATCATCTGCATCACTCTCTTATGCCTCTGCATCCCACTCTTAAGCCTCTGCATCACTCTCTTCAGTCTCTGCATTCCTCTCTTAAGCCTCTGCATCACTCTCGTGATCCTCTGCATCCCTCTCTCAAGCCTCTGCATCATTCTCTTGAGCCCCTGCATCATTCTCTTAAGCTTGTGCACCCCTCTCTTAAGCCTCTATATCATTCTCTTGTGCCTCTGCATCACTCTCTTGTACCTCTGCATCCCTCTCTTAAGCCTCTACATCATTCTCTTGAGCCTCTACATCCCTCTCCTGAGCTTCTGCATCCCTCTCTTAAGCCTCTGCATCACTCTCTTGAGCCTCTGCATCACTCTCTTGAGCCTCTGCATCCCTCTCTTAAGCCTCTGCAACACTCTCTTCAGCCTTTGCATCCCTCTCTTAAGCCTCTGCAACACTCTCTTCTGCCTCTGCATGACCTTCTCAATCCTCTGCATCATTCTCTTGAGCCCCTTCATCATTCTCTTAGGCCTCTGCATCCCTCTCTTAAGCCTCTATATCATTCTCTTGTGCCTCTGCATCACTCTCTTGAACCTCTGCATCCCTCTCTTAAGCCTCTACATCATTCTCTTAAGCCTCTGCATCACCCTCTTGAGCCTCTACATCCCTCTCTTGAGCCTCTGCATCCCTCTCTTGAGCCTCGGTATCACTCTCTTGAGCCCCTGCATCCCTCTCTCAAGCCTCTGCATCACTCTCTTGAGGCTCTGCATAACGCTCTTAGGCCTCTGCATTACTCTCTTGACCCTCTGCGTCCCTCTCTTAAGCCGCTGCCTCACTCTCTTAAGCCTCTTCATCTACTCTTGAGCCTCTGCATCCCTCTCTTGATCCTCTGCATCACTCTCTTCAGCCTCTTCATCCCTCTCTTGAGCCTCTGCAACACTCTCTTCAGCCTCTGCATCACTCTCTTAAGCCTCTGAATCCCTCTCTATAAGCCTCGGCATAACTGTCTCGAGCCTCTGCATCATTCTTTTGATTCTCTTCATCACTCTCGTAAGTCTCTGCATCACTCTCTTGAACCTCTCTATCACTCTTTTGAGCCTCTCCATCACTCTCGTGAGCCTCTGCATCACTCTCTTAAGCCTCTGCATCCCTCTCTTGATTCTCTGCATCATTCTCTTGAGCCTCTGCATCATACTCTTGAGCCTCTGCATCCCTCTCTTAAGCCTCTACATCATTCTCTTGAGCTTCTGCATCACTCTCTTGTGCATCTACATCCCTCTCTTAAGCCTCTGCTACACTCTTTTCAGCCTCTGCATCACTCACTTAAGCCTCTGCATCCCTCTTTTGAGCCTCTGCATCACTTTCTTAAGCCTCTGCATCCCTTTCTTGAGCCTCTGCATCTCTCTCTTGAACTCCTCCATCCCTCTCATGAGCCTTTGCATACTTCTCTTGAGCATTTGCAACACTCGCCTAAGCCTCTGCATCCCTCTCTTGAACCGTTGCATCACTCTCAAAAGCCTCGGCATCCCTCTCTTGTGCCTCTGCATCCCTCACTTGAGCATCTGCATCCCTCTCTTGAGCCCCTGCATCCCTCTCTTGAGCCTCTGCATCCCTCTCTTGAACCTCTGCATCACTCTCTTAAGCCTCTGCATCACTCTCTTAAGCCTCTGCATCACTCTCGTAAGCCTCTGAATCACTCTCTTGAGCCTTTGCATCCCTCACTTCAGCCTCTGAATCACTCTCTTTAGCCTCTGCATCCCTCTCTTAAGCCTCTGCATCACTCCCGTAAGCCTCTGAATCACTCTCTTGACCATCTACATCCCTCTTTTGAGCCTCTGCATCCCTCTCTTAAGCCTCTGCATCACTCTCTTGAGCCTCTGCATCGTGCTCTTGAGCCTCTGCATCCATCTCTTATGCCTCTACATCATTCTCTTGAGCTTCTGCATCACTCTCTTTTACCTCTGCATCCCTCACTTGAGCGTCTGCATCCCTCTGTTGAGCCCCTGCATCCCTCTCTTGAGCCTCTGCATCCCTCGCTTGAGCCTCTGCATCCCGCTCTTAAGCCTTTGCATCACTCTCTTAAGCCTCTTCATTACTCTCGTAAGCCTCTGAATCACTCTCTTGAGCCTCTGCATCACCCCCTTAAGCCTCTGCATTACTCTCTTGAGCCTCTGCATCCCTCTCCTAATCCTCTGCCTCACACTCATAAGCCTTGGCATCACTCACTTGAGCCTCTGCATCCCTCTCTTGAGCCTCTGCATCACTCCCTTCAGCCTTTTCATCCCTCTCTTGAGCCTCTGGAACCCACTCTTCAGCCTCTGCATCACTCTCTTAAGCCTCTGAATCCCTCTCTTGAGGCCTCTGCATAACTCTCTCAAGCCTCTGCATCACTCTCTTGAGCCTCTGCGTCGCTCTCTTAAACCTCTGCATCCCTCTCTTGATCCTCTGCATCACTTTCTTGAGCCTTTACATCCTTCTCATAAGCCTCTACATCATTCTCTTGAGCCCCTGCATCACTCTCTTGAGCCTCTGCATCACTCTCTTAAGCCTCTGAATCACTCTCTTGAGCCTCTGCATCACTCTCTTGAGCCCCTTCATCTATCTCTCAAGTCTCTGCATCACTCTCTTGAGCCTCTGCATCACCCTCTTAAGCCTCTGCCTTACTCTCTTGAGCCTCTGCATCCCTCTCCTAAGCCTCTGCCTCACTCTCTTAAGCTTCTGCATCACTCTCTTGAGCCTCTACATCCCTCTCTTGAGCCTCTGCATCACTATTTTCAGCCTCTTCATCCCTCTCTTGAGCCTCTGCAACACTCTCTTCCGCCCTGCATAACTCTCTTAAGCCTCTGAATCCCTCTCATGAGGCCTCTGCATAACTCTCTCGAGCCTCTGCATCACTCTCTTGATTTTCTGCATCACTCTCGTAAGCCTCTGAATCACTCTCTTGAGCCTCTACTTCCCTCTCTTAAGCCTCTGCTTCACTCTCTTATGCCTCTGCATCACTCTCTAGAGCCTCTGCATCACTCTTTTCAGCCTCTGCATCACTCTCTTAAGCCTCTGCTTCCCTCTCTAGATCCTCTGCATTACTCTCATGAGCCTCTGCATCACTTTCTTGATCATCTGCGTCACTCTCTTGAGCCTCTGGATCACTTTCTTGATCATCTGCATCACTCTCTTATGCCTCTGCATCCCACTCTTAAGCCTCTGCATCACTCTCTTCAGTCTCTGCATTCCTCTCTTAAGCCTCTGCATCACTCTCGTGATCCTCTGCATCCCTCTCTCAAGCCTCTGCATCATTCTCTTGAGCCCCTGCATCATTCTCTTAAGCTTGTGCACCCCTCTCTTAAGCCTCTATATCATTCTCTTGTGCCTCTGCATCACTCTCTTGTACCTCTGCATCCCTCTCTTAAGCCTCTACATCATTCTCTTGAGCCTCTACATCCCTCTCCTGAGCTTCTGCATCCCTCTCTTAAGCCTCTGCATCACTCTCTTGAGCCTCTGCATCACTCTCTTGAGCCTCTGCATCCCTCTCTTAAGCCTCTGCAACACTCTCTTCAGCCTTTGCATCCCTCTCTTAAGCCTCTGCAACACTCTCTTCTGCCTCTGCATGACCTTCTCAATCCTCTGCATCATTCTCTTGAGCCCCTTCATCATTCTCTTAGGCCTCTGCATCCCTCTCTTAAGCCTCTATATCATTCTCTTGTGCCTCTGCATCACTCTCTTGAACCTCTGCATCCCTCTCTTAAGCCTCTACATCATTCTCTTAAGCCTCTGCATCACCCTCTTGAGCCTCTACATCCCTCTCTTGAGCCTCTGCATCCCTCTCTTAAGCCTCTGCATCCCTCTCTTGAGCCTTTCCATCTCTCTCTTAAGCCTCTGCAACACTCTCTTCAGCCTCTTCATCACTCTCCTGAGCCTTTGCATCACTCTCTTGAGCCTAGGCATCCCCCTCTTAGCTATGCTACACTCTCTTCAGCCTCTGCATCACTCTCTGAAGCCTCAGCATCCCTTTTTTTTGAGCCTTTGCATCACTTTCTTATGCCTCTGCACCCCTTTCTGGAGCCTCTGCATCACTCTCTTGAACTCCTGCATCCCTCTCATGAGCCCCTGCATCCCTCTCTTGAGCCTTTGCATCACTCTCTTAAGCTTCTGCATTCCTCTCTTGAGCCTCTGCATCACTCTTAAGAGCCTCCGCATCCCTCTCTTTTTCCTCTGCATCCCTCACTTGAGCCTCTGCAACCCTCTCTTGAGCCTCTGCATTCCTCTCTTTAGCCTCGGTATCACTCTCTTGAGCCCCTGCATCCTTCTCTCAAGCCTCTGCATCACTCTCTTGAGCCTCTGCATCACCCTCTTAAGCCTCTGCATTACTCTCTTGAGCCTCTGCGTCCCTCTCCTAAGCCGCTGCCTCACTCTCTTAAGCCTCTGCATCTACTCTTGAGCCTCTGCATCCCTCTCCTGATCCACTGCATCACTCTCTTCAGCCTCTTCATCCCTCTCTTGAGCCTCTGCAACACTCTCTTCAGCCTCTGCATCACTCTCTTAAGCCTCTGAATCCCTCTCTTGAGGCCTCGGCATAACTGTGTCGAGCCTCTAAATCACTCTCTTGAATCTCTGCATCACTCTCGTAAGCCTCTGAATCACTCTCTTGAACCTCTGCATCCCTCTCTTAAGCCTCTGCTTCACTCTCAAGAGCCTCTGCATCCCTCTCTTGTGCCTCTGCATCCCTCACTTGAGCCTCTGCATCCCTCTCTTAAGCCTCTGCTTCACTCTCTTATGCCTCTGCATCACTCTCTAGAGCCTCTGCATCACTCTCTTCAGCCTCTGCATCACTCTCTTAAGCCTCTGCTTCCCCTCTCTTGATCCTCTGCATCACTCTCTTGAGCCTCTGCATCACTTTCTTGATCGTCTGCATCACTCTCCTGAGCCTCTGCATCACTCTCTTGGGCCTCTCTATCACTCTCTTGAGCCTCTGCATCACTCTCTTGAGCCTCTGCATCACTCTCTTAAGCCTCTGCATCCCTCTCTTAAGCCTCTGCATCATTCTCTTCAGCCTCTGCATTCCTCTCTTAAGCCTCTGCATCACTCTCTTGATCATCTGAATCCCTCTCTCAAGCCTCTGCATCATTCTCTTGAGCCCCTGCATCATTCTCTTGAGCCTCTGCATCCCTCTCTTTAGCCTCTAAATCATTCTCTTGTGCCTCTGCATCACTCTTTTGAACCTCTGCATCACTCTGTTAAGCCTCTGCATCTCTCTCTTCAACCTCTGCATCACTCTCTTGAGCCTATGCATCACTCTCCTAAGCCGCTGAATCACTCTCTTAAGCCTCCGAATCACTCTCTTGAGCCTCTGCATCCCTCTCTTGAACCGTTGCATCACTCTCAAAAGCCTCTGCATCCCTCTCTTGTACCTCTGCATCCCTCACTTGAGCATCTGCATCCCTCTCTTGAGCCCCTGCATCCCTCTCTTGAGCCTCTGCATCCCTCTCTTGAACCTCTGCATCCCTCTCTTGAACCTCTGCATCACTCTCTTAAGCATCTATATCATTCTCTTGGGCCTCTGCATCACTCTCTTGAACCTCTGCATCCCTCTCTTAAGCCTCTACATCTTTCTTTTGAGCCTCTACATCCCTCTCCTGAGCTTCTGCATCCCTCTCTTAAGCCTCTGCATCACTCTCTTGAGCCTCTCCATCACTCTCTTGAGCCTCTACATCCATCTCCTGAGCTTCTGCATCCCTCTCTTAAGCCTCTGCATCACTCTCTTGAGCCTCTACATCCCTCTCTTGAGCCTCTGCATCCCTCTCCTAAACCTCTGGAACACTCTATTCAGCCTTTGCATCCCTCTCTTAAGCCTCTGCAACACTCTCCTCAGCCTCAGCATCACTCTCTCAAGCCTCTGCATCATTCTCTTGAGCCCCTGCATCATTCTCTTTAGCCTCTGCATCCCTCTCTTATAGCCTCTATATGCAACCTCTTAAGCCTAAGATGCAGAGGCTCTTGTGCCTCTGCATCACTCTCTTGAACCTCTGCATCCCTCTCTTAAGCCTCTACATCATTTTCTTGAGCCTCTGCATCACTCTCTCAAGCCTCTGCATCCCTCTTTTGAGCCTCTGCATCACTTTCTTAAGCCTCTGCATCCCTTTCATGAGCCTCTGCATCTCTCTCTTGAACTCCTCCATCCCTCTCATGAGCCTTTGCATACTTCTCTTGAGCATTTGCAACACTCGCCTAAGCCTCTGCATCCCTCTCTTGAACCGTTG
This sequence comes from Procambarus clarkii, assembly GCF_040958095.1. Lineage (NCBI taxonomy): Eukaryota > Metazoa > Arthropoda > Malacostraca > Decapoda > Cambaridae > Procambarus > Procambarus clarkii. The sequence continues at coordinate 41,055,577 of NC_091162.1, read as the reverse complement.
CATCACTCTCAAAAGCCTCTGCATCCCTCTCTTGTACCTCTGCATCCCTCACTTGAGCATCTGCATCCCTCTCTTGAGCCCCTGCATCCCTCTCTTGAGCCTCTGCATCCCTCTCTTGAACCTCTGCATCCCTCTCTTGAACCTCTGCATCACTCTCTTAAGCCTCTATATCATTCTCTTGTGCCTCTGCATCACTCTCTTGAACCTCTGCATCCCTCTCTTAAGCCTCTACATCTTTCTTTTGAGCCTCTACATCCCTCTCCTGAGCTTCTGCATCCCTCTCTTAAGCCTCTGCATCACTCTCTTGAGCCTCTCCATCACTCTCTTGAGCCTCTACATCCATCTCCTGAGCTTCTGCATCCCTCTCTTAAGCCTCTGCATCACTCTCTTGAGCCTCTACATCCCTCTCTTCAGCCACTGCATCCCTCTCTTAAGCCTCTGCATCCCTCTCGTGAGCCTTTGCATCCCTCTCTTAAGCGTTCGCAACACTCTCTTCTGCCTCTGCATCACTCTCTTGAGCCTTTGCATCACTCTCTTGAGCCTCTGCATCCCTCTCTTAAGCCTCTGCTACACTCTCCTCAGCCTCTGCATCACTCTCTGAAGCCTCTGCATCACTCTCTGAAGCCTCTGCATCCCTTTTTTGAGCCTTTGCATCACTTTCTTAAGCCTCTGCATCCCTTTCTTGAGCCTCTGCATCACTCTCTTGAACGCCTGCATCCCTCTCATGAGCCTCTGCATCCCTCTCCTGAGCCTTTGCATCACTCTCTTAAGCCTCTGCATCCCTCTCTTGAGCCTCTGCGTCACTCTCAAGAGCCTCTGTATCCCTCTCTTGTGCCTCTGCATCCCTCACTTGAGCCTCTGCATCCCTCTCTTAAGCCTCTGCATCACTCTCTTAAGCACCATCTGGTCACCACTTGGTCCGGGAGACATCTCCCGTCACGCAGGGTGCAGTCGCACCTCCACAGATCTCCAGTATCATCTACTGATACTGGAAATGGCTCAAAAGGGCCACCACTTACGGGCTATTCATGCCCGTGCCACCTTTTGGGTGGCTTAATCTTCTCTCTCTCTCTCTCTCTCTCTCTCTCTCTCTCTCTTAAGCCTCTGCACCACTCTTGTAAGCCTCTGAATCACTCTCTTGAGCCTCTGCATCCCTCTCTTGAACTCCTGCATCCCTCTCATGAGCATCTGCATCCCTCTCTTGAGCCTTTGCATCACTCTCTTAAGCCTCTGCATCCCTCTCTTGAGCCTCTGCATCACTCTCAAGAGCCTCTGCATCCCTCTCTTTTTCCTCTGCATCCCTCACTTGAGCCTCTGCAACCCTCTCTTGAGCCTCTGCATCCCTCTCTTGAGCCTCGGTATCACTCTCTTGAGCCCCTGCATCCCTCTCTCAAGCCTCTGCATCACTCTCTTGAGCCTCTGCATTACTCTCTTGACCCTCTGCGTCCCTCGCTTAAGCCGCTGCCTCACTCTCTTAAGCCTCTGCATCTACTCTTGAGCCTCTGCATCCCTCTCTTGATCCTCTGCATCACTCTCTTCAGCCTCTTCATCCCTCTCCTGAGCCTCTGCAACACTCTCTTCAGCCTCTGCATCACTCTCTTAAGCCTCTGAATCCCTCTCTATAAGCCTCGGCATAACTGTCTCAAGCCTCTGCATCATTCTTTTGATTCTCTTCATCACTCTCGTAAGTCTCTGCATCACTGTTTTGAGCCTCTCTATCACTCTTTTGAGCCTCTCCATCACTCTCGTGAGCCTCTGCATCACTCTCTTAAGCCTCTGCATCCCTCTCTTGATTCTCTGCATCACTCTCTTGAGCCTCTGCATCATACTCTTGAGCCTCTGCATCCCTCTCTTAAGCCTCTACATCATTCTCTTGAGCTTCTGCATCACTCTCTTGTGCATCTACATCCCTCTCTTAAGCCTCTGCTACACTCTTTTCAGCCTCTGCATCACTCACTTAAGCCTCTGCATCCCTCTCCTAAACCTCTGGAACACTCTCTTCAGCCTTTGCATCCCTCTCTTAAGCCTCTGCAACACTCTCCTCAGCCTCAGCATCACTCTCTCAAGCCTCTGCATCAATCTCTTGAGCCCCTGCATCATTCTCTTTAGCCTCTGCATCCCTCTCTTATAGCCTCTATATGCAACCTCTTAAGCCTAAGATGCAGAGGCTCTTGTGCCTCTGCATCACTCTCTTGAACCTCTGCATCCCTCTCTTAAGCCTCTACATCATTTTCTTGAGCCTCTGCATCACTCTCTCAAGCCTCTGCATCCCTCTTTTGAGCCTCTGCATCACTTTCTTAAGCCTCTGCATCCCTTTCATGAGCCTCTGCATCTCTCTCTCTTGAACTCCTCCATCCCTCTCATGAGCCTTTGCATACTTCTCTTGAGCATTTGCAACACTCGCCTAAGCCTCTGCATCCCTCTCTTGAACCGTTGCATCACTCTCAAAAGCCTCTGCATCCCTCTCTTGTACCTCTGCATCCCTCACTTGAGCATCTGCATCCCTCTCTTGAGCCCCTGCATCCCTCTCTTGAGCCTCTGCATCCCTCTCTTGAACCTCTGCATCCCTCTCTTGAACCTCTGCATCACTCTCTTAAGCCTCTATATCATTCTCTTGTGCCTCTGCATCACTCTCTTGAACCTCTGCATCCCTCTCTTAAGCCTCTACATCTTTCTTTTGAGCCTCTACATCCCTCTCCTGAGCTTCTGCATCCCTCTCTTAAGCCTCTGCATCACTCTCTTGAGCCTCTCCATCACTCTCTTGAGCCTCTACATCCATCTCCTGAGCTTCTGCATCCCTCTCTTAAGCCTCTGCATCACTCTCTTGAGCCTCTACATCCCTCTCTTCAGCCACTGCATCCCTCTCTTAAGCCTCTGCGTCCCTCTCGTGAGCCTTTGCATCCCTCTCTTAAGCGTTCGCAACACTCTCTTCTGCCTCTGCATCACTCTCTTGAGCCTTTGCATCACTCTTTTGAGCCTCTGCATCCCTCTCTTAAGCCTCTGCTACACTCTCCTCAGCCTCTGCATCACTCTCTGAAGCCTCTGCATCACTCTCTGAAGCCTCTGCATCCCTTTTTTGAGCCTTTGCATCACTTTCTTAAGCCTCTGCATCCCTTTCTTGAGCCTCTGCATCACTCTCTTGAACGCCTGCATCCCTCTCATGAGCCTCTGCATCCCTCTCCTGAGCCTTTGCATCACTCTCTTAAGCCTCTGCATCCCTCTCTTGAGCCTCTGCGTCACTCTCAAGAGCCTCTGTATCCCTCTCTTGTGCCTCTGCATCCCTCACTTGAGCCTCTGCATCCCTCTCTTAAGCCTCTGCATCACTCTCTTAAGCCTCTGCACCACTCTTGTAAGCCTCTGAATCACTCTCTTGAGCCTCTGCATCCCTCTCTTGAATTCCTGCATCCCTCTCATGAGCATCTGCATCCCTCTCTTGAGCCTTTGCATCACTCTCTTAAGCCTCTGCATCCCTCTCTTGAGCCTCTGCATCACTCTCAAGAGCCTCTGCATCCCTCTCTTTTTCCTCTGCATCCCTCACTTGAGCCTCTGCAACCCTCTCTTGAGCCTCTGCATCCCTCTCTTGAGCCTCGGTATCACTCTCTTGAGCCCCTGCATCCCTCTCTCAAGCCTCTGCATCACTCTCTTGAGCCTCTGCATCACTCTCTTAAGCCTCTGCATTACTCTCTTGACCCTCTGCGTCCCTCGCTTAAGCCGCTGCCTCACTCTCTTAAGCCTCTGCATCTACTCTTGAGCCTCTGCATCCCTCTCTTGATCCTCTGCATCACTCTCTTCAGCCTCTTCATCCCTCTCCTGAGCCTCTGCAACACTCTCTTCAGCCTCTGCATCACTCTCTTAAGCCTCTGAATCCCTCTCTATAAGCCTCGGCATAACTGTCTCAAGCCTCTGCATCATTCTTTTGATTCTCTTCATCACTCTCGTAAGTCTCTGCATCACTGTTTTGAGCCTCTCTATCACTCTTTTGAGCCTCTCCATCACTCTCGTGAGCCTCTGCATCACTCTCTTAAGCCTCTGCATCCCTCTCTTGATTCTCTGCATCACTCTCTTGAGCCTCTGCATCATACTCTTGAGCCTCTGCATCCCTCTCTTAAGCCTCTACATCATTCTCTTGAGCTTCTGCATCACTCTCTTGTGCATCTACATCCCTCTCTTAAGCCTCTGCTACACTCTTTTCAGCCTCTGCATCACTCACCTAAGCCTCTGCATCCCTCTTTTGAGCCTCTGCATCACTTTCTTAAGCCTCTGCATCCCTTTCTTGAGCCTCTGCATCTCTCTCTTGAACTCCTCCATCCCTCTCATGAGCCTTTGCATACTTCTCTTGAGCATTTGCAACACTCGCCTAAGCCTCTGCATCCCTCTCTTGAACCGTTGCATCACTCTCAAAAGCCTCGGCATCCCTCTCTTGTGCCTCTGCATCCTTCACTTGAGCATCTGCATCCCTCTCTTGAGCCCCTGCATCCCTCTCTTGAGCCTCTGCATCCCTCTCTTGAACCTCTGCATCACTCTCTTAAGCCTCTGCATCACTCTCTTAAGCCTCTGCATCACTCTCGTAAGCCTCTGAATCACTCTCTTGAGCCTTTGCGTCCCTCACTTCAGCCTCTGAATCATTCTCTTTAGCCTCTGCATCCCTCTCTTAAGCCTCTGCATCACTCCCGTAAGCCTCTGAATCACTCTCTTGACCATCTACATCCCTCTTTTGAGCCTCTGCATCCCTCTCTTAAGCCTCTGCATCACTCTTTTGAGCCTCTGCATCACTCTCTTGAGCCTCTGCATCACTCTCTTGGGCCTCTGCTTCCCTCTCTTAAGCCTCTGCAACACTCTCTTCAGCCTCTGCATCCCTCTCTTGATCATCTGCATCAATCTCGTAAGCCTCTGCGCCATTCTCTTGAGCCTCTTCATAACTCTCTTGAGCCTCTTCATAACTCTCTTGAGCCTCTGCATCACTCTCTTGAGCCTCTGCATCCCACTTTTAAGCCTCTGCATCACTCTCCTAAGCCTCTGCATCACTCTCTTATGCCTCTGAATCACTCTCTTGAGCCTCTGCATCCCTCTCCTTAGCCTCTGCAACACTCTCTTCAGCCTCTGCATCACTCTCTTAAGCCTCTGCATCCCTCTCTTGATCATCTGCATCACTCTTGTAAGCCTCTGCATCACTTTCTTGAGCCTGTGCATAACTCTCTTGAGCCTCTGCATCACTCTCTCGAGCCTCTGCATCACTCTCTTGAGCCTCTGCATCCCTCTCATAAACCTCTGCATCACTCTCTTAAGCCTCTGAATCACTCTCTTGAGCCTCTGCATAACTCTCTTGAGCCCCTGCATCCCTCTCTCAAGCCTCTGCATCCCTCTCTTAAGCCTCTGCTACACACACTTCAGCCTCTGCATCACTCTCTGAAGCCTCTGCATCACTCTCTGAAGCCTCTGCATCCCTTTTTTGAGCATTTGCATCACTTTCTTTAGCCTCTGCATCCCTTTCTTGAGCCTCTGCATCACTCTCTTGAACGCCTGCATCCCTCTCATGAGCCTCTGCATCCCTCTCCTGAGCCTTTGCATCACTCTCTTAAGCCTCTGCATCCATCTCTTGAGCCTCTGCGTCACTCTCAAGAGCCTCTGCATCCCTCTCTTGTGACTCTGCATCCCTCACTTGAGCCTCTGCATCCCTCTCTTAAGCCTCTGCATCACTCTCGTAAGCCTCTGCATCACTCTCGTAAGCCTCTGAATCACTCTCTTGAGCCTCTGCATCCCTCTCTTGAACTTCTGCATCCATCTCATGAGCCTCTGCATCCCTCTCTTGAGCCTTTGCATCACTCTCTTAAGCCTCTGCATCCCTCTCTTGAGCCTCTGCATCACTCTCAAGAGCCTCTGCATCCCTCTCTTTTTCCTCTGCATCCCTCACTTGAGCCTCTGCAACCCTCTCTTGAGCCTCTGCATCCCTCTCTTGAGCCTCGGTATCACTCTCTTGAGCCCCTGCATCCCTCTCTCAAGCCTCTGCATCACTCTCTTGAGCCTCTGCATCACCCTCTTAGGCCTCTGCATTACTCTCTTGACCCTCTGCGTCTCTCTCCTAAGCCGCTGCCTCACTCTCTTAAGCCTCTGCATCTACTCTTGAGCCTCTGCATCCCTCTCTTGATCCTCTGCATCACTCTCTTCAGCCTCTTCATCCCTATCTTGAGCCTCTGCAACACTCTCTTCAGCCTCTGCATCACTCTCATAAACCTCTGCATCACTCTCTTTAGCCTCTGAATCCCTCTCCTGAGGCCTCGGCATAACTGTCTCGAGCCTCTGCATCATTCTTTTGATTCTCTTCATCACTCTCGTAAGCCTCTGCATCACTCTCTTGAGCCTCTGCAGCTTTCTCTTGTTCGTCTGCATCACTCTCTTGAGCCTCTGCATCACTCTCTTGAGCCTGTGCATAGCTCTCTTGAGCCTCTGCATCACTCTCTTGAGCCTCTGCAACACTCTCTTCAGCCTCTGCATCACTATCTTAAGCCTCTGAATCGCTGTCTTGATGCCTCTGCATCACTCTCTCGAGCCTCTGCATCACTCTCTTGAGCCTCTGCATCCCTCTCATAAACCTCTGCATTACTCTCTTTAGCCTCTGAATCACTCTCTTGAGCCTCTGCATATCACTCTTGAGCCCCTGCATCCCTCTCTCAAGCCTCTGCATCACTCTCTTGAGCCTCTGCATCACCCTCTTAAGCCTCTGCATTACTCTTGAGCCTCTGCATCCCTCTCCTAAGCCTCTGCCTCACTCTCTTAAGCCTCTGCATCACTCTCTTGAGCCTCTGTATCCTTCTCTTGAGCCTCTGCATCACTCTCTTCAGTCTTTTCATCCCTCTCTTTAGCCTCTGCAACACTCTCTTCAGCCTCTGCATCACTCTCTTAAGCCTCTGAATCCCTCTCTTGAGGCCTCTGCATAACTCTCTCGAGCCTCTGCATCACTCTCTTGATCATCTGCATCACTCTCTTTAGCCTCTGCCTCACTCTCTTCAGCCTCTGCATCACTCTCTTAAGCCTCTGAATCCCTCTCATGAGGCCTCTGCATAACTCTCTCGAGCCTCTGCATCACTCTCTTGATTTTCTGCATCACTCTCTTGAGCCTCTGCATCACTTTCTTGATCGTCTGCATCACTCTCTTGAACCTCTGCATCACTCTCTGGAGCCTCTCTATCACTCTCTTGAGCCTTTGCATCACTCTCTTAAGCCTCTGCATCACTCTCTTGATCCTCTGAATCCCTCTCTCAAGCCTCTGCATCACTCTCTAGAGCCTCTGCATCCCTCTCTTTAGCCTCTACATCATTCTCTTGTGCCTCTGCATCACTCATTTGAACCTCTGCATTACTCTGTTAAGCCTCTGCATCTCTCTCTTCAGCCTCTGCATCACTCTCTTGAGCCTCTGCATCACTCTCTTGAGCCTCTACATCCCTCTTTTGAGCCTCTGCATCCCTCTCTTAAGCTTCTGCATCACTCTCTTGAGCCTTTGCATCACTTTCTTAAGCCTCTGCATTCCTTTCTTGAGCCTCTGCATCACTCTCTGCAACTCCTGCATCCCTCTCATGAGCCTCTGCATCCCTCTCTTGAGCCTTTGCATCACTGTCTTAAGCCTCTGCATCCCTCTCTTGAGCCTCTGCATCACTCTCAAGAGCCTCTGCATCCCTCTCTTGTTCCTCGTCATCCCTCACTTGAGCCTCTGCATCCCTCTCTTGAGCCTCTGCATCCCTCTCTAGGGCCTCTACATCCCTCTCTTGAGCCTCTGCATCCCTCTCTTAAGCCTCTGCATCACTCTCTTGAGCCTCTGCATCACTCTCTTGAGCCTCTACATCCCTCTCTTGAGTCTCTGCATCCCTCTTTTAAGCCTCTGCAACACTCTCTTGAGCCTTTGCATCCCTATCTTAAGCCTCTGCAACACTCTTCAGCCTCTGCATCACTCTCTTGAGCCTTTGCATCACTTTCTTAAGCCTCTGCATTCCTTTCTTGAGCCTCTGCATCACTCTCTTGAGCCTCTGCATCCCTCTCTAGGGCCTCTACATCCCTCTCTTAAGCCTCTGCATCCCTCTCTTAAGCCTCTGCATCACTCTCTTGAGCCTCTGCATCACTCTCTTGAGCCTCTACATCCCTCTCTTGAGTCTCTGCATCCCTCTTTTAAGCCTCTGCATCCCTCTCTTGAGCCTTTGCATCACTCTCTTAAGCCTCTGCATCCCTCTCTTGAGCCTCTGCATCACTCTCAAGAGCCTCTGCATCCCTCTCTTGTGCCTCTTCATCCCTCACTTGAGCCTCTGCATCCCTCTCTTGAGCCTCTGCAACCCTCTCTTGGGCCTCTACATCCCTATCTTGAGCCTCTGCATCCCTCTCCTAAGCCTCTGCATCACTCTCCAAAGCCTCTGAATCACTCTCTTAAGCCTCTGAATCACTCTCTTGAGCCTCTGCATCACTCTCTTGAGCCCCTGCATCTATCTCTCAAACCTCTGCATCACTCTCTTGAGCCTCCGCATCACCCTCTTAAGCCTCTGCATTACTCTCTTGAGCCTCTGCATCCCTCTCCTAAGCCTCTGCCTCACTCTCTTAAGCTTCTGCATCACTCTCTTGAGCCTCTACATCCCTCTCTTGAGCCTCTGCATCACTCTCTTCAGCCTCTTCATCCCTCTCTTGAGCCTCTGCAACACTCACTTCAGCCTCTGCATCACTCTCTTAAGCCTCTGCATCACTCTCTAGAGCCTCTGCATCACTCTTTTAAGCCTCTGCTTCCCTCTCTTGATCATCTGCATCACTCGCTTGAGCCTCTGCATCACTCCCTTGAGCCTCTCTATCACTCTCTTGAGCCTCTGCGTCACTTTCTTGATCATCTGCATCACTCTCTTAAGCCTCTGCATCCCTCTCTTAAGCCTCTGCATCATTCTCTTCAGTCTCTGCATTCCTCTCTTAAGCCTCTGCATCACTCTCTTGATCCTCTGCATACCTCTCTCAAGCCTCTGCATCGTTCTCTTGAGCCCCTGCATCATTCTCTTAAGTCTGTGCATCCCTCTCTTAAGCCTCTATATCATTCTCTTGTGCCTCTGCATCACTCTCTTGAACCTCTGCATCCCTCTCTTAAGCCTCTACATCATTCTGTTGAGCCTCTACATCCCTCTCCTGAGCTTCTGCATCCCTCTCTCAAGCCTCTGCATCACTCTCTAGAGCCTCTGCATCACTCTCTTGAGCCTCTACATCCCTCTCTTGACCCTCTGCATCCCTCTTTTAAGCCTCTGCAACACTTTCCTCAGCCTTTGCATCCCTCTCTTAAGCCTCTGCAACACTCTCCTCAGCCTCTGTTTCACTCTCTCAAGCCTCTGCATCATTCTCTTGAGCCCCTGCATCATTCTCTTAAGCCTCTGTATCCCTCTCCTAAGCCTCTATATCATTCTCTTGTGCCTCTGCATCACTCTCTTGATCCTCTGCATCCCTCTCTTAAGCCTCTACATTATTCTCTTGAGCCTCTGCATCACTCTCTTGAGCCTCTACATCCCTCTCTTGAGCCTCTGCATCCCTCTCTTGAGCCTCTGCATCCCTCTATTAAGCCTCTGCTACACTCTCTTCAGCCTCTGCATCACTCTCTGAAGCCTCTGCATCCCTTTTTTGAGCCTTTGCATCACTTTCGTATGCCTCTGCATCCCTTTCTTGAGCCTCTGCATCACTCTCTTGAACTCCTGCATCCCCTCTCATGAGCCTCTGCATCCCTCTCCTGAGCCTTTGCATCACACTCTTAAGCCTCTGCATCCCTCTCTTGAGCCTCTGCGTCACTCTCAAGAGCCTCTGCATCCCTCTCTTGTGCCTCTGCATCCCTCACTTGAGCCTCTGCATCCCTCTCTTAAGCCTCAGCATTACTCTCTTAAGCCTCTGGATCACTCTCGTAAGCCTCTGAATCACTCTCTTGAGCCTCTGCATCCCTCTCTTGAACTCCTGCATCCCTCTCATGAGCCTCTGCATCCCTCTCTTGATCCTTTGCATCACTCTCTTAAGCCTCTGCATCCCTCTCTTGAGCCTCTGCATCACTCCCAAGAGCCTCTGCATCCCTCTCTTGTGCCTCTGCATCCCTCTCTTGTGCCTCTGCATCCCTCACTTGAGTCTCTGCATTCCTCTCTTGAGCCTCTGCATCCCTCTCTTGGTCCTCTACATCCCTCTCTTGAGCCTCTTCATCCCTCTCTTAAGCCTCTGCACCATTCTCTTCAACCTCTGCATCACTCTCTTAAGCCTCCGAATCCCTCTCTCAAGGCCTCTGCATAACTCTCTCGAGCCTCTGCATCCCTCTCTTGAGCCTTTGCATCCCTCTCTTAAGCCTCTGCATCCCTCTCTTAAGCCTCTGCATCACTCTCTTAAGCCTTTGCATCCCTCTCTTGATTCTCTGCATCACTCTCTTGAGCCTCTGATTCCCTCTCCTGATCCTCTGCATCACTCTCTTGAGCCTCTGCATCACTCTCTTGATCGTCTGCATCACTCTCTTGAGCCTCTGCAACACTCACTTGAGCCTCTCTATCACTCGCTTGAGCCTCTGCATCACTCTCTTGAGCCTCTGCGTCACTCTCTTAAGCCTCTGCATCCCTCTCTTGATTCTCTGCATCACTCTCATGAGCCTCTGCATCATACTCTTGAGCCTCTGCATCATACTCTTGAGCCTCTGCATCCCTCTCTTAAGCCTCTGCATCACTCTCTTGAGCCTTTGCATCACTCTCTTAAGCCTCTGCCTTTCTCTCTTGAGCCTCTGCATCACTCTCTTGAGCCTCTGCATCCCTCTCTTGAGCCTTTTGCAGCATTCTCTTGAGCCTCTGCATCACTCTCTTGAGCCTCTGCACCCCTCTCTTGAGCCTCTGAATCACTCTCTTGAGTCTTTGCATCACTCTCTTAAACCTCTGCATTCCTCTCTTGATCCTCTGCATCACTCTCTTGAGCCTCTGCATCATTCTCTCGTGCCTCTACATCCTTCTCTTAAGCCTCTACATCATTCTCTTGAACCCCTGCATCTCTCTCTTGAGCCTCTGCATCACTCTCTTTAGCCTCTGTATCTCTCTCTTCAGCCTCTGCATCACTCTCTTGGTCCTTTGCATCACTCTCTTGAGCCTTTGCATCACTCTCTTGAGCCTCTGCATCCCTCTCTTAAGCTTCTGCAACACTCTCTTCAGCCTCTGCATCACTCTCTTAAGCCTCTGCATTCCTCTCTTGAGCCTGTGCATCACTCTCTTAAGCCTCTGCAACACTCTCTTCAGCCTCTGCATCACTCTCTTGAGCCTTTGCATCACTCTCTTGAACCTCTGCATCCCTCCCTTAAGCCTCTGCAACACTCTCTTCAGCCTCTGCATCACTCTCTTAAGTCTCTGCATCCCTTTTTTGAGCATCACTTTCTTAAGCCTTTGCATCCCATTCTTGAGCCTCTGCATCACTCTCTTGAGCTCCTGCATCCCTCTCATGAGCCTCTGCATCCCTCTCCTGAGCCTTTGCATCACTCTCAAGAGCATCTGAATCCCTCTCTTATGCCTCTGCATCCCTCTCTTGAGCCTCTGCATCCCTCTCTTGAGCCCCTGCATCCCTCTCTTAAGCCTCTACATCACTCTCTTAAGCCTCTGCATCACTCTCGTAAGCCTCTGAATCACTCTCTTGAGCCTCTGAATCCCTATCTTGGGCCTCTACATCCCTCTCTTGAGCCTCTGCATCCCTCGTTTGAGCCTCTGCATCACTCTCTTAAACCTCTGCATCACTCTCTTAAGCCTCTGAATCACTCTCTTGATCCTCGCATCCCTCTCTTAAGCCTCTGCAACACTCACTTCAGCCTCTGCATCCCTCTCTTGAGCCTCTGCATCACTCTCTTCAGCCTCTGCATCACTCTCTTGAGCCTCGCTATCACTCTCTTGAGCTTCTACATCACTCTCTTGAGCCACTTCATCACTCTCTTAAGCCTCTGCATCCCTATCTTGATTCTCTGCATCACTCTCTTGAGCCTCTGCATCATACTCTTGAGCCTCTGCATCCCTCTCTTAAGCCTCTACATCATTCTCTTGAGCCTCTGCATCACTCTCTTGAGCCTTTGCATCACTCTCTTAAGCCTCTGCCTTTCTCTCTTGAGCCTCTGCATCACTCTCTTGAGCCTCTGCATCCCTCTCTGGAGCCTCAGCATCCCCCTAATAAGCCTCTGCATCCCTCTCTTGAGCATCTGCACCCCTCTTTTGAGCCTCTGCATCACTCTCTTGAGCCTCTGCATCACTCTCTTAAACCTCTGCATCCCTCTCATGATCCACTACATCACTCTCTTGAGCCTCTGCATCACTCTCTGGAGCCTCAGCATTCCTCTAATAAGCCTCTGCATCACTCTCTTGAGCCTCTGCACTCCTCTCTTGAGCCTCTGCATCACTCTCTTGAGCCTCTGCAACACTCTCTTAAACCTCTGCATCCCTCTCTTGATCCTCTACATCACTCTCTTGAGCCTCTGCATCATTCTCTTGAGCCTCTACATCCTTCTCTTAAGCCTCGCCATCATTCTCTTCAACCCGTGCATCACTCTCTTGAGCCTCTGCATCACTCTCTGGAGCCTCAACATCCCTCTAATAAGCCTCTTCATCACTCTCTTGAGCCTCTGCACCCCTCTCTTGAGCCTCTGCATCACTCGCTTGAGCCTCTGCATCACTCTCTTAAACCTCTGCATCCCTCTCTTGATCCTCTACATCACTCTCTTGAGCCTCTGCATCATTCTCTTGAGCCTCTACATCCTTCTCTTAAGCCTCGCCATCATTCTCGTCAGCCTCTGCATCACTCTCTTAATCCTCTGCATCACTCTCTTGAGCCTTTGCATCACTCTCTTGAGCCTTTGCATCACTCTCTTGGGCCTCTTCATCTCTCTCTTAAGCCTCTGCAACACTCTCTTCAGCCTCTACATCACTCTCTTAAGCCTCTGCATCCCTCTCTTGAGCCTCTGCATCCCCCTCTTAAGCCTCTGCAACACTCTCTTCAGCCTCAGCATCACTCTCTTAAGCCTCTGCATCCCTCTCTTGAGCCTCTGCATCCCTCTTTTTTGCCTCTGCATCACTCTCTTGAGCCTTTGCATCACTCTGTTGAGCCTCTGCATCCCTCTCTTAAGCCTCTGCAACACTCTATTCACCGTCTGCATCCCTCTCCTGAGCCTTTGTTTCACTCTCTTAAGCCTCTGCATCCCTCTCTTTTACCTTTGCATCCCTCACTTGAGCGTCTGCATCCCTCTCTTGAGCCCCTGCATCCCTCTCTTGAGCCTCTGCGTCCCTCGCTTGAGCCTCTGCATCCCGCTCTTAAGCCTTTGCATCACTCTCTTAAGCCTCTTCATCACTCTCGTAAGTCTCTGAATCAATCTCTTCAGCCTCTGCATCACCCCCTTAAGCCTCTGCATTACTCTCTTGAGCCTCTGCATCCCTCTCCTAAGCCTCTGCCTCAACTCTTAAGCCTCGGCATCACTCACTTGAGCCTCTGCATCCCTCTCGTGAGCCTCTGCATCACTCTCTTCAGCCTCTGCATCACTCTCTTAAGCCTCTGCATCCCTCTCATAAACCTCTGCATCACTCTCTTAAGCCTCTGAATCACTCTCTTGAGCCTCTGCATAACTCTCTTGAGGCCTCTGCATAACTCTTTCAAGCCTCTGCATCACTCTCTTGAGCCCGTGCGTCGCTCTCTTAAACCTCTGCATCCCTCTCTTGATCCTCTGCATCACTCTCTTGAGCCTCTACATCCTTCTCATATGCCTCTACATCATTCTCTTGAGCCCCTGCATCACTCTCTTGAGCCTCTGCATCACTCGCTTTAGCCTCTGCATCTCTCTCTTCAGCCTCTGCATCACTCTTATTCCTCTGCATCACTCTCTTCAGCCTCTGCATCATTCTCTTGAGCCTCTGCATCCCTCTCTTAGGTTTCTACATTATTCGCTTGAGCCTCTGCATCCCTCTCCTGAGCCTCTGCATCCCTCTCTTGAGCCTGTTCATCCTTCTCCTGAGCCTCTGCATCTTTCTCTTCAGCCTCTGCACCACTCTGTTAAGCCTCTACATCACTCTCGTAAGCCTCTGCATCACTCTCTTAAGCCTCTGCATCACTCTCGTAAACCTCTAAATCACTCTCATGAGCCTCTCTATCACTCTCTTGAGCCCCTGTATCCCTCTATTGAGCCTCTGCATCACACTCGTAAGCCTCTGCATCCCTCTCTTCAGCCTCTGCACCACTCTCTTAAGCCTCTGCATCCCTCTCTTGGGCCACTGCATGCCTCACTTGAGAATCTGCATCCCTCTCTTGAGCCTCTGCATCCCTCTCTTAAGCCTCTGCAACACTCTCTTCAGCCTCTGCATCCCTCTCCTAAGCCTCTGCAACACTTTTTTCAGCCTCTGCATCACTCTTTTAAGCCTCTGCATCCTTCTCTTGAGCATCTGCATTCCTCTCTTAAGCCTCTGCAACACTCTCTTCAGTCTCTGCATCACTCTCTGTAGCCTCTGCATCTCTTTTTTGAGCCTCTGCATCACTTTCTTTAGATTCTGCATCCCTTTCATGAACCTTTGTATCACTCTCTTGAACTCCTGCATCCCTCTCATGAGTCTCTGCATCCCTCTCCTAAGCCTTTGCATCTATCTCTTAAGCCTCTGCATCCCTCTCTTGAGCCTCTGCCTCACTGTCAAGAGCCTCTGCATCTTTCTCTGGTGCCTCTGCATCCCTCACTTGAGCCTCTGCATCCCTCTCATGAGCCCCTGCATCCCTCTCTTGAGCCTCTGCATCACTCGCTTGAGCCTCTGCATCCCTCTCCTAAGCCTCTGCATCACTCTCTTAAGCCTCTGCATCACTCTCGTAAGCCTCTGAATCACTCTCTTGAGCCTCTGCATCCCTCTCTTGAACTTCTGCATCCCTCTCATGAACCTCTGCATCCCTCTCTTGAGCCTTTGCATCACTCTCTAAAGTCACTGCATCACTCTCTTGAGCCTCTGCATCACTCTCAAGAGTCTCTGCCTCCCTCTCTTGTGCCTCTGCATCCCTCACTTGAGCCTCTGCATCCCTCAAGAGAGGGATGCAGAGCAATAAACTGAAAATGCAGAACAATGAATATATAATGAATTAATAACAATAAACTGAAAACTCACAAAAACGTGGAAAAACGGCAAAATATTGCCTAATTCGATGATATTTTGTTTAAATCACATAAAGGAAAAGAGGATGATAAACGTCAAAATATGGCTAAATTCAATGATTTTTAGTACAAAACAAAACGTAAGAAAACTTGTTTACAAATGAAAAATTTGCGAAATTCTGAGATTTGAGGGCCAAATCACATATCGTGAAAAAACACGAAGTAGTATCGAAATATTAGTAAAAACGAATACATTTACGTAAAGTGACACTACATGAAATACATGAAAAAAGTCTCTATATTACCAAATTTGAAGATTTTAACTTCAAATCATAGAGCGAGGTTTCGTATTTTTTAGATCCTAGAAAAGACATAAAAATGTGGTTTCCAATACAAATGATAAAAATCAATGTGTTTTCATTAGAATTAACTAAAATGTTCCTGATTTTCCGTTTATATTACCGATTGAAGATGTACACGTAAATCCGCTCTAATACGGCTGAAACGTCGATATATGCAATAAAAACATAACTACTCGCTTTTTCAAGATCTTACTCAGTTTTTTAACGAGAAACAAATAGTTGATTGAAAATGAAATATTTAAACTTAATTTCTAATCAATTATGTGTTTGCATCATTTTTATCGTGTATATATAATGAATTAATACCAATAAACTGAAAATTCACAAAAACGTGGAAAAACGGCAAAATATTGCCTAATTCGATGATATTATGGTAAAATCACTTAGAGAAAAAGGTGATGATAAACGTCAAAATATTGCTAAATTCGAAGATTTCTAGTACAAAACAAAATGCAAGAAAACTTGCTTAATATGCAAAATTTGCGAAATCCTGAGATTTGAAAGCCAAATCACATATCATGAGAAAACATGAAGAATTATTGAAATATTGGTAAAACGAATATATTTACGTACAATCAAACTACATGAAAAACGTGAAAAAAATCGCTATATTACCAAATTTGAGGATTTTAACTTCAAATCATAAAGCGAAGTTTCGTATTATTTAGATCCTAGAAAAGACATATAATGATGTTGTTTTCAATACAAATGATAAAAATCAATGTGTTTTCATTAAAATTAACTAAAATGTTCCTGATTTTCCGTTTATATTACCGATGGAAGATGTACACGTAAAACCGCTCTAATTCAGCTGAAACGTCGATATATGCAATAAAAACATAACTACTCGCTTTTTCAATATCTTACTCAGTTTTTTAACGAGAAACAAATAGTTGATTGAAAATGAAATATTTAAACTTAATTTCTAATCAATTATGTGTTTGCATCATTTTTATCGTGTATATATAATGAATTAATACCAATAAACTGAAAATTCACAAAAACGTGGAAAAACGGCAAAATATTGCCTAATTCGATGATATTATGGTAAAATCACTTAGAGAAAAAGGGGATGATAAACGTCAAAATATTGCTAAATTCGAAGATTTTTAGTACAAAACAAAATGCAAGAAAACATGCTTAATATGCAAAATTTGCGAAATCCTGAGATTTGAAAGCCAAATCACATATCGTGAGAAAACATGAAGAATTATTGAAATATTGGTAAAACGAATATATTTACGTACAATCAAACTACATGAAAAACGTGAAAAAAATCGCTATATTACCAAATTTGAGGATTTTAACTTCAAATCATAAAGCGAAGTTTCGTATTATTTAGATCCTAGAAAAGACATATAAAGATGTTGTTTTCAATACAAATGATAAAAATCAATGTGTTTTCATTAAAATTAACTAAAATGTTCCTGATTTTCCGTTTATATTACCGATGGAAGATGTACACGTAAAACCGCTCTAATCCGGCTGAAACGTCGATATATGCAATAAAAAAAGGAACTTCTCCCTTTTTCAATATCTTACTCAGTATTTTAACGCGAAACAAAGTTATTGAAAATGAAGTATTTAATGTTTTTTCTAGTCAATTATGTGTTTGCATCATTTTTATCGTGTATATATAATGAATTAATACCAATAAACTGAAAATTCACCAAAACGTGGAAAAACGGCAAAATATTGCCTAATTCGATGATATTTTGTTTAAATCACATAAAGGAAAAGGGGATGACAAACATCAAAATATTGCTAAATTCGATGATTTTTAGTACAAAACAAAATGCAAGAAAACTTGCTTAAAATGAAAAATTTGCGAAATTCTGAGATTTGAATGCCAAATCACATATCGTGAGAAAACATGAAGTAGTATCGAAATATTGGTAAAAACGAATACATTTACGTAAAGTGACACTACATAAAAAACGTGAAAAAATCTCTATATTACCAAATTTGAAGATTTTTACTTCAAATCATATAGCGAGGTTTAGTATTTTTTAGATCCTAGAAAAGACATAAAAATGTTGTTTCCAATACAAATGATAAAAATCAATGTGTTTTCATTAGAATTAACTAAAATGTTCCTGATTTTCCGTTTATATTACCGATTGAAGATGTACACGTAAAACCGCTCTAATCCGGCTGAAATGTCGATATATGCAATAAAAACAGAACTTCTCCCCTTTTCAATATCTTACTCAGTATTTAACCGAGAAACAAATAGTTGATTGAAAATGAAGTATTTAAGGTTAATTTCTAATCAATTATGTGTTTGCATAATTTTTATCGTATATATAATGAATTAATAACAATAAACTGAAAATTCACAAAAATGTGAAAAACGGCAAAATATTGCCTAATTCGATGGTATTTTGTTTATATCACATAAAGGAAAAGAGGATGATAAACGTCAAAATATTGCTAAATTCAATGATTTTTAGTAAAAAACAAAACGTAAGAAAACTTGCTTAAAAATGCAATATTATGCGAAATTCTCAGATTTAAAGCCAAGTCACATATTGTGAGAAAACATGAAGTATTATCGAAATATTGGTGAAACGAATATATTTACGTACAATCACACTACATGAAAAACTTGAAAAAAATCTCTATATTACCAAATTTGAGGATTTTAACTTCAAATTATAGAGCGAGGTTCCAAATTATTTAGATCCTAGAAAAGACATAAAGATGTTGTTTCCAATACAAATGATAAAAATCAATGTGTTTTCATAAAATTCTCTAAAATGTTCCTGATTTTCCGTTTATATTACCGATGGAAGATGTACACGTAAAACCGCTCTAATCCAGCTGAAACGTCGATATATGCAATAAAAACAGAACTTCTCCCCTTTTCAATATCTTACTCAGTATTTAACCGAGAAACAAATAGTTGATTGAAAATGAAGTATTTAAGGTTAATTTCTAATCAATTATGTGTTTGCATAATTTTTATCGTATATTTAATGAATTAATACCAATAAACTGAAAATTCACAAAAACGTGGAAAAACGGCAAAATATTGCCTAATTCGATGATATTTTGTTAAAATCACTTAAAGGAAAAGGGGATGATAAACGTCAAAATATTGCTAAATTCGATGATTTTTAGTACAAAAAAAAATGCAAAAAAACTTGCTTAATATGCAAAATTTGCGAAATCCTGAGATTTGAAAGCCAAATCACATATCGTGAGAAAACATGAAGAATTATTGAAATATTGGTAAAAACGAATAAATTTACGTACAATCAAACTACATGAAAAACGTGAAAAAAATCGCTATATTACCAAATTTCAGGATTTTAACTTCGAATCATATAGCGAGGTTTTGTAATTTTTAGATCCTAGAAAAGACATAAAAATGTTGTTTCCAATACAAATGATAAAAATCAATGTGTTTTCATTAGATTTAACTAAAATGTTCCTGATTTTCCGTTTATATTACCGATGGAAGATGTAAAACCGCTCCAATCAGGCTGAAACGTCGATATATGCAATATAAACAGAACTTCTCCCCTTTTCAATATCTTACTCAGTATTTTAACGAGAAACAAATAGTTGATTGAAAATGAATAGTTGATTGAAAATTTCAAAATGAAAATGAAATGAAAAAACATTAAATAATGTTTTTTCTAGTTAATTATAAGTTTGCATCATTTTTATCGTATATATAATGAATTAATACCAATAAACTGAAAATTCACATAAACGTGGAAGACGGCAAAATATTGCCTAATTCGATGATATTTTGTTTAAATCACATACAGGAAAAGGGGATGACAAACGTCAAAATATTGCTAAATTCGATGATTTTTAGTACAAAACAAAATGCAAGAAAACTTGCTTAAAAATGAAAAATTTGCAAATTTCTGAGATTTGAAGGCCAAATCACATATCGTGAAAAAACATGAAGTAGTATCGAAATATTAGTAAAAACGAATACATTTACGTAAAGTGACACTACATGAAAAACAGGAAAAAAGTCTCTATAATGAATTGAAGATTTGAAGATTTTTACTTCAAATCATAGAGCGAGGTTTCGTATTTTTTAGATCCCTGAAAAGACATAAAAATGTTGTTTCCAATACAAATGATAAAAATCAATGTGTTTTCATTAGAATTAACTAAAATGTTCCTGATTTTCCGTTTAAATTACTGATTGAAGATGTACACGTAAAACCGCTCTAATCCGGCTGAAACGTCGATATATGCAATAAAAACATAACTTCTCGCTTTTTCAATATCTTACTCAGTTTTTTAACGAGAAACAAATTGTTGATTGCAAATGAAGTATTTAAAGTTAATTTCTAATCAATTATGTGTTTGCATCATTTTTATCGTATATATTATGAATTAATAACAATAAACTGAAAATTCACAAAAACGTGAAAAACGGCAAAATATTGCCTAATTCGATGCTATTTTGTTTAAATCACATAAGGAAAAGAGGATGATAAACGTCAAAATATTGTTAATTCAATGATTTTTAGTAAAAAACAAAACGTAAGAAAACTTGCTTAAAAATGCAATATTATGCGAAATTCTCAGATTTAAAGCCAAGTCACATATCGTCAGAAAACATGAAGTATTATCGAAATATTGGTAAAAACGAATATATTTACGTACAATCACACTTCATGAAAAACGTGAAAAAAATCGCTATATTACCAAATTTGAGGATTTTAACTTCATATCATAGAGCGAGGTTCCATATTATATAGATCCTAGAAAAGACATATAAAGATGTTGTTTCCAATACAAATGATAAAAATCAATGTGTTTTCATTAGAATTAACTAAAATGTTCCTGGTTTTCCGTTTATATTACCACTGGAAGATGTACACGTACAACCGCTCTAATCCGGCTGAAACGTCGATATATGCAATAAAAACAGAACTTCTCTCCTTTTCATCATCTTACTCAGTATTTTAACGAGAAACAAATAGTTGATTGAAAATGAAGTATTTAAGGTTATTTTCTAATCAATTATGTGTTTGCCTCATTTTTATCATATATATAATGAATTATTAACAATAAACTGAAAATTCACAAAAAAGTGGAAACGGCAAAATATTGCCTAATTCGATGATATATTGATTAAATCATATAAAGGAAAAGGTGGGATGACAAACGTCAAAATATTGCTAAATTCGATGATTTTTAGTACAAAACAAAATGCAAGAAAACTTGCTTAAAAATGCAAAATTTGCGAAATTCTGAGATTTGAAGGCCAAATCACATATCGTGAGAAAATATGAAGTATTATCGAAATATTGGTATAAATGAATATATTTACGTAATGTCACACTACATGAAAAACGTGAAAAAAATCGCTATATTACTAAATTTGAGGATTTTAACATCAAATCATAGAGCGAGGTTTCGTATTATTTAGATCCTAGAAAAGACATATAATGATGTTTATCCAATACAAATGATAAAAATCAATGTGTTTTCATTAGAATTAACTAAAATGTTCCTGATTTTCCGATTATATTACCGATGGAAGATGTACACGTAAAACCGCTCTAATCCGGCTGGAACGTCGATATATGCAATAAAAACAGAACTTCTCCCCTTTTAAATATCTTACTCAGTATTTTAACGAGAAACAAATAGTTGATTGAAAATGAAGTATTCAATGTTTTTTCTAGTCAATTATGTGTTTGCATCATTTTTATCGTATATTTAATGAATTAATACCAATAAATTGAAAATTCACAAAAACGTGGAAAAACGGCAAAATATTCGGCCTAATTCGATGATATTTTGTTAAAATCACTTAAAGGAAAAGGGGATATTAAACGTCAAAATATTACTAAATTCGAAGATTTTTAGTACAAAACAAAATGCAAGACAACTTGCTTAAAATGCAAAATTTGCGAAATTCTGAGATTTGAAAGCCAAATCACATATCGTGAGAAAACATGAAGAATTATCGAAATATTGGTATAAACGAATATATTTACGTACAATCACAATACATGAAAAACGTGAAAAAAATCGCTATATTACCAAATTTGAGGATTTTAACTTCAAATCATAAAGCGAGGTTTCGTATTATTTAGATCCTAGAAAAGACATATAATGATGTTGTTTCAAATACAAATGATAAAAATCAATGTGTTTTCATTAGTATTAACTAAAATGTTCCTGATTTTCCGTTTATATTACCGATGGAAGATGTAAAACCGCATTAATCCGGCTGAAACGTCGTTATATGCAATAAAAACAGAACTTCTCCCCTTTTCAATATCTTACTCAGTATTTTAACGAGAAACAAATAGTTGATTGAAAATAAAGTATTTATTGTTTTTTCTAGTCAATTATGTGTTTGCATCATTTTTATCATATATATAATGAATTAATACCAATAAACAGAAAATTCACATAAACGAGGAAAACGGTAAAATATTGCCTAATTCGATGATATTTTGTTTAAATCACATAAAGGAAAAGGGGATGACAAACGTCAAAATATTGCTAAATTCGATGATTTTTAGTACAAAACAAAATGCAAGAAAACTTGCTTAAAAATGAAACTTTGCGAAATTCTGAGATTTGAAGGCCAAATCACATATCGTGAAAAAACATGAAGTAGTATCGAAATATTAGTAAAAACGAATACATTTACGTAAAGTGACACTACATGAAAAACATGAAAAAAGTCTCTTTATTACCAAATTTGAAGATTTTTACTTCAAATCATAAAGCGAGGTTTCGTATTATTTAGATCCAAGAAAAGACATATAATGATGTTCTTTCCAATACAAATGATAAAAATCAATGTGTTTTCATTAGAATTAACTAAAATGTTCCTGATTTTCCGTTTATATTACCGATGGAAGATGTAAAACCGCTCTAATCCGGCTGAAACGTCGATATATGCAATATAAACAGAACTTCTCCCCTTTTCAATATCTTACTCAGTATTTTAACGAGAAACAAATAATTGATTGAAAATGAATAGTTGATTGAAAATTTCAAAATGAAAATGAAATGAAAAAAACATTAAATAATGTTTTTTCTAGTCAATTATAAGTTTGCATCATTTTTATCGTATATATAATGAATTAATACCAATAAACTGATAATTCACATAAACGTGGAAGACGGCAAAATATTGCCTAATTCGATGATATTTTGTTTAAATCACATAAAGGAAAAGGGGATGACAAACGTCAAAATATTGCTAAATTCGATGATTTTTAGTACAAAAAAAAATGCAAGAAAACTTGCTTAAAAATGCAAAATTTGCGAAATTCTGAGATTTGAAGGCCAAATCACATATCGTGAGAAAATTTGAAGTATTATCGAAATATTGGTATAAACGAATATATTTACGTACAATCACAATACATGAAAAACGTGAAAAAAATCGCTATATTACCAAATATGAGGATTTTAACTTCAAATCATAGAGCGAGGTTTCGTATTATTTAGGTCCTAGAAAAGACATATAATGATGTTGTTTCCAATACAAATGATAAAAATCAATGTGTTTTCATTAGAATTAACTAAAATGTTCCTGATTTTCCGTTTATATTACCGATAGAAGATGTAAAACCACTATAATCCGGCTGAAACGTCGACATATGCAATAAAAACAGAACTTCTCCATTTTTCAATATCTTACTCAGTATTTTAACGAGAAACAAATAGTTGATTGAAAATATAGTATTTAATGTTTTTTCTAGTCAATTATGTGTTTGCATCATTTTTATCGTATATATAATGAATTAATACCAATAAACAGAATATTCACATAAACGAGGAAAACAGTAAAATATTGCCTAATTCGATGATATTTTGTTAAAATCACATAAAGGAAAAGGGGATGACAAACGTCAAAATATTGCTAAATTCGATGATTTTTAGTACAAAACAAAATGCAAGAAAACTTGCTTAAAAATGAAACTTGCGAAATTCTGAGATTTGAAGGCCAAATCACATATCGTGAAAAAACATGAAGTAGTATCGAAATATTAGTAAAAACGAATACATTTACGTAAAGTGACACTACATGAAAAACATGAAAAAAATCTCTATATTACCAAATTTGAAGATTTTTACTTCAAATCGTAAAGCGAGGTTTCGTATTATTTAGATCCTACAAAAAAGACATATAATGATGTTCTTTCCAATACAAATGAAAAAAATTAATGTGTTTTCATTAGAATTAACTAAAATGTTCCTGATTTTCCGTTTATATTACCGATGGAAGATGTACACGTAAAACCGCTCTAATCCGGCTGAAACGTCGATATATGCAATAAAAACAGAACTTCTCCCCTTTTCAATATCTTACTCAGTATTTTAACGAGAAACGAATAGTTGATTGAAAATGAAGTATTTAATGTTTTTTCTAGTCAATTATGTGTTTGCATCATTTTTATTGTATATATAATGAATTAATACCAATAAACTGAAAATTCACCAAAACGTGGAAAACGGCAAAATATTGCCTAATTCGAGGATATTTTGTTTCAATTACATAAAGGAAAAGGGGATGGCAAACGTCAAAATATTGCTAAATTCGATGAATTTTAGTACAAAACAAAATACAAGAAAACTTGCTTAAAAAAGAAAAATTAGCGAAATTCTCAGATTTGAAGGCCAAATCACATATCGTGAGAAAACATGAAATATTATCGAAATATTGGTAAAAACGAATATATTTACGTAATGTCACACTACATGAAAAACGTGAAAAAAATCGCTATATTACTAAATTTGAGGATTTTAACTTCAAATCATAAAGCGAGGTTTCGTATTATTTAGATCCTAGAAAAGACATATAATGATGTTTTTCCAATACAAATGATAAAAATCAATGTGTTTTCATTAGAATTATCTAAAATGTTCCTGATTTTCCGATTATATTACCGATGGAAGATGTACACGTAAAACTGTTCTAATCGGGCTGGAACGTCGATATATGCAATAAAAACAGAACTTCTCCCCTTTTAAATATCTTACTTAGTATTTTAACGAGAAACAAATAGTTGATTGAAAATGAAGTATTCAATGTTTTTTCTAGTCAATTATGTGTTTGCATCATTTTTATCGTATATTTAATGAATTAATACCAATAAATTGAAAATTCACAAAAACGTGGAAAAACGGCAAAATATTCGGCCTAATTCGAAATTTTGTTAAAATCACTTTAAGGAAAAGGGGATATTAAACGTCAAAATATTACTAAATTCGAAGATTTTTAGTACAAAACAAAATGTAAGAGAACTTGCTTAAAATGCAAAATTTGCGAAATTCTGAGATTTGAAAGCCAAATCACATATCGTAAGAAAACATGAAGAATTATCGAAATATTGGTATAAACGAATATATTTACGTTGATAAAAATCAATGTGTTTTCATTAGTATTAACTAAAATATTCCTGATTTTCCGTTTATATTACCGATGGAAGATGTAAAACCGCATTAATCCGGCTGAAACGTCGATATATGCAATAAAAACAGAACTTCTCCCCTTTTCAATATCTTACTCAGTATTTTAACGAGAAACAAATAGTTGATTGAAAATAAAGTATTTATTGTTTTTTCTAGTCAATTATGTGTTTGCATCATTTTTATCATATATATAATGAATTAATACCAATAAACAGAAAATTCACATAAACGAGGAAAACGGTAAAATATTACCTAATTCGATGATATTTTGTTTAAATCACGTAAAGGAAAAGGGGATGACAAACGTCAAAATATTGCTAAATTCGATGATTTTTAGTACAAAACAAAATGCAAGAAAACTTGCTTAAAAATGAAACTTTGCGAAATTCTGAGATTTGAAGGCCAAATCACATATCGTGAAAAACATGAAGTAGTATCGAAATATTAGTAAAAACGAATACATTTACGTAAAGTGACACTACATGAAAAACATGAAAAAATTCTCTATATTACCAAATTTGAAGATTTTTACTTCAAATCATAAAGCGAGGTTTCGTATTATTTAGATCCAAGAAAAGACATATAATGATGTTCTTTCCAATACAAATGATAAAAATCAATGTGTTTTCATTAGAATTAACTAAAATGTTCCTGATTTTCTGTTTATATTACCGATGGAAGATGTAAAACCGCTCTAATCCGGCTGAAACGTCGATATATGCAATATAAACAGAACTTCTCCCCTTTTCAATATCTTACTCAGTATTTTAACGAGAAACAAATAGTTGATTGAAAATGAATAGTTGATTGAAAATTTCAAAATGAAAATGAAATGAAAAAACATTAAATAATGTTTTTTCTAGTCAATTATAAGTTTGCATCATTTTTATCGTATATATAATGAATTAATACCAATAAACTGGAAATTCACATAAACGTGGAAGACGGCAAAATATTGCCTAATTCGATGATATTTTGTTTAAATCACATAAAGGAAAAGGGGATGACAAACGTCAAAATATTGCTAAATTCGATGATTTTTAGTACAAAACAAAATGCAAGAAAACTTGCTTAAAAATGAAAAATTTGCGAATTTCTGAGATTTGAAGGCCAAATCACATATCGTGAAAAAACATGAAGTAGTATCGAAATATTAGTAAAAACGAATACATTTACGTAAAGTGACACTACATGAAAAACATGAAAAAAGTCTCTATAATGAACTGAAGATTTGAAGATTTTTACTTCAAATCATAGAGCGAGGTTTCGTATTTTTTAGATCCCCGAAAAGACATAAAAATGTTGTTTCCAATACAAATGATAAAAATCAATGTGTTTTCATTAGAATTAACTAAAATGTTCCTGATTTTCCGTTAATATTACTGATTGAAGATGTACACGTAAAACCGCACTAATCCGGCTGAAACGTCGATATATGCAATAAAAACATAACTTCTCGCTTTTTCAATATCTTACTCAGTTTTTTAACGAGAAACAAATTGTTGATTGCAAATGAAGTATTTAAAGTTAATTTCTAATCAATTATGTGTTTGCATCATTTTTATCGTAAATATTATGAATTAATAACAATAAACTGAAAATTCACAAAAACGTGAAAAACGGCAAAATATTGCCTAATTCGATGCTATTTTGTTTAAATCACATAAGGAAAAGAGGATGATAAACGTCAAAATATTGTTAATTCAATGATTTTTAGTAAAAAACAAAACGTAAGAAAACTTGCTTAAAAATGCAATATTATCCGAAATTCTCAGATTTAAAGCCAAGTCACATATCGTGAGAAAACATGAAGTATTATCGAAATATTGGTAAAAACGAATGTATATTTACGTACAATCACACTTCATGAAAAACGTGAAAAAAATCGCTATATTACCAAATTTGAGGATTTTAACTTCATATCATAGAACGAGGTTCCATATTATTTAGATCCTAGAAAAGACATATAAAGATGTTGTTTCCAATACAAATGATAAAAATCAATGTGTTTTCATTAGAATTAACTAAAATGTTCCTGGTTTTCCGTTTATATTACCACTGGAAGATGTACACGTACAACCGCTCTAATCCGGCTGAAACGTCGATATATGCAATAAAAACAGAACTTCTCCCCTTTTCAATATCTTACTCAGTATTTTAACGAGAAACGAATAGTTGATTGAAAATGAAGTATTTAATGTTTTTTCTAGTCAATTATGTGTTTGCATCATTTTTATTGTATATATAATGAATTAATACCAATAAACTGAAAATTCACCAAAACGTGGAAAACGGCAAAATATTGCCTAATTCGAGGATATTTTGTTTTAATCACATAAAGGAAAAGGGGATAGCAAACGTCAAAATATTGCTAAATTCGATGAATTTTAGTACAAAACAAAATGCAAGAAAACTTGCTTAAAAAAGAAAAATTTGCGAAATTCTGAGATTTGAAGGCCAAATCACATATCGTGAGAAAACATGAAATATTATCGAAATATTGGTATAAACGAATATATTTACGTAATGTCACACTACATGAAAAACGTGAAAAAAATCGCTATATTACTAAATTTGAGGATTTTAACTTCAAATCATAGAGCGAGGTTTCGTATTATTTAGATCCTCGAAAAGACATATAATGATGTTTTTCCAATACAAATGATAAAAATCAATGTGTTTTCATTACAATTAAGTAAAATGTTCCTGATTTTCCGATTATATTACCGATGGAAGATGTACACGTAAAACCGCTCTAATCCGGCTGAAACGTCGATATATGCAATAAAAACAGAACTTCTCCCCTTTTCAATATCTTACTCAGTATTTTACGAGAAACAAATAGTTGATTGAAAATGAAGTATTCAATGTTTTTCTAGTCAATTATGTGTTTGCATCATTTTTATCGTATATTTAATGAATTAATACCAATAAACTGAAAATTCACAAAAACGTGGAAAAACGGCAAAATATTCGGCGTAATTCGATGATATTTTGCTAAAATCACTTAAAGGAAAAGGGGATATTAAACGTCAAAATATTACTAAATTCGATGATTTTTAGTACGAAACAAAATGCAAGACAACTTGCTTAAAATGCAAAATTTGCGAAATTCTGAGATTTGAAAGCCAAATCACATATCGTGAGAAAACATGAAGAATTATCGAAATATTGGTATAAACGAATATATTTACGTACAATCACAATACATAAACGTGAAAAAAATCGCTATATTACCAAATTTGAGGATTTTAACTTCAAATCATAAAGCGAGGTTTCGTATTATTTAGATCCTAGAAAAGACATATAATGATGTTGTTTCCAATACAAATGATAAAAATCAATGTTTTTTCATTAAAATTAACTAAAATGTTCCTGATTTTCCGTTTATATTACCGATGGAAGATGTAAAACCGCTCTAATCCGGCTGAAACGTCGATATATGTAATAAAAACATAACTTCTCGCTTTTTCAATATCTTACTCAGTTTTTTAACGAGAAACAAATAGTTGATTGAAAATGAAGTATTTAAAGTTAGTTTCTAATCAATTATGTGTTTGCATCATTTTTATCGTATATATAATGAATTAATAACAATAAACTGAAAATTCACAAAAGCGTGAAAAACGGCAAAATATTGCCTAATTCGATGGTATTTTGTTTAAATCACATAAAGGAAAAGAGGATGATAAACGTCAAAATATTGCTAAATTCAATGATTTTTAGTAAAAAACAAAACGTAAGAAAACTTGCTTAAAAATGCAATATTATGCGAAATTCTGAGATTTAAAGCCAAGTCACATATCGTGAAAATACATGAAATAGTATCGAAATATTGGTAAAAAATGAATATATTTACATAATATCAAACTATATGAAGAACGTGAAAAAGTCACTATTTTACCATATTCGAGGATTTTAACTTCAAATCATAGAGCGAGGTTTCGTATTATTTAGATCCAAGAAAAGACATGACAATGTTGTTTCCAAAACAAATGATAAGAATCAATGTGTTTTCATTAGAATTAACTAAATTGTTCCTGATTTTCCGTTTATATTATCGACGTAAGATGTCCCATTAAAACCGCTCTAATCCGGCTGAACCGTCGATATATGCAATAAAAACCGAACTTCTCCCCTTTTCAATACCTTACTCAGTATTTCAACAAGAAACAAATAGATGATTGAAAATGAGGTATTAAAGGTAAATTTCTAATCAATTACGTGTTTGCATCATTTTTATCGTATATTTAATGAATTAATACCAATAAACTGAAAATTCACAAAAACGTGGAAAAACGACAAAATATAGCCTAATTCGATGATATTTTGTTTAAATCACATAAAGGAAAAATGGGATGATAAACGTCAAAATATTACTAAATTCGATGATGTTTAGTGCGAAACAAAATGCATGAAAACTTGCTTAAAATGCAATATTATGCGAAATTCTGAGATATGAAGGACAAATCACATATCGTGATACTACATGAAATAGTATCAAAATATTGGTAAAAACGAATATATTTACGTAATATCAAACTACATGAAAAACGTGAAAAAAGGCACTATTTAAGCAAATTTGAGGATTTTAACTTCGAATCATATAGCGAGGTTTGGTATTATTTAGATCCAAGAAAAGACATATGACAATGTTGTTTTCAATACAAATGATAAAAATCAATGTGTTTTCATTAGAATTAACTAAAATGTTCCTGAATTTCCGTTTATATTACCGATTGAAGATGTACACGAAAACCGCTCTATTCCAGCTGAAACGTCGATATATGCAATTAAAACCGAACTTGTCCCTTTTTCAATATCCTACTCAGATTTTAACGAGAATCAAATGGTTGATTGAAAAATAAGTATTCAAGGTTAATTTCTAATCAATTATGTGTTTGCATCATTTTTATCGTATATATAATGAAAATAATATAAAATAACAATAAACTGATAATTCACAAAAAAGTGGAAAAACGGCAAAATATTGCCTAATTCGATGATATTTTGTTTAAATCACATAAAGGAAAAGGGGATGATGAACGTGAAAATATTGCTAAATTCGATGATTTTTCGTACGAAACAAAATGCAAGAAAACTTGCTTAAAATGCAATAATATGCGAAATTCTGAGATTTGAAGGCCAAATCACATATCGTGAAAATACATGAAATAGTATCGAAATATTGGTAAAAAATGAATATATATATACATAATATCAAACTATATGAAGAACGTGAAAAAGTCACTATTTTACCGTATTCGAGGATTTTAACTTCAAATCATAGAGCGAGGTTTCGTATTATTTAGATCCAAGAAAAGACATGACAATGTTGTTTCCAATACAAATGATAAAAATCAATGTGTTTTTATTACAATTAACTAAAACGTTCCTGATTTTACGTTTATATTACCGATGGAAGATTTACACGTAAAACCGCTCTAATCCGGCTGAAACGTCGATATATGCAATAAAAACAGAACTTCTCCCCTTTTCAATACCTTACTCAGTATTTCAACGAGAAACAAATAGATGAGTGAAAATGAGGTGTTTAAGTTAATTTGTAATCAATTACGTGTTTGCATCATTTTTATCGTATATTTAATGAATTAATACCAATAAACTGAAAATTCACAAAAACGTGGAAAAACGACAAAATATTGCCTAATTCGATAATATTTTGTTTAAATCACATAAAGGAAAAATGGAATGATAAACGTCAAAATATTACTAAATTCGATGATGTTTAGTACGAAACAAAATGCAAGAAAACTTGCTTAAAATGCAATATTATGCGAAATTCTGAGTTTGAAGGCCAAATCACATATCGTGATACTACATAAAACAGTATCGAAATATTGGTAAAAATGAATATATTTACGTAATATCAAACTACATGAAAAACGTTAAAAAAGTCATTATTTAACCATATTTGAGGATTTTAACTTCAAATCATATAGCGAGGTTTCGTATAATTTAGATCCAAGAAAAGACATATGACAATGTTGTTTCCAATACAAATGATAAAAAACAATGTGTTTTCATTAGAATTAACTAAAATGTTCCTGGTTTTCCGTTTATATTACCGAGGGAAGATGTACACGTAAAACCGCTCTATTCCGGCTGAAACGTCGATATATGCAATAAAAACCGAACTTCTCCTCTTTTCAATATCCTACTCAGTATTTTAACGAGTAACAAATGGTTGATTGAAAATGAAGTATTTAAGGTTAATTTCTAATCAATTATGTGTTTGCATCATTTTTATCGTATATTTAATGAATTAATAACAATAAACTGAAAATTCACAGAAACGTGGAAAAACGGCAAAATATTGCCTATTTCGATATTTTGTTTAAATCACATAAAGGAAAAGGGGATGATAAACGTCAAAATATTGCTAAATTCGATGATTTTTTGTACGAAACAAAATGCAAGAAAACTTGCTTAAAATGCAATATTATTCGAAATGCTGAGATTTGAAGGCCAAACCACATATCGTGATAATACATGAAATAGTATCGAAATATTGATAAAAAATGAATATTTTTACATAATATCAAACTATATGAAGAACGTGAAAAAGTCACTATTTTACCATATTCGAGGATTTTAACTTCAAATCATAGAGCGAGGTTTCGTATTATTTAGATCCAAGAAAAGACATGACAATGTTGTTTCCAATACAAATGATAAAAATCAACGTGTTGTTATTACAATTAACTAAAATGTTCCTGATTTTCCGTTTATATTGCCGATGGAAGATTTACACGTAAAACCGCTCTAAACCGGCTGAAACGTCGATATATGCAATAAAAACAGAACTTCTCCCATTTTACCGGCTGAAACGTCGATATATGCAATAAAAACAGAAATTCTGCTCTTTCAATATCTTACTCATTATTTTAACGAGAAACAAATAGTTGATTGAAAATGAAGTATTTAAGGTTATTATCCATTATTATATTATAATATTATATTATAAGGTAAGATACCTTACTCAGTATTTCAATGAGTAACAAATAGATGATTGAAAATGAGGTGTTTAAGGTTAATTTCTAATCAATTACGTGTTTGCATTATTTTTATCGTATATTTAATGAATTAATAACAATAAATTGAAAATTCACAAAAACGTGGAAAAACGGCAAAATATTGCCTAATTCGATGATATTTTGTTTAAATCACATAAAGGAAAAGGGGATAATGAACGTGAAAATATTGCTAAATTCGATGATTTTTCGTACGAAACAAAATACAAGAAAACTTGCTTAAAATGCAATATTATGCGAAATTCTGATATGTGAAGGCCAAATCACATATCGTGATACTACATGAAATAGTATCGAAATATTGGTAAAAACGAATATATTTTCGTAAAATCACACTACATGAAAAACGTGAAAAAAGTCACTATTTTACCATATATGAGGATTTAAATATCAAATCCTAGAGCGAGGTTTCGTAATATTTAGATCCAAGAAAAGACATATGACAATGTTGTTTCCAATAAAAATGATAAAAATCAATGTGTTTTCATTAGAATTAACTAAAATGTTCCTGATTTTCCGTTTATATTACCAATAGAAGAGGTACACGAAAACCGTTCTATTCTGGCTGAAACGTCGATATATGCAATAAAAACAGAACTTCTGCCCTTTTGAATATCTTACTCAGTATTTTAACGAGAAACAAATAGTTGATTGAAAATGAAGTATTTAAGGTTATTATCCAATCAATTATGTGTTTGCATCATTGTTATCGTATATATATAATGAATTAATACCAATAAACTGAAAATTCACAAAAACGTTGAAAAACTGAAAAATATTGCCTAATTCGATGATGTTTTGTTTAAATCGCATAAAGGAAAAGGAGATGATAATCGGCAAAATATTGCTAAATTCGATGATTTTTCATACGAAACAAAGTGCAAGAAAACTTGCTTTAAATGCAATATTATGCGAAATTCTGAGATTTGAAGGCCAAATCACATATCTTGATACTACATGAAATAGTATCGAAATATTGGTAAAAATGAAAATATTTACGTAATATCAAACTATATGAAAAACGTGAAAAAGTCACTATTTACCCATATTTGAGGATTTTAACCTCAAATCATAGAGCGAGGTTTCGTATTATTTAGATCCAAGAAAAGACATATGACAATGTTGTTTCCAATACAAATGATAAAAATCAATGTGTTATCATTAGAATTAACTAAAATGTTCCTGATTTTCCGTTTATATTACCAATAGAAGAGGTACACGAAAACCGCTCTATTTCGGCTGAAACGTCGATATATGCAATAAAAACAGAACTTCTGCCCTTTTCAATATCTTACTCAGAATTTTAACGAGAAACAATTAGTTGATTGAAAATAAAGTATTTAAGGTTATTATCTAATCAATTATGTGTTTGCATCATTTTTATCGTATATATAATTAATTAATACCAATAAACTGAAAATTCACAAAAACGTAGAAAAACGGCAAAATATTGCCTAATTCGATGATATTTTGTTTAAATCACATAAAGGAAAAGGGGATGATAAACGTCAAAATATTTCTAAATTCGATGATTTTTTGTACGAAATAAAACGCAAGAAAACTTGCTTAAAATGCAATATTATGCGAAATTCTGAGTTTGAAGGCCAAATCACATATCGTGATACTACATAAAACAGTATCGAAATATTGGTAAAAATGAATATATTTACGTAATATCAAACTACATGAAAAACGTTAAAAAATCATTATTTAACCATATTTGAGGATTTTAACTTCAAATCATAGAGCGAGGTTTCGTATTATTTAGATCCAAGAAAAGACATGACAATGTTGTTTCCAATACAAATGATAATAATCTATGTGTTTTTATTACAATTAACTAAAATGTTCCTGATTTTCCGTTTATATTACCGATTGAAGATGTACACGAAAACCGCTCTATTCCAGCTGAAACGTCGATATATGCAATAAAAACCGAACTTCTCCCCTTTTCAATATCCTACTCAGTATTTTAACGAGAAACAAATAGTTTATTGAAATTGAAGTATTTAAGGTTATTTTCTAATCAATTATATGTTTGCATCAATTTTATCGTATATTTAATGAATTAATAACAATAAACTGAAAATTCACAAAAACGTGGAAAAACGGCAAAATATTGCCTAATTCGATGATATTTTGTTTAAATCACATAAAGGAAAAGGGGATAATGAACGTGAAAATATTGCTAAATTCGATGATTTTTCGTACGAAACAAAATGCAAGAAAACTTGCTTAAAATGCAATATTATGCGAAATTCTGATATATGAAGGCCAAATCACATATCGTGATACTACGTGAAGTAGTATCGAAATATTGGTAAAAACGAATATATTTTCGTAAAATCACACTACATGAAAAACGTGAAAAAAGTCACTATTTTACCATATATGAGGATTTAAATATCAAATCCTAGAGCGAGGTTTCGTAATATTTAGATCCAAGAAAAGACATATGACAATGTTGTTTCCAATAAAAATGATAAAAATCAATGTGTTTTCATTAGAATTAACTAAAATGTTCCTGATTTTCCGTTTATATTAACGATGGAAGATGTCCACGAAAACCGCTCTATTCCGGCTGAAACGTCGATATATGCAATAAAAACAGAACTTCTGCCCTTTTCAATATCTTACTCAGTATTTTAACGAGAAACAAATAGTTGATTGAAAATGAAGTATATAAGGCTAATTTCTAATCAAATAAGTGTTTGCATCATTGTTATCGTATATATATAATGAATTAATACCAATAAACTGAAAATTCTCAAAAACGTGGAAAAACGGAAAAATATTGCCTAATTCGATGATGTTTTGTTTAAATCACATAAAGGAAAAGGAGATGATAAACGTCAAAATATTGCTAAATTCGATGATTTTTTATACGAAACAAAGTGCAAGAAAACTTGCTTTAAATGCAATATTATGCGAAATTCTGAGATTTGAAGGCCAAATCACATATCTTGATACTACATGAAATAGTATCGAAATATTGGTGAAAACGAAAATATTTACGTAATATCAAACTATATGAAAAACGTGAAAAAGTCACTATTTTACCATATTTGAGGATTTTAACTTCAAATCATAGAGCGAGGTTTCGTATTATTTACATCGAAGAAAAGACATATGACAATGTTGTTTCCAATACAAATGATAAAAATCAATGTGTTATCATTAGAATTAAATAAAATGTTCCTGATTTTCCGTTTATATTACCAATGGAAGATGTACACGAAAACCGCTCTATTTCGGCTGAAACGTCGATATATGCAATAAAAACAGAACTTCTGCCCTTTTCAGTATCTTACTCAGTATTTTAACGAGAAACAAATAGTTCATTGAAAATGAAGTATTTAAGGTTATTATCTAATCAATTATGTGTTTGCATCATTTTTATCGTATATATAATGAATTAATACCAATAAACTGAAATTTCACAAAAACGTGGAAAAACGGCAAAATATTGCCTAATTCGATGATATTTTGTTTAAATCACATTAAGGAAAAGGGGATGATGAACGTGAAAATATTGCTAAATTCGATGATTTTTCGTACGAAACAAAATGCAAGAAAACTTGCTTAAATTGCAATATTATGCGAAATTCTGAGATTTGAAGGCCAAATCATCACTCTCTTAAGCCTTTGCATTCCTCTCTTGATCCTCTGCGTCACTCTCAAGAGCCTCTGCATCCCTCTCATGTGCCTCTGCATCCCTCACTTGAGCGTCTGCGTCCCTCTCTTGGGCCCCTGCATCATTCTCTTGAGCCTCTGCATCCCTCTCTTAGGACTCTACATAATTCTCTTCAGCCTCTGCAACCCTCTCTTGAGCCTTTGCATCACTCTCTTAAGCCTCTGCATCCCTCTCTTGAGCCTCTGCATCCCTCTCTTGAGCCTCTGCATCCCTCTCTTGAGCCTGTTCATCCCTCTCTTTAGCCTCTGCATCCCTCTCTTGAGCCTCTGCACCACTCTCTTAAGCCTTTGCATCACTCTCTTAAGACTCTGCATCACTCTCTAAAGCCTCTGCATCACTCTCTTCAGCCTCTGCATCACTCTCTTAAGCCACTGCTTAACTCTCTTGATCCTCTGCATCACTCTCTTGAGCTTCTGCAGCTCTGTCTTGATCGTCTGCATCACTCTCTTGAGCCTCTCTATCACTCTCTTGAGCCTCTGCATCACTCTCTTGAGCCTCTGCATCACTCTCTTAAGCCTCTGCATCCCTCTCTTGAATCTCTGCATCACTCTCTTGAGCCTCTGCATCATACTCTTGAGCCTCTGCATCCCTCTCTTAAGCCTCTACATCATTCTCTTGAGCCTCTGCATCACTCTTTTGAGCCTTGATCATAAAGCGAGGCTCTGCTTCACTCTCTTGATCCTCTGCATCCCTCTCTTAAGAGGGATGAGAGGCTCTGCTTCACTCTCTTGATCCTCTGCATCCCTCTCTTAAGCCTCTACGTCATTCTCTTGAGCCTCTGCATCACTCTCTTGAGCCTTGATCATAATGCGAGGCTCTGCTTCACTCTCTTGATCCTCTGCATCATTCTCTTGAGCTTCTGCACCTCTGTCTTGATCGTCTGCATCACTCTCTTGAGCCTCTGCATCACTCTCTTGAGCCTCTCTATCACTCTCTTGAGCCTCTGCATCACTCTCTTGAGCCTCTGCATCACTCTCTTAAGCCTCTGCATCCCTCTCTTGATTCTCTGCATCACTCTTTTGAGCCTCTGCATCATACTCTTGAGACTCTGCATCCCTCTCTTAAGCCTCTACATCATTCTCTTGAGCCTCTGCATCACTCTCTTCAGCCTCTGCATCCCTCTCTTAAGCCTCTGCATCATTCTTTTCAGCCTCTGCATTCCTCTCTTAAGCCTCTGCATCACTCTCTTGATCCTCTGCATCCCTCTCTTAAGCCTCTGCATCATTCTGTTGAGCCCCTGCATCATTCTCTTGAGCCTCTGCTTCCCTCTCTTAAGCCTCTACATTATTCTCTTGTGCCTCTGCATCACTCTCTTGAACCTCTGCATCACTCTCTTAAGCCTCTGCATCGCTCTCTTCAGCCTCTGCATCACTCTCTTGAGCCTCTGCATCACGCTCTTGAGCCTTTGCATCACTCTCTTAAGCCTCTGCATACCTCTCTTAATCCTCTGCAACACTCTCTTCAGCCTCTGCATCACTCTCTTAAGCCTCTGCATCCCTCTCTTGAGCCTCTGCATCCTTCTCTTAAGCCTCTGCAACACTCTCAAGAGCCTCTGCATCCCTCTCTTGTGCCTCTGCATCCCTCACTTGAGCCTCTGCGTCCCTCTTTTGCGCCTCTGCATCCCTCTCTTGGGCCTCTACATCCCATCTCTTGAGCCTCTGCATACCTCTCTTAAACCTCTGCATCACTCTCTTAAGCCTCTGCATCGCTCTCTTCAGCCTCTGCATCACTCTCTTGAACCTCTGCATCACGCTCTTGAGCCTTTGCATCACTCTCTTAAGCCTCTGCATCCCTCTCTTAATCCTCTGCAACACTCTCTTCAGCCTCTGCATCACTCTCTTAAGCCTCTGCATCCCTCTCTTGAGCCTCTGCATCCCTCTCTTAAGCCTCTGCAACACTCTCAAGAGCCTCTGCATCCCTCTCTTGTGCCTCTGCATCCCTCACTTGAGCCTCTGCGTCCCTCTTTTGCGCCTCTGCATCCCTCTCTTGGGCCTCTACATCCCATCTCTTGAGCCTCTGCATACCTCTCTTAAACCTCTGCATCACTCTCTTAAGCCTCTGCATCCCTCTCTTAAGCCTCTGCATCACTCTCGTGAGCCTTTTCATCACTCTCTTGAGCCTCTGCATCCCTCTCTTAATCCTCTGCAACACTCTTTTCAGCCTCTGCATCACTCTCTTAAGCATCTGCATCCCTCTCTTGAGCCTCTGCATCCCTCCCTTAAGCCTCTGCAACACTCTCTTCAGCCTCTACATAACTCTCCTAAGCCTCTGCATCCCTTTTTTGAGCCTCTGCATCACTTTCTAAAGCCTCTGCATCACACTCTTGATCCTCTTGAACTCCTGCATCCCTCTCATGAGCCTTTGCATCCCTCTCTTGAGCCTTTGCATCACTCTCCTAAGCCTCTGCATCCCTCTCCTGAGTCTCTGCATCACTCTCAAGAGCCTCTGCATCCCTATCTTGTGCCTCTGCATCCCTCACTTGAGCCTCTGCGTCCCTCTTTTGCGTCTCTGCATCCCTCTCCTGGGCCTCTACATCCCATCTCTTGAGCCTCTGCATCCCTCTCTTAAGCCTCTGCATCACTCTTTTAAGCCTCTGCATCACCCTCTTAAGCCTCTGTATCGCTCTCTTGAGCCTCTGCATCACTCTCTTGAGCCCCTGCATCCCTCTCTCAAGCCTCTGCATCACTCTCCTGAGCCTCTGCATCACCCTCGTAAGCCTCTGCATTACTCTCTTGAGCCTCTGCATTCCTCTCTTAAGCCTCTGCCTCACTCTCTTAAGCCTCTGCATCACTCTCTTGAGCCTCTGCATCCCTCTCTTGAGCCTCTGCATCACTCTCTTCAGCCTCTTCATCCCTCTCTTGAGCCTCTGCAACACTCTCTTCAGCCTCTGTATCACTCTCTTAAGCCTTTGAATCTCTCTCTTAAGGCCTCTGCATAACTCTCTCGAGCCTCTGCATCACTCTTTTGATTCTCTGCATCACTCACGTAAGCCTCTGAATCACTCTCTTGAGCCTCTGCATCCCTCTCTTAAGCCTTTGCATCGCTCTCTTAAGCCTCTGCAACACTCTCTTCAGCCTCTGCATCACTCTCTTGAGCCTTTGCATCACTCTCTTGAGCCTCTGCATCCCTCTCTTAAGCCTCTACAATACTCTCATCAGCCTCTGCATCACTCTCCTAATTTTCTGCATCCCTTTTTTCAGCCTCTGCATCTTTATCCTGAGCTTCTGCATCACTCTCCTGAACTCCCTGCATCCCTCTCCTGAGCCTTTGCATCGCTCTCTTAAGCCTCTGCAACACTCTTCAGCCCCTACATCACTCTCTTAAGCCTCTGCATCCCTCTCCTGAGCCTCTGCATCATTCTCTTCAGCCTCTGCATCCCTCTCTTAAGCCTTTGCATCGCTCTCTTAAGCCTCTGCAACACTCTCTTCAGCCTCAGCATCACTCTCTTAAGCCTCTGTATCCCTCTCCTGAGCCTCTGCGTCACTCTCAAGAGCCTCTGCATCCCTCTCTTGTGCCTCTGCATCCCTCACTTGAGCCTCTGCATCCCTCTCTTGAGACCCTGCATCCCTCTCTTGATCTTCTGCATCCCTCTCTTGAGCCCCTGCATCACTCTCTTCAGCCTCTTCATCCCTCTCTTGAGCCTCTGCAACACTCTCTTCAGCCTCTGCATCACTCTCTTTAGCCTCTGAATCCCTATCTTGAGGCCTCTGCATAACTCTCTCGA
The DNA here is from genome assembly GCF_040958095.1 of Procambarus clarkii. NCBI lineage: Eukaryota > Metazoa > Arthropoda > Malacostraca > Decapoda > Cambaridae > Procambarus > Procambarus clarkii. The sequence goes on along the minus strand of NC_091162.1, from coordinate 41,016,213 downwards.
GCCTCTGCATCACTCTCTTGAGCCCCCGCATCATTCTCTTGAGCCTCTGCTTCCCTCTCTTAAGCCTCTACATTATTCTCTTGTGCCTCTGCATCACTCTCTTGAGCCTTTGCATCACTCTCTTGAGCCTCTGCATCCCTCCCCTAATCCTCTGCAACACTCTCTTAAGCCTCTGAATCCCTATCTTGAGGCCTCTGCATAACTCTCTCGAGCCTCTGCATCACTCTCTTGATTCTCTGCATCACTCTCGTAAGCCCCTGAATCACTCTATTGAGCCTCTGCATCCCTCTCTTAAGCCTCTCAATCACTCTCTTAAGCCTCTGCATCCCTCAATTGAGCCTCTGCATCATTCTCCTGGGCCTCTGCATCACTCTCTTGAGCCTCTGCATCCCTCTCTTAAGCCTCTTCTACACTCTCTTCAGCCTCTGCATCACTCTCTTAAGCCTCTGCATTCCTTTTTTGAGCCTCTGCATCACTTTGCTAAGCCTCTGCATCCCTTTCTTGAGCCTCTGCATCCCTCTCTTGAGCCTCTGCACCACTCTCAAGAGCCTCTGCATCCCTCTCTTGTGCCTCTGCATCCCTCACTTGAGCCTCTGCATCCCTCTCTTGAGCCTCTGCATCCCCCTCTTGGGCCTCTACATCCCTCTCTTGAGCCTCTGCATCCCTCTCTTAAGCCTCTGCATCACTCTCTTGAGCCCCTGCATCCCTCTCTCAAGCCACTGCATCACTCTCTTGAGCCTCTGCATCACCCTCTTAAGTCTCAGCATTACTTTCTTGAACCTCTGCATCCCTCTCCTAAGCCTCTGCCTCACTCGCTTAAGCCTGTGCATCACTCTCTTGAGCCTCTGCATCCCTCTCTTGAGCCTCTGCATCACTCTCTTCAGCCTCTTCATCCCTCTCTTGAGCCTCTGCAACACTCTCTTCAGCCTCTGCATCACTCTCTTAAGCCTCTGAATCCCTCTCTTGAGGCCTCTGCATAACTCTCTCCCGCCTCTGAATCACTCTCTTGATTCTCTGCATCACTCTCGTAAGCTCTCGTAAGAGTGAAGGAGAGGCTCAAGAGAGTGAAGCAGAGGCTCAACAGAGTGATTCAGAGGTTTACGAGAGTGATGCAGAGGCTTAAGAGAGTGATGCAGAGGCTTAAGAGAGGGATGCAGAGGCTCAAGAGAGGGATGCAGAGGCTCAAGAGAGGGATGCAGGGGCTCAAGAGAGGGATGCAGAGGCTCAAGTGAGGGAAGCAGAGGCACAAGAGGTGGATGCAGAGGCTCTTGAGAATGACGCAGAGGTTCAAGAGAGGGATTCAGTGGCTTAAGAGTGTGATGCAAAGGCTCAAGTGATGGATGCAAAGGCTCATGAGAGGGATGCAGGAGTTTAAGAGAGTGGTGCAGAGGCTCAAGAGAGGGATGCAGAGGCTCAAGTGAGGGATGAAGAGGAACAAGAGAGGGATGCAGAGGCTCAAGAGAGTGATTCAGAGGCTTACGAGAGTGATGCAAAGGCATAAGAGAGTGATGCAGAGGCTTAAGAAAGTGATCGAAGAGATAAGAAAGTGATTCATCCTCTGCATCACTCTCTTGAGCCTCTGCATCATTCTCTTGAACCTCTGCATCCCTCTCTTCATCCTCTGCATCACTCTCTTGAGCGTCTGCATTACTCTCTTAAGCCTTTGCATCCCTCTCTTCATCACTCTCTTGAGCCTCGGCATTACTCTCTTAAGCCTCTGCATCACTCTCTTGATCCTCTGCATCCCTCTCTCAAGCCTCTGCATCATTCTCTTGAGCCCCTGCATCATTCTCTTGAGCCTCTGCACCCCTCTCTTAAGCCTCTACATCATACTCTTGTGCTTCTGCATCACTCTCTTGAACCTCTGCATCGCTCTCTTAAGCCTCTGCATCTCTCTCTTCAGCCTCTGCATCACTCTCTTGAGTCTCTGCATCACTCTCTTGAGCCTCTACATCCCTCTCTTGAGCCTCTGAATCCCTCTCTTAAACCTCTGCAACACTCTCTTCAGCCTTTGCATCCCTCTTTTAAGCCTCTACAACACTCTCTTCAGCCTCTGCATCACTCTCTTCAGCCTTTGCATCACTCTCTTGAGCCTCTGCATCACTCTCTTGAGCCTCTACATCCCTCTCTTGAGCCTCTGCAACCCTCTCTTAAGCCTCTGCATCCCTCTCTTGAGCCTTTGCATCCCTCTCTTGAGCCTCTGCAACACTCTCTTCAGCCTCTGCATCACTCTCGTGAGCCTTTGCATCACTCTCTTGAGCCTCTGCATCCCTCTCTTTAGCCTCCGCTACACTCTCTTCAGCCTCTGCATCACTCTCTTAAGCCTCTGCATCCCTTTTTTGAGCCTCTGCATCACTTTCCTAAGCCTCTGCATCCCTTTCTTGAGCCTCTGCATCCCTCTCTTGAACTCATGCATCCCTCTCATGAGCCTCTGCATGAAGTGATGCCTCTGCATCACTTCAGCCGGATTAGAGCGGTTTTACATCTTCCATCGGTAATATAAACGGAAAATCAGGAACATTTTAGTTAATTCTAATGAAAAAACATTGATTTTTATCATTTGTATTGGAAACAACATCATTATATGTCTTTTCTAGGATCTAAATAATACGAAACCTCGCTTTATGATTTGAAGTTAAAATCCTCAAATTTGGTAATATAGCGATTTTTTTCACGTTTTTCATGTATTGTGATTGTACGTAAATATATTCGTTTATACCAATATTTCGATAATTCTTCATGTTTTCTCACGATATGTGATTTGGCTTTCAAATCTCAGAATTTCGCAAATTTTGCATTTTAAGCAAGTTGTCTTGCATTTTGTTTTGTACTGAAAATCTTCGAATTTAGTAATATTTTGACGTTTAATATCCCCTTTTCCTTTAAGTGATTTTAACAAAATATCATCGAATTAGGCCGAATATTTTGCCGTTTTTCCACGTTTTTGTGAATTTTCAATTTATTGGTATTAATTCATTAAATATACGATAAAAATGATGCAAACACATAATTGACTAGAAAAAACATTGAATACTTCATTTTCAATCAACTATTTGTTTCTCGTTAAAATACTGAGTAAGATATTTAAAAGGGGAGAAGTTCTGTTTTTATTGCATATATCGACGTTCCAGCCGGATTAGAGCGGTTTTACGTGTACATCTTCCATCGGTAATATACTCGGAAAATCAGGAACATTTTAGTTGAGGGGGCATATCATTCTAAATCGTTATAAATTAAAAGTTGTTCAATTTGCTTATAAATTTTTTTATGAAATGGTTATAGAAAGGGCTGCAACTGGTCCAAGTTTTACCATCACACCCTAAACAGAAAAGGATAAAAAAAATACACAACGTATTATGCAACGAATGTTCAACATTCTCAAATAATCTCAGGAACACATGTGTCAACTAAAATGTCTACTATGTGCTGTAGAAGCACAAACTCTTGTAATAATTGTAATATGTATGTGCAATATATTTATATTTAAATTTTTTTTTTCTTTTTTTTTTGGCCAATATTTTTTTCTCGTTTGTTATCAAGGGATTTGCATGAAACTAGCACACCTTGCTCAATGGATACCTATCTGCAAGGGTGCCAATTATGAACGAAATCTGTCGAAGTCAAGCTCAGCTACAGGTGGCCGAACTTGGATCTTTATTTTACTCTGGAAAGTAATTTTCACCTTCAAATTACTTCAGAGCTTTCATTTATTAATCAATTTACATGCATATTATACCTTATATGTAACGTTTGTGCTTCTACAGAATCTAGTAGACATTTTAGTCTAAAGTCTATTTGTTGATTTTATAAAAATTTATAAATATCATATATTGCATGTTTTTTTTAGAAGGGTAATTTTGAAAAATTATATTATTGCACTAAACACGTTTTTGATAAAACTGATCACTAGAATCCTTTATTATGTGCTTAATGTAATATCTGAGTGTTATAGAAATGATTTTAGTTGACACATGTGTTCCTTGAAACTATTTGAAAATTCGTTGCATATTTCGTTGTTTATATTTTTTCTCCTTTTCTGTTTAGGGTGTGATAATGAAACTTGGACCAGCTGCAGCCCTTTCTATAACCATTTTATAAAAAAATTTACAAGCAAATTGAATCACTTTTAATTTTACATTGATATGCCCCCTTAATTCTAATGAAAAAACATTGATTTTTATCATTTGTATTGGAAAAACATCATTATATGTCTTTTCTAGGATCTAAATAATACGAAACCTCGCTTTATGATTTGAAGTTAAAATCCTCAAATTTAGTAATATAGCGATTTTTTCACGTTTTTCATGTAGTGTGACATTACGTAAATATATTCGTTTTTACCAATATTTCGATAATATTTCATGTTTTCTCACGATATGTGATTTGGCCTTCAAATCTCAGAATTTCGCAAATTTTTCTTTTTTAAGCAAGTTTTCTTGCATTTTGTTTTGTAATAAAATTCATCGAATTTAGCAATATTTTGACGTTTGTCATCCCCTTTTCCTTTATGTGATTTTAACAAAATATCATCGAATTAGACAATATTTTACTGTTTTCCTCGTTTATGTGAATTTTCTGTTTATTGGTATTAATTCATTATATATACGATAAAAATGATGCAAACACATAATTGACTAGAAAAAACATTAAATACTATATTTTCAATCAACTATTTGTTTCTCGTTAAAATACTGAGTAAGATATTGAAAAGGGGAGAAGTTCTGTTTTTATTGCATATATCGACGTTTCAGCCGGATTAGAGCGGTTGTACGTGTACATCTTCCAGTGGTAATATAAACGGAAAACCAGGAACATTTTAGTTAATTCTAATGAAAACACATTGATTTTTATCATTTGTATTGGAAACAACATCTTTATATGTCTTTTCTAGGATCTAAATAATATGGATCCTCGCTCTATGATATGAAGTTAAAATCCTCAAATTTGGTAATATAGCGATTTTTTTTCACGTTTTTCATGTAGTGTGATTGTACGTAAATATATATTCGTTTTTACCAATATTTCGATAATACTTCATGTTTTCTCACAATATGTGACTTGGCTTTAAATCTGAGAATTTCGGATAATATTGCATTTTTAAGCAAGTTTTCTTACGTTTTGTTTTTTACTAAAAATCATTGAATTAACAATATTTTGACGTTTATCATCCTCTTTTCCTTATGTGATTTAAACAAAATAGCATCGAATTAGGCAATATTTTGCCGTTTTTCACGTTTTTGTGAATTTTCAGTTTATTGTTATTAATTCATAATATATACGATAAAAATGATGCAAACACATAATTGATTAGAAATTAACTTTAAATACTTCATTTGCAATCAACAATTTGTTTCTCGTTAAAAAACTGAGTAAGATATTGAAAAAGCGAGAAGTTATGTTTTTATTGCATATATCGACGTTTCAGCCGGATTAGTGCGGTTTTATGTGTACATCTTCAATCAGTAATATTAACGGAAAATCAGGAACATTTTAGTTAATTCTAATGAAAACACATTGATTTTTATCATTTGTATTGGAAACAACATTTTTATGTCTTTTCGGGGATCTAAAAAATACGAAACCTCGCTCTATGATTTGAAGTAAAAATCTTCAAATCTTCAATTCATTATAGAGACTTTTTTCATGTTTTTCATGTAGTGTCACTTTACGTAAATGTATTCGTTTTTACTAATATTTCGATACTACTTCATGTTTTTTCACGATATGTGATTTGGCCTTCAAATCTCAGAAATTCGCAAATTTTTCATTTTTAAGCAAGTTTTCTTGCATTTTGTTTTGTACTAAAAATCATCGAATTTAGCAATATTTTGACGTTTGTCATCCCCTTTTCCTTTATGTGATTTAAACAAAATATCATCGAATTAGGTAATATTTTGCCGTCTTCCACGTTTATGTGAATTTTCAGTTTATTGGTATTAATTCATTATATATACGATAAAAATGATGCAAACTTATAATTGACTAGAAAAAACATTATTTAATGTTTTTTCATTTCATTTTCATTTTGAAATTTTCAATCAACTATTTATTTTCAATCAACTATTTGTTTCTCGTTAAAATACTGAGTAAGATATTGAAAAGGGGAGAAGTTCTGTTTATATTGCATATATCGACGTTTCAGCCGGATTAGAGCGGTTTTACATCTTCCATCGGTAATATAAACGGAAAATCAGGAACATTTCAGTTAATTCTAATGAAAACACATTGATTTTTATCATTTGTATTGGAAAGAACATCATTATATGTCTTTTCTTGGATCTAAATAATACGAAACCTCGCTTTATGATTTGAAGTAAAAATCTTCAAATTTGGTAATATAGAGACTTTTTTCATGTTTTTCATGTAGTGTCACTTTACGTAAATGTATTCGTTTTTACTAATATTTCGATACTACTTCATGTTTTTCACGATATGTGATTTGGCCTTCAAATCTCAGAATTTCGCAAAGTTTCATTTTTAAGCAAGTTTTCTTGCATTTTGTTTTGTACTAAAAATCATCGAATTTAGCAATATTTTGACGTTTGTCATCCCCTTTTCCTTTATGTGATTTAAACAAAATATCTTCGAATTAGGTAATATTTTACCGTTTTCCTCGTTTATGTGAATTTTCTGTTTATTGGTATTAATTCATTATATATATGATAAAAATGATGCAAACACATAATTGACTAGAAAAAACAATAAATACTTTATTTTCAATCAACTATTTGTTTCTCGTTAAAATACTGAGTAAGATATTGAAAAGGGGAGAAGTTCTGTTTTTATTGCATATATCGACGTTTCAGCCGGATTAGAGCAGTTGTACGTGTACATCTTCCAGTGGTAATATAAACGGAAAACCAGGAACATTTTATTTAATTCTAATGAAAACACATTGATTTTTATCATTTGTATTGGAAACAACATCATTACATGTCTTTTCTAGGATCTAGATAATACGAAACCTCGCTTTATGATTCGAAGTTAAAATCCTCAAATTTGGTAATATAGCGATTTTTTTAACGTTTTTCATGTAGTGTGATTGTACATATATATATTCGTTTATACCAATATTTCGATAATACTTCATGCTTTCTCACGATATGTGACTTGGCTTTAAATATGAGAATTTCGCATAATATTACATTTTTAAGCAAGTTTTCTTACGTTTGTTTTTTACTAAAAATCATTGAATTTAGCAATATTTTGACGTTTATCATCCTCTTTTCCTTTATGTGATTTTAACAAAATATCATCGAATTAGGCAATATTTTGCCGTTTTCCACGTTTTTGTGAATTTTCAGTTTATTGTTAATAATTCATTATATATACAATAAAAATTATGCAAACACATAATTGATTAGAAATTAACCTTAAATACTTCATTTTCAATCAACTATTTGTTTCTCGGTTAAATACTGAGTAAGATATTGAAAAGGGGAGAAGTTCTGTTTTTATTGCATATATCGACATTTGAGCCGGATTAGAGCGGTTTTACGTGTACATCTTCAATCGGTAATATAAACGGAAAATCAGGAACATTTTAGTTAATTCTAATGAAAACACATTGATTTTTATCATTTGTATTGGAAACAACATTTTTATGTCTTTTCTAGGATCTAAAAAATACTAAACCTCGCTATATGATTTGAAGTAAAAATCTTCAAATTTTGTAATATAGAGATTTTTTCACGTTTTTTATGTAGTGTCACTTTACGTAAATGTATTCGTTTTTACCAATATTTCGATACTACTTCATGTTTTCTCACGATATGTGATTTGGCATTCAAATCTCAGAATTTCGCAAATTTTTCATTTAAGCAAGTTTTCTTGCATTTTGTTTTGTACTAAAAATCATCGAATTTAGCAATATTTTGACGTTTATCATCCCCTTTTTCTCTAAGTGATTTTACCATAATATCATCGAATTAGGCAATATTTTGCCGTTTTTCCACGTTTTTGTGAATTTTCAGTTTATTGGTATTAATTCATTATATATACACGATAAAAATGATGCAAACACATAATTGATTAGAAATTAAGTTTAAATATTTCATTTTCAATCAACTATTTGTTTCTCGTTAAAAAACTGAGTAAGATATTGAAAAAGCGAGTAGTTATGTTTTTATTGCATATATCGACGTTTCAGCCGGATTAGAGCGGTTTTACGTGTACATCTTCAATCGGTAATATAAACGGAAAATCAGGAACATTTTAGTTAATTCTAATGAAAACACATTGATATTTATCATTTGTATTGGAAACCACATTTTTATGTCTTTTCTAGGATCTAAAAAATACGAAACCTCGCTCTATGATTTGAAGTAAAAATCTTCAAATTTGGTAATATAGAGACTTTTTTCATGTATTTCATATAGTGTCACTTTACGTAAATGTATTCGTTTTTACTAATATTTCGATACTACTTCATGTTTTTTCACGATATGTGATTTGGCCCTCAAATCTCAGAATTTCGCAAATTTTTCATTTGTAAACAAGTTTTCTTACGTTTTGTTTTGTACTAAAAATCATTGAATTTAGCCGTATTTTGACGTTTATCATCCTCTTTTCCTTTATGTGATTTAAACAAAATATCATCGAATTAGGCAATATTTTGCCGTTTTTCCACGTTTTTGAGAGTTTTCAGTTTATTGTTATTAATTCATTATATATTCATTGTTCTGCATTTTCAGTTTATTGCTCTGCATCCCTCAAGAGAGGGATGCAGAGGCTCAAGTGAGGGATGCAGAGGCACAAGAGAGGGAGGCAGAGACTCTTGAGAGTGATGCAGAGGCTCAAGAGAGGGATGCAGTGACTTTAGAGAGTGATGCAAAGGCTCAAGAGAGGGATGCAGAGGTTCATGAGAGGGATGCAGAAGTTCAAGAGAGGGATGCAGAGGCTCAAGAGAGTGATTCAGAGGCTTACGAGAGTGATGCAGAGGCTTAAGAGAGTGATGCAGAGGCTTAGGAGAGGGATGCAGAGGCTCAAGCGAGTGATGCAGAGGCTCATGAGAGGGATGCAGGGGCTCATGAGAGGGATGCAGAGGCTCAAGTGAGGGATGCAAAGGCACCAGAAAAAGAAGCAGAGGCTCTTGACAGTGACGCAGAGGCTCAAGAGAGGGATGCAGAGGCTTAAGAGATAGATGCAAAGGCTTAGGAGAGGGATGCAGAGCCTCATGAGAGGGATGCTGGAGTTCAAGAGAGTGCTACAAAGGTTCATGAAAGGGATGCAGAATCTAAAGAAAGTGATGCAGAGGCTCAAAAAAGAGATGCAGAGGCTACAGAGAGTGATGCAGAGACTGAAGAGAGTGTTGCAGAGGCTTAAGAGAGGAATGCAGATGCTCAAGAGAAGGATGCAGAGGCTTTAAAGAGTGATGCAGAGGCTGAAAAAAGTGTTGCAGAGGCTTAGGAGAGGGATGCAGAGGCTGAAGAGAGTGTTGCAGAGGCTTAAGAGAGGGATGCAGAGGCTCAGAAGAGGGATGCAGAGGCTTAGGAGAGGGATGCAGAGTCTGAAGAAAGTGATGCAAAGGCACAAGAGAGTGATGCAGAGGCTTAAGAGAGGGATACAGAGGCTCCAGAGAGGGATGTAGAGGCTCAAGAGAGCGATGCAGAGGCTCAAGAGAAAGATGCAGAGGCTGAAGAGAGAGATGCAGAGGCTTAAGAGAGTGATGCAGAGGTTCAAGAGAGTGATGCAGAGGCACAAGAGAATGATGTAGAGGCTAAAGAGAGGTATGCAGAGGCTCAAGAGAATGATGCAGGGGCTCAAGAGAGTGATGCAGAGGCTTAAGAGAGGGATGCAGAGGATCAGGAGAGTGATGCAGAGGCTTAAGAGAGGAATGCAGAGGCTGAAGAGAATGATGCATAGGCTCAAGAGGGGGATGCAGAGGCTGAAGAGAATGATGCAGAAGCTTAAGAGACGGATGCAGAGGCTCAAGAGAGTGATTCAGAGGCTTACGAGAGTGATGCAGAGGCTTAAGAGAGTGATGCAGAGGCTTAAGAAAGTGATGCAGAGGATAAAGTGAGGGATGCAGAGGCTCATGAGAGGGATGCAGGAGTTCAAGAGAGTGATTCAGAGGCTCTAGAGAGGGATGCAGAGGGTCATGTGAGGGATGAAGAGGCACAAGAGAGGAATGCAGAGGCTCTTGGGAGTGATGCAGAGGCTCAAGAGAGTGATGCAAAGGCTTCAGAGAGTGATGCAGAGGCTTAAGAAAGTGATCGAAGTGATAAGAAAGTGATTCATCCTCTGCATCACTCTCTTGAGCCTCTGCATCATTTTCCTGAGCCTCTGCATCCCTCTCTTCATCATCTGCATCACTCTCTTGAGCCTCTGCATTACTCTCTTAAGCCTCTGCATCCCTCTCTTCATTCTCTGCATCATTCTCTTGAGCCTCTGCATCCCTCTCTAGAGGCTCTGCATCATTCTCTTGAGACTCTGCATCACTCTCTTGAGCCTCTGCATCCCTCTCTTCATCCTCTGCATCAGTCTCTTGAGCCTCTGCATCACTCTCGTCAGCCTCTGCATAACTCTTGAGCCTCTGCATCACTCTCTTGAGCCTCGGCATCCCTCTCTTAAGCCTCTGCATAACTCTCTTGAGCCTCGGCTCAAGAGAGTTACGCAGAGGCTCAAAAGAGTGATGCAGAGTCTTACGAGATTGATGCAGATGATCAAGAGAGGGATGCCGAGGCTTAAGAGAGTGATACAGTGGCTGAAGAGAGTGTTGTAGAGGATTAAGAGAGGGATGCAGAGGCTCAAGAGAGTGATTCAGAGGCTTACGAGAGTGATGCAGAGGCATAAGAGAGGGATTCAGAGGCTCAAGAGAGTGATTCAGAGGCTTACGAGAGTGATGCAGAGGCTTAAGCGAGTGATGCAGAGGCTTAAGAGAGTAATGCAGAGGCTCAAGAGAGTGATGCAGAGGCTTAAGAGAGTAATGCAGAGGCTCAAGAGAGTGATGCAGAGGCTAAAGAGATGGATGCAAAGGCTCAAGAGAGGGATGCAGAGGCTCAAGAGAGGGATGCAGATTCTCAAGTGAGGCATGCAGAGGCCCAAGAGAGGGATGCAGAGGCTTAAGAGAGTGGTGCAGAGGCTGAAGAGAGGGATGCAGAGGCTTACGAGTGTGATGCAGAGGCTCAATAGAGGGATACAGGGGCTCAAGAGAGTGATAGAGAGGCTCATGAGAGTGATTCAGAGGTTTACGAGAGTGATGCAGAGGCTTAAGAGAGTGATGCAGAGGCTTACGAGAGTGATGTAGAGGCTTAACAGAGTGGTGCAGAGGCTGAAGAGAAAGATGCAGAGGCTCAGGAGAAGGATGAACAGGCTCAAGAGAGGGATGCAGAGGCTCAAGAGAGGGATGCAGAGGCTCAAGCGAATAATGTAGAAACCTAAGAGAGGGATGCAGAGGCTCAAGAGAATGATGCAGAGGCTGAAGAGAGTGATGCAGAGGATCAAGAGTGATGCAGAGGCTGAAGAGAGAGATGCAGAGGCTAAAGCGAGTGATGCAGAGGCTCAAGAGAGTGATGCAGGGGCTCAAGAGAATGATGTAGAGGCTTATGAGAAGGATGTAGAGGCTCAAGAGAGTGATGCAGAGGATCAAGAGAGGGATGCAGAGGTTTAAGAGAGCGACGCACGGGCTCAAGAGAGTGATGCAGAGGCTTGAGAGAGTTATACAGAGGCCTCAAGAGAGGGATTCAGAGGCTTAAGTGAGTGATGCAAAGGCTGAAGAGAGTGATGCAGAGGCTGAAGAGAGGGATGCAGAGGTTTAAGTGAGTGATGCCGAGGCTTAAGAGTTGAGGCAGAGGCTTAGGAGAGGGATGCAGAGGCTCAAGAGAGTAATGCAGAGGCTTAAGGGGGTGGTGCAGAGGCTCAAGAGATTGATTCAGAGGCTTACGAGAGTGATGAAGAGGCTTAAGAGAGTGATGCAAAGGCTTAAGAGCGGGATGCAGAGGCTCAAGCGAGGGATGCAGAGGCTCAAGAGAGGGATGCAGGGGCTCAAGAGAGGGATGCAGACGCTCAAGTGAGGGATGCAGAGGTAAAAGAGAGGGATGCAGAGGCTTAAGAGAGTGAAACAAAGGCTCAGGAGAGGGATACAGAGGCTCATGAGAGGGATGCAGGAGTTCAAGAGAGTGATGCAGAGGCTCAAAAAAGGGATGCAGAGGCTTAAGAGATTGATGCAGAGGCTGAAGAGAGTGTTGCAGAGGCTTACGAGAGTGATGCAGAGGCTCAAGATATTGATGCAAAGGCTCAAGAGAGTGATGCAGAGGCTGAATAGAGTGTTGCAGTGGCTTAAGAGAGGGATGCAGAGGCTCAACAGAGTGATGCAAAGGCTCAAGAGAGTGATGCAGAGGCTAAAAAGAGGGATGCAGAGGCTCAAGAGAGGGATGCAGAGGCTTAAGAGAGTGATGCTGAGGCTGAAGAGAGTGTTGCAGAGGCTTACGAGAGGGATGCAGAGGCTCAAGAGAGGGATGCAGAGGCTTAAGAGAGTGATGTAGAGGCTGAAGAGAGTGTTGCAGAGGCTTAAGAGAGAGATGCAGAGGCCCAAGAGAGTCATGCAAAGGCTCAAGAGAGTGATGCAAAGGCTCAAGAGAGTGATGCAGAGGATTAAGAGAGTGATGCAGAGGCTGACGAGAATGATGGCGAGGCTTAAGAGAAGGATGTAGAGGCTCAAGAGAATGATGCAGAGGCTCAAGAGAGTGATGCAAAGGATCAAGAGAGGGATGCAGAGGTTTAAGAGAGTGATGCAGAGGCTCAAGCGAGTGATGCAGAGGCTCAAGAGAGGGGTGCAGAGGCTCAAGAGAGTGATGAAGAGGCTTATTAGAGGGATATTGAGGCTCCAGAGAGTGATGCAGAGGCTCAAGAGAGTGATGCAGGGGTTGAAGAGAATGATGGCGAGGCTTAAGAGAAGGATGTAGAGGCTCAAGAGAATGATGCAGAGGCTCAAGAGAGTGATGTAGAGGATCAAGAGAGGGATGCAGAGGTTTAAGAGAGTGTTGCAGAGGCTCAAGAGAGTGATGCAGAGGCTCAAGAGAGGAGTGCAGAGGCTCAAGAGAGTGATGCAGAGGCTTATTAGAGGAATGCTGAGGCTCCAGAGAGTGATGCAGAGGCTCAAGAGAGTGATGTAGTGGATCATGAGAGGGATGCAGAGGTTTAAGAGAGTGATGCAGAGGCTCAAGAGAGTGATGCAGAGGCTCAAGAGAGGGGTGCAGATGCTCAAGAGAGAGATGCAGAGGCTTATTAGAGGGATGCTGAGGCTCCAGAGAGGGATGAAGAGGCTCAAGAGAGTGATGCAGAGGCTCAAGAGAGAAAGGCAGAGGCTTAAGAGAGTGATGCAGAGGCTCAAGAGAGTGATGCAGAGGCTCAAGAGAATGATGTAGAGGCTTAAGAGAGGGATGCAGAGGCTCAAGAGTATGATGCAGAGGCTCAAGAGAGTGATGCAGAGAATCAAGATAGGGATGCAGAGGCTTAAGAGAGTGATGCAGTGGCTCAAGAGAGTGATGTAGAAGCTCAAGAGAGTGATAGCGAGGCTCAAGAGAGTGATGCAGAGGCTGAAGAGAGTGATGCAGAAAATCAAGAGAAGGATGCAGAGGCTTAAGAGAGTGATGCAGAGGCTTAAGAGAGGGATACAGAGGCTTAAGAGAGGGATGCATAGGCTCAAAAGAGTGATTCAGAGGCTTACGAGTGATGTAAAGAATCAAGAGCGTGATTCAGAGGCTCGAGAGAGTTATGCAGAGGCCTCGAGAGAGGGATTCAGAGGGTTAAGGGAGTGATGCAGAGGCTGAAGAGAGTGTTGCAGAGGCTCAAGAGAGGGATGCAGAGGCTTAAGAGAGGGATGCAAAGGCTCAAGAGAGTGATTCAGAGGTTTACAAGAGTGATGCAGAGAATCAAGAGAGTGATGCAGAGGCTCGAGAGAGTTATGCAGAGGCCTTGAGAGATGGATTCGGAGGCTTAAGAGAGTGATGCAGAGGTTGAAGAGAGTGGTGCAGAGGCTTAAGAGAGGGATGAAGAGGCTCAAGAGAGGGATGTAGAGGACCAAGAGAGGGATGCAGAGGCTCAAGAGAGGAATGCAGAGACTCAAGTGAGGGATGCAGAGGCACAAGAGAGGGATGCAGAGGCACAAGAGAGGGATGCAGAGGCTCTTGGGAGTGATGCAGAGGCTCAAGAGAGGGATGCAGAGGCTTAAGAGAGTGATGCAAAGGCTCAAGAGAGGGATGCAGAGGCTCATGAGAGGGATGCAGGAGTTCAAGAGAGGGATGCAGAGGCTCAAGAGAGTGATTCAGAGGCTTACGAAAGTGATCCAGAGGCTTAAGAGAGTGATGCTGAGGCTTAAGAGAGGGATGCAGAGGCTCAAGTGAGGGATGCAGAGGCACAAGAGAGGGATGCAGAGGCTCTTGAGAGTGACGCAGAGGCTCAAGAGAGGGATGCAGAGGCTTAAGAGAGTGATGCAAAGGCTCAGGAGAGGGATGCAGAGGCTCATGAGAGGGGATGCAGGAGTTCAAGAGAGTGATGCAGAGGCTCAAGAAAGGGATGCAGAGGCATACGAAAGTGATGCAAGAGACTTCTGCATCCCTCTCTTATGCCTCTGCATCACTCTCGTAAGCCTCTGAATCACTCTCTTGAGCCTCTGCATCCCTCTCTTAATCCTCTACAACACTCTCTTCAGCCACTGCATCACTCTCTTAAGCCTCGGCATCCCTCTCTTGATCATCTGCATCAATCTCGTAAGACTCTGCATCACTCTTTTGAGCCTCTGCGTAACTCTCTTGAGCCGAGGCTCAAGAGAGTTATGCAGAGGCTTAAGAGAGGGATGCCGAGGCTCAAGAGAGTGATGCAGAGGCTCAAGAGTTATTCAGAGGCTGACGAGAGTGATGCAGAGGCTCAAGAGACTGATGCAGAGGATGAAGAGAGGGATGCAGAGGCTCAAGAGAGTGATGCAGAGTCTCAAGAGAATGATGCAGAGCCTCTAGAGAGGGATGTGGAGGCTCAAGAGAATGATGCAGAGAATGAAGAGAGGGATGCAGAGGCTTAAGAGAGTAATGCAGAGGCTCAAGAGAGTGATGCAGATGATGAAGAGAGGGATGCAGAGGCTCAGGAAAATGATGCAGAGGCTCAAGAGAGTGATGCAGAGGATGAATCACTTTCTTATCACTTCGATCACTTTCTTAAGCCTCTGCATCACTCTCTGAAGCCTTTGCATCACTCTCTTGAGCCTCTGCATCACTCCCAAGAGCCTCTGCATTCCTCTCTTGTGCCTCTTCATGCCTCACATGACCCTCTGCATCCCTCTCTAGAGCCTCTGAATCACTCTCTTGAACTCCTGCATCCCTCTCATGAGCCTCTGCATCCCTCACTTTAGCCTCTGCATCACTTTCTTAAGCCTCTGCATCACTCTCTTAAGCCTCTGCATCACTCTCGTAAGCCTCTGAATCACTCTGTTTAGCCTCTGCTTCACTCTCGTGAGCCTCTCCATCACTCTCTTGAGCCTCTGCATCCGTCTCTTAAGCTTCTGCATCATTCTCTTCAGCCTCTGCATCCCCCTCTTGAGCCTATGCATCATTCTCTTCAGCCTCTGCATTCCTCTCTTAAGCCTCTGCATCACTCTCCTGATCCTCTGCATCCCTCTCTTAAGCCTCTGCATCACTCTCTTGAGCCCCTGCAACATTCTCTTGAGCCTCTGCATACCTCTCTTTAGCCTCTACATCATTCTCTTGTGCCTCTGCATCACTCTCTTGAACCTCTGCATCACTCTCTTAAGCCTCTGCATCTCTCTCTTCAGCCTCTGCATCTTTCTCTTGAGCCTCTGCATCGCTCTCTTGAGCCTCTACATCCCTCTCTGGAGCCTCTGTATCCCTCTCTTAAGCCTCTGCATCACTCTCTTGTGCCTTTGCATCCCTCTCTTAAGCCTCTGCATCCCTCTTCTGAGCCTCTGCATCCCTCTCTTAAGCCTCTGCAACACTCTCTTCAGCCTCTGCATCCCTCTCCTAAGCCTCTGCAACACTTTTTTCAGCCTCTGCATCACTCTTTAAAGCCTCTGCATCCTTCTCTTGAGCATCTGCATTCCTCTCTTAAGCCTCTGCAACACTCTCTTCAGTCTCTGCATCACTCTCTGTAGCCTCTGCATCTCTTTTTTGAGCCTCTGCATCACTTTCTTTAGATTCTGCATCCCTTTCATGAACCTTTGTAGCACTCTCTTGAACTCCAGCATCCCTCTCATGAGCCTCTGCATCCCTCTCTTAAGCCTTTGCATCTATCTCTTAAGCCTCTGCATCCCTCTCTTGAGCCTCTGCGTCACTGTCAAGAGCCTCTGCATCTTTTTCTGGTGCCTTTGCATCCCTCACTTGAGCCTCTGCATCCCTCTCATGAGCCCCTGCATCCCTCTCTTGAGCCTCTGCATCACTCGCTTGAGCCTCTGCATCCCTCTCCTAAGCCTCTGCATCACTCTCTTAAGCCTCTGCATCACTCTCGTAAGCCTCTGAATCACTCTCTTGAGCCTCTGCATCCCTCTCTTGAACTTCTGCATCCCTCTCATGAACCTCTGCATCCCTCTCTTGAGCCTTTGCTTCACTCTCTAAAGTCACTGCATCCCTCTCTTGAGCCTCTGCATCACTCTCAAGAGTCTCTGCCTCCCTCTCTTGTGCCTCTGCATCTCTCACTTGAGCCTCTGCATCCCTCTCTTGAGGGATGCAGAGCAATAAACTGAAAATGCAGAACAATGAATATATAATGAATTAATAACAATAAACTGAAAACTCACAAAAACGTGGAAAAACGGCAAAATATTGCCTAATTCGATGATATTTTGTTTAAATCACATAAAGGAAAAGAGGATGATAAACGTCAAAATATGGCTAAATTCAATGATTTTTAGTACAAAACAAAACGTAAGAAAACTTGTTTACAAATGAAAAATTTGCGAAATTCTGAGATTTGAGGGCCAAATCACATATCGTGAAAAAACATGAAGTAGTATCGAAATATTAGTAAAAACGAATACATTTACGTAAAGTGACACTATATGAAATACATGAAAAAAGTCTCTATATTACCAAATTTGAAGATTTTTACTTCAAATCATAGAGCGAGGTTTCGTATTTTTTAGATCCTAGAAAAGACATAAAAATGTGGTTTCCAATACAAATGATAAATATCAATGTGTTTTCATTAGAATTAACTAAAATGTTCCTGATTTTCCGTTTATATTACCGATTGAAGATGTACACGTAAAACCGCTCTAATCCGGCTGAAACGTCGATATATGCAATAAAAACATAACTACTCGCTTTTTCAATATCTTACTCAGTTTTTTAACGAGAAACAAATAGTTGATTGAAAATGAAATATTTAAACTTAATTTCTAATCAATTATGTGTTTGCATCATTTTTATCGTGTATATATAATGAATTAATACCAATAAACTGAAAATTCACAAAAACGTGGAAAAACGGCAAAATATTGCCTAATTCGATGATATTATGGTAAAATCACTTAGAGAAAAAGGGGATGATAAACGTCAAAATATTGCTAAATTCGAAGATTTTTAGTACAAAACAAAATGCAAGAAAACTTGCTTAATATGCAAAATTTGCGAAATCCTGAGATTTGAAAGCCAAATCACATATCGTGAGAAAACATGAAGAATTATTGAAATATTGGTAAAACGAATATATTTACGTACAATCAAACTACATGAAAAACGTGAAAAAAATCGCTATATTACCAAATTTGAGGATTTTAACTTCAAATCAAAAAGCGAAGTTTCGTATTATTTAGATCCTAGAAAAGACATATAATGATGTTGTTTTCAATACAAATGATAAAAATCAATGTGTTTTCATTAGAATTAACTAAAATGTTCCTGATTTTCCGTTTATATTACCGATGGAAGATGGACACGTAAAACCGCTCTAATCCGGCTGAATTCTCGATATATGCATTAAAAACAGAACTTCTCCCTTTTTCAATATCTTACTCAGTATTTTAACGCGAAACAAATAGTTATTGAAAATGAAGTATTTAATGTTTTTTCTAGTCAATTATGTGTTTGCATCATTTTTATCGTGTATATATAATGAATTAATACCAATAAACTGAAAATTCACCATAACGTGGAAAACGGCAAAATATTGCCTAATTCGATGATATTTTGTTTAAATCACATAAAGGAAAAGGGGATGATAAACGTCAAAATATTGCTAAATTCGATTATTTTTAGTACAAAACAAAATGCAAGAAAACTTGCTTAAATGAAAAATTTGCGAAATTCTGAGATTTGAATGCCAAATCACATATCGTGAGAAAACATGAAGTAGTATCGAAATATTGGTAAAAACGAATACATTTACGTAAAGTGACACTACATAAAAAACGTGAAAAAATCTCTATATTACAAAATTTGAAGATTTTTACTTCAAATCATATAGCGAGGTTTAGTATTTTTTAGATCCTAGAAAAGACATAAAAATGTTGTTTCCAATACAAATGATAAAAATCAATGTGTTTTCATTAGAATTAACTAAAATGTTCCTGATTTTCCGTTTATATTACCGATTGAAGATGTACACGTAAAACCGCTCTAATCCGGCTCAAATGTCGATATATGCAATAAAAACAGTACTTCTCCCCTTTTCAATATCTTACTCAGTATTTAACCGACAAACAAATAGTTGATTGAAAATGAAGTATTTAAGGTTAATTTCTAATCAATTATGTGTTTGCATAATTTTTATCGTATATATAATGAATTAATAACAATAAACTGAAAATTCACAAAAATGTGAAAAACGGCAAAATATTGCCTAATTCGATGGTATTTTGTTTATATCACTAAAGGAAAAGAGGATGATAAACGTCAAAATATTGCTAAATTCAATGATTTTTAGTAAAAAACAAAACGTAAGAAAACTTGCTTAAAAATGCAATATTATGCGAAATTCTCAGATTTAAAGCCAAGTCACATATTGTGAGAAAACATGAAGTATTATCGAAATATTGGTAAAACGAATATATTTACGTACAATCACACTACATGAAAAACTTGAAAAAAATCTCTATATTACCAAATTTGAGGATTTTAACTTCAAATTATAAAGCGAGGTTCCAAATTATTTAGATCCTAGAAAAGACATAAAGATGTTGTTTCCAATACAAATGATAAAAATCAATGTGTTTTCATTAAAATACTCTAAAATGTTCCTGATTTTCCGTTTATATTACCGATGGAAGATGTACACGTAAAAAAGCTCTAATCCAGCTGAAACGTCGATATATGCAATAAAAACAGAACTTCTCCCCTTTTCAATATCTTACTCAGTATTTAACCGAGAAACAAATAGTTGATTGAAAATGAAGTATTTAAGGTTAATTTCTAATCAATTATGTGTTTGCATAATTTTTATCGTATATTTAATGAATTAATACCAATAAACTGAAAATTCACAAAAACGTGGAAAAACGGCAAAACATTGCCTAATTCGATGATATTTTGTTAAAATCACCTAAAGGAAAAGGGGATGATAAACGTCAAAATATTGCTAAATTCGATGATTTTTAGTACAAAACAAAATGCAAAAAAACTTGCTTAATATGCAAAATTTGCGAAATCCTGAGATTTGAAAGCCAAATCACATATCGTGAGAAAACATGAAGAATTATTGAAATATTTGTATAAACGAATATATTTACGTACAATCAAACTACATGAAAAACGTGAAAAAAATCGCTATATTACCAAATTTCAGGATTTTAACTTCGAATCATATAGCGAGGTTTTGTATTTTTTAGATCCTAGAAAAGACATAAAAATGTTGTTTCCAATACAAATGATAAAAATCAATGTGTTTTCATTAGAATTAACTAAAATGTTCCTGATTTTCCGTTTATATTACCGATTGAAGATGTACACGTAAAACCGCTCTAATCCGGCTGAAACGTCGATATATGCAATAAAAACATAACTTCTCGCTTTTTCAATATCTTACTCAGTTTTTTAACGAGAAACAAATTGTTGATTGCAAATGAAGTATTTAAAGTTAATTTCTAATCAATTATGTGTTTGCGTCATTTTTATCGTATATATAATGAATTATTAACAATAAACTGAAAATTCACAAAAACGTGAAAAACGGCAAAATATTGCCTAATTCGATGATATTTTGTTAAAATCACATAAAGGAAAAGAGGATGATAAACGTCAAAATATTGCTAAATTCAATGATTTTTAGTAAAAAACAAACGTAAGAAAATTTGCTTAAAAATGTAATATTATGCGAAATTCTCATATTTAAAGCCAAGTCACATATCGTGAGAAAGCATGAAGTATTATCGAAATATTGGTATAAACGAATATATATATGTACAATCACACTACATGAAAAACGTTAAAAAAATCGCTATATTACCAAATTTGAGGATTTTAACTTCGAATCATAAAGCGAGGTTTCGTATTATCTAGATCCTAGAAAAGACATATAATGATGTTGTTTCCAATACAAATGATAAAAATCAATGTGTTTTCATTAGAATTAACTAAAATGTTCCTGGTTTTCCGTTTATATTACCACTGGAAGATGTACACGTACAACCGCTCTAATCCGGCTGAAACGTCGATATATGCAATAAAAACAGAACTTCTCCCCTTTTCAATATCTTACTCAGTATTTTAACGAGAAACAAATAGTTGATTGAAAATAAAGTATTTATTGTTTTTTCTAGTCAATTATGTGTTTGCATCATTTTTATCATATATATAATGAATTAATACCAATAAACAGAAAATTCACATAAACGAGGAAAACGGTAAAATATTACCTAATTCGAAGATATTTTGTTTAAATCACATAAAGGAAAAGGGGATGACAAACGTCAAAATATTGCTAAATTCGATGATTTTTAGTACAAAACAAAATGCAAGAAAACTTGCTTAAAAATGAAACTTTGTGAAATTCTGAGATTTGAAGGCCAAATCACATATCGTGAAAAACATGAAGTAGTATCGAAATATTAGTAAAAACGAATACATTTACGTAAAGTGACACTACATGAAAAACATGAAAAAAGTCTCTATATTACCAAATTTGAAGATTTTTACTTCAAATCATAAAGCGAGGTTTCATATTATTTAGATCCAAGAAAAGACATATAATGATGTTCTTTCCAATACAAATGATAAAAATCAATGTTTTTTCATTAGAATTAAGGGGGCATATCAATGTAAAATTAAAAGTGATTCAATTTGCTTATACATTTTTTTATAAAATGGTTATAGAAAGGGCTGCAGCTGGTCCAAGTTTCATTATCACACCCTAACAGAAAAGGAGAAAAAATATAAACAACGAATTATGCAACGAATTTTCAAATAGTTTCAGGGAACACATGTGTCAACTAAAATCATTTCTATAACACTCAGATATTACATTAAGCACATAATAAAGGATTCTAGTGATCAGTTTTATCAAAAACGTGTTTAGTGCAATAATATAATTTTTCAAAATTACCCTTCTAAAAAAACATGCAATATATGATATTTATAAATTTTTATAAAATCAACAAATAGACTTTAGACTAAAATGTCTACTAGATTCTGTAGAAGCACAAACGTTACATATAAGGTATAATATGCATGTAAATTGATTAATAAATGAAAGCTCTGAAGTAATTTGAAGGTGTAAATAACTTTCCAGAGTAAAATAAAGATCAAAGTTCGGCCACCTGTAGCTGAGCTTGACTTCGACAGATTTCGTTCATAATTGGCACCCTTGCAGATAGGTATCCATTGAGCAAGGTGTGCTAGTTTCATGCAAATCCCTTGATAACAAACGAGAAAAAAATATTGGCCAAAAAAAAAAGAAAAAAAAAATTTAAATATAAATATATTGAACATACATATTACAATTATTACAAGAGTTTGTGCTTCTACAGCACATAGTAGACATTTTAGTTGACACATGTGTTCCCTGAGATTATTTGAGAATGTTGAACATTCGTTGCATAATACGTTGTGTATTTTTTTTATCCTTTTCTGTTTAGGGTGTGATGGTAAAACTTGGACCAGTTGCAGCCCTTTCTATAACCATTTCATAAAAAAATTTATAAGCAAATTGAACAACTTTTAATTTATAAAGATTTAGAATGATATGCCCCCTTAACTAAAATGTTCCTGATTTTCCGAGTATATTACCGATGGAAGATGTACACGTAAAACCGCTCTAATCCGGCTGGAACGTCGATATATGCAATAAAAACAGAACTTCTCCCCTTTTAAATATCTTACTCAGTATTTTAGCGAGAAACAAATAGTTGATTGAAAATGAAGTATTCAATGTTTTTTCTAGTCAATTATGTGTTTGCATCATTTTTATCGTATATTTAATGAATTAATACCAATAAATTGAAAATTCACAAAAACGTGGAAAAACGGCAAAATATTCGGCCTAATTCGATGATATTTTGTTAAAATCACTTAAAGGAAAAGGGGATATTAAACGTCAAAATATTACTAAATTCGAAGATTTTCAGTACAAAACAAAATGCAAGACAACTTGCTTAAAATGCAAAATTTGCGAAATTCTGAGATTTGAAAGCCAAATCACATATCGTGAGAAAACATGAAGAATTATCGAAATATTGGTATACACGAATATATTTACGTACAATCACAATACATGAAAAACGTGAAAAAAATCGCTATATTACCAAATTTGAGGATTTTAACTTCAAATCATAAAGCGAGGTTTCGTATTATTTAGATCCTAGAAAAGACATATAATGATGTTGTTTCCAATACAAATGATAAAAATCAATGTGTTTTCATTAGAATTAACTAAAATGTTCCTGATTTTCCGTTAATATTACTGATTGAAGATGTACACATAAAACCGCACTAATCCGGCTGAAACGTCGATATATGCAATAAAAACATAACTTCTCGCTTTTTCAATATCTTACTCAGTTTTTTAACGAGAAACAAATTGTTGATTGCAAATGAAGTATTTAAAGTTAATTTCTAATCAATTATGTGTTTGCATCATTTTTATCGTATATATTATGAATTAATAACAATAAACTGAAAATTCACAAAAACGTGAAAAACGGCAAAATATTGCCTAATTCGATGCTATTTTGTTTAAATCACATAAGGAAAAGAGGATGATAAACGTCAAAATATTGTTAATTCAATGATTTTTAGTAAAAAACAAAACGTAAGAAAACTTGCTTAAAAATGCAATATTATCCGAAATTCTCAGATTTAAAGCCAAGTCACATATCATGAGAAAACATGAAGTATTATCGAAATATTGGTAAAAACGAATATATATTTACGTACAATCACACTTCATGAAAAACGTGAAAAAAATCGCTATATTACCAAATTTGAGGATTTTAACTTCATATCATAGAGCGAGGTTCCATATTATTTAGATCCTAGAAAAGACATATAAAGATGTTGTTTCCAATACAAATGATAAAAATCAATGTGTTTTCATTAGAATTAACTAAAATGTTCCTGGTTTTCCGTTTATATTACCACTGGAAGATGTACACGTACAACCGCTCTAATCCGGCTGAAACGTCGATATATGCAATAAAAACAGAACTTCTCCCCTTTTCAATATCTTACTCAGTATTTTAACGAGAAACAAATAGTTGATTGAAAATATAGTATTTAATGTTTTTTCTAGTCAATTATGTGTTTGCATCATTTTTATCGTATATATAATGAATTAATACCAATAAACAGAAAATTCACATAAACGAGGAAAACAGTAAAATATTGCCTAATTCGATGATATTTTGTTAAAATCACATAAAGGAAAAGGGGATGACAAACGTCAAAATATTGCTAAATTCGATGAATTTTATTACAAAACAAAATGCAAGAAAACTTGCTTAAAAAAGAAAAATTTGCGAAATTCTGAGATTTGAAGGCCAAATCACATATCGTGAGAAAACATGAAATATTATCGAAATATTGGTAAAAACGAATATATTTACGTAATGTCACACTACATGAAAAACGTGAAAAAATCGCTATATTACTAAATTTGAGGATTTTAACTTCAAATCATAAAGCGAGGTTTCGTATTATTTAGATCCTAGAAAAGACATATAATGATGTTTTTCCAATACAAATGATAAAAATCAATGTTTTTTCATTAGAATTAAGGGGGCATATCAATGTAAAATTAAAAGTGATTCAATTTGCTTATACATTTTTTTATAAAATGGTTATAGAAAGGGCTGCAGCTGGTCCAAGTTTCATTATCACACCCTAAACAGAAAAGGAGAAAAAATATAAACAACGAATTATGCAACGAATTTTCAAATAGTTTCAGGGAACACATGTGTCAACTAAAATCATTTCTATAACACTCAGATATTACATTAAGCACATAATAAAGGATTCTAGTGATCAGTTTTATCAACAACGTGTTTAGTGCAATAATATAATTTTTCAAAATTACCCTTCTAAAAAAACATGCAATATATGATATTTATAAATTTTTATAAAATCAACAAATAGACTTTAGACTAAAATGTCTACTAGATTCTGTAGAAGCACAAACGTTACATATAAGGTATAATATGCATGTAAATTGATTAATAAATGAAAGCTCTGAAGTAATTTGAAGGTGTAAATAACTTTCCAGAGTAAAATAAAGATCCAAGTTCGGCCACCTGTAGCTGAGCTTGACTTCGACAGATTTCGTTCATAATTGGCACCCTTGCAGATAGGTATCCATTGAGCAAGGTGTGCTAGTTTCATGCAAATCCCTTGATAACAAATGAGAAAAAAATATTGGCCAAAAAAAAAAGAAAAAAAAAATTTAAATATAAATATATTGCACATACATATTACAATTATTACAAGAGTTTGTGCTTCTACAGCACATAGTAGACATTTTAGTTGACACATGTGTTCCCTGAGATTATTTGAGAATGTTGAACATTCGTTGCATAATACGTTGTGTATTTTTTTTATCCTTTTCTGTTTAGGGTGTGATGGTAAAACTTGGACCAGTTGCAGCCCTTTCTATAACCATTTCATAAAAAAATTTATAAGCAAATTGAACAACTTTTAATTTATAAAGATTTAGAATGATATGCCCCCTTAACTAAAATGTTCCTGATTTTCCGAGTATATTACCGATGGAAGATGTACACGTAAAACCGCTCTAATCCGGCTGGAACGTCGATATATGCAATAAAAACAGAACTTCTCCCCTTTTAAATATCTTACTCAGTATTTTAACGAGAAACAAATAGTTGATTGAAAATGAAGTATTCAATGTTTTTTCTAGTCAATTATGTGTTTGCATCATTTTTATCGTATATTTAATGAATTAATACCAATAAATTGAAAATTCACAAAAACGTGGAAAAACGGCAAAATATTCGGCCTAATTCGCTGATATTTTGTTAAAATCACTTAAAGGAAAAGGGGATATTAAACATCAAAATATTACTAAATTCGAAGATTTTCAGTACAAAACAAAATGCAAGACAACTTGCTTAAAATGCAAAATTTGCGAAATTCTGAGATTTGAAAGCCAAATCACATATCGTGAGAAAACATGAAGAATTATCGAAATATTGGTATGAACGAATATATTTACGTACAATCACAATACATGAAAAACGTGAAAAAAATCGCTATATTACCAAATTTGAGGATTTTAACTTCAAATCATAAAGCGAGGTTTCGTATTATTTAGATCCTAGAAAAGACATATAATGATGTTGTTTCCAATACAAATGATAAAAATCAATGTGTTTTCATTAGTATTAACTAAAATGTTCCTGATTTTCCGTTTATATTACCGATGGAAGATGTAAAACCCCATTAATCCGGCTGAAACGTCGATATATGCAATAAAAACAGAACTTCTCCCCTTTTCAATATCTTACTCAGTATTTTAACGAGAAACAAATAGTTGATTGAAAATAAAGTATTTATTGTTTTTTCTAGTCAATTATGTGTTTGCATAATTTTTATCATATATATAATGAATTAATACCAATAAACAGAAAATTCACATAAACGAGGAAAACGGTAAAATATTGATTAATTCGATGATATTTTGTTTAAATCACATAAAGAAAAAGGGGATGACAAACGTCAAAATATTGCTAAATTCGATGATTTTTAGTACAAAACAAAATGCAAGAAAACTTGCTTAAAAATGAAACTTTGCGAAATTCTGAGATTTGAAGGCCAAATCACATATCGTGAAAAAACATGAAGTAGTATCGAAATATTAGTAAAAACGAATAAATTTACGTAAAGTGACACTACATGAACAACATGAAAAAAGTCTCTATATTACCAAATTTGAAGATTTTTAGTTCAAATCATAAAGCGAGGTTTCGTATTATTTAGATCCTAGAAAAGACATATAATGATGTTCTTTCCAATACAAATGAAAAAAATCAATGTGTTTTCATTAGAATTAACTAAAATGTTCCTGATTTTCCGTTTATATTACCGATGGAAGATGTACACGTAAAACCACTCTAATCCGGCTGAAACGTCGATATATGCAATAAAAACAGAACTTCTCCCCTTTTCAATATCTTACTCAGTATTTTAACGAGAAACGAATAGTTGATTGAAAATGAAGTATTTAATGTTTTTTCTAGTCAATTATGTGTTTGCATCATTTTTATTGTATATATAATGAATTAATACCAATAAACTGAAAATTCACCAAAACGTGGAAAACGGCAAAATATTGCATAATTCGAGGATATTTTGTTTTAATCACATAAAGAAAAAGGGGATGATAAACGTCAAAATATTGCTAAATTCGATGATTTTTAGTACAAAACAAAATGCAAGAAAACTTGTTTAAAAATGAAACTTTGCGAAATTCTGAGATTTGAAGGCCAAATCACATATCGTGAGAAAACATGAAATATTATCGAAATATTGGTAAAAACGAATATATTTACGTAATGTCACACTACATGAAAAACGTGAAAAAAATCTCTATATTACCAAATTTGAAGATTTTTACTTCAAATCATAAAGCGAGGTTTCGTATTATTTAGATCCTAGAAAAGACATATAATGATGTTTTTCCAATACAAATGATAAAAATCAATGTGCTTTCATTAGAATTAACTAAAATGTTCCTGATTTTCCGTTTATATTACCACTGGAAGATGTACACGTACAACCGCTCTAATCCGGCTGAAACGTCGATATATGCAATAAAAACAGAACTTCACTCCTTTTCATCATCTTACTCAGTATTTTAACGAGAAACAAATAGTTGATTGAAAATGAAGTATTTAAGGTTATTTTCTAATCAATTATGTGTTTGCCTCATTTTTATCGTATATATAATGAATTAATACCAATAAATTGAAAATTCACAAAAACGTGGAAAAACGGCAAAATATTCGGCGTAATTCGATGATATTTTGCTAAAATCACTTAAAGGAAAAGGGGATATTAAACGTCAAAATATTACTAAATTCGATGATTTTTAGTACGAAACAAAATGCAAGACAACTTGCTTAAAATGCAAAATTTGCGAAATTCTGAGATTTGAAAGCCAAATCACATATCGCGAGAAAACATTAAGAATTATCGAAATATTGGTATAAACGAATATATTTACGTACAATCACAATACATAAACGTTAAAAAAATCGCTATATTACCAAATTTGAGGATTTTAACTTCAAATCATAAAGCGAGGTTTCGTATTATTTAGATCCTAGAAAAGACATATAATGATGTTGTTTCCAATACAAATGATAAAAATCAATGTTTTTTCATTAGAATTAACTAAAATGTTCCTGATTTTCCGTTTATATTACCGATGGAAGATGTAAAACCGCTCTAATCCGGCTGAAACGTCGATATATGTAATAAAAACATAACTTCTCGCTTTTTCAATATCTTACTCAGTTTTTTAACGAGAAACAAATAGTTGATTGAAAATGAAGTATTTAAAGTTAATTTCTAATCAATTATGTGTTTGCATCATTTTTATCGTATATATAATGAATTAATAACAATAAATTGAAAATTCACAAAAACGTGGAAAAACGGCAAAATATTGCCTAATTCGATGATATTTTGTTTAAATCACATAAAGGAAAAGGGGATAATGAACGTGAAAATATTGCTAAATTCGATGATTTTTCGTACGAAACAAAATGCAAGAAAACTTGCTTAAAATGCAATATTATGCGAAATTCTGATATTTGAAGGCCAAATCACATATCGTGATACTACATGAAATAGTATCGAAATATTGGTAAAAACGAATATATTTTCGTAAAATCACACTACATGAAAAACGTGAAAAAAGTCACTATTTTACCATATATGAGGATTTAAATATCAAATCCTAGAGCGAGGTTTCGTAATATTTAGATCCAAGAAAAGACATATGACAATGTTGTTTCCAATACAAATGATAAAACTCAATGTGTTATCATTAGAATTAAATAAAATGTTCCTGATTTTCCGTTTATATTACCAATGGAAGATGTACACGAAAACCGCTCTATTTCGGCTGAAACGTCGATATATGCAATAAAAACAGAACTTCTGCCCTTTTCAATACATTACTCAGTATTTTAACGAGAAACAAATAGTTGATTGAAAATGAAGTATTTAAGGTTATTATCTAATCAATTATGTGTTTGCATCATTTTTATCGTATATATAATGAATTAATACCAATAAACTGAAATTTCACAAAAACGTGGAAAAACGGCAAAATATTGCCTAATTCGATGATATTTTGTTTAAATCATATAAAGGAAAAGGGGATGATGAACGTGAAAATATTGCTAAATTCGATGATTTTTCGTACGAAACAAAATGCAAGAAAACGCTTAAAATGCAATATTATGTGAAATTCTGAGATTTGAAGGCCAAATCATCACTCTCTTAAGCCTTTGCATTCCTCTCTTGAGCCTCTGCGTCACTCTCAGGAGCCTCTGCATCCCTCTCATGTGCCTCTGCATCCCTCACTTGAGCGTCTGCGTCCATCTCTTGGGCCCCTGAATCATTCTCTTCAGCCTCCGCATCCCTCTCTTAGGCCTCTACATAATTCTCTTCAGCCTCTGCATCCCTCTCTTGAGCCTTTGCATCACTCTCTTAAGCCTCTGCATCCCTCTCTTGAGCCTCTGCATCCCTCTCTTGAGCCTGTTCATCCCTCTCTTTAGCCTCTGCATCCCTCTCTTGAGCCTCTGCACCACTCTCTTAAGCCTTTGCATCACTCTCTTAAGACTCTGCATCACTCTCTAAAGCCTCTGCATCACTCTCTTCAGCCTCTGCATCACTCTCTTAAGCCACTGCTTAACTCTCTTGATCCTCTGCATCACTCTCTTGAGCTTCTGCAGCCCTGTCTTTATCGTCTGCATCACTCTCTTGAGCCTCTCTATCACTCTCTTGAGCCTCTGCATCTCTCTCTTGAGCCTCTGCATCACTCTCTTAAGCCTCTGCATCCCTCTCTTGAATCTCTGCATCACTCTCTTGAGCCTCTGCATCCCTCTCTTAAGCCTCTACATCATTCTCTTGAGCCTCTGCATCACTCTTTTGAGCCTTGATCATAAAGTGAGGCTCTGCTTCACTCTCTTGATCCTCTGCATCCCTCTCTTAAGAGGGATGAGAGGCTCTGCTTCACTCTCTTGATCCTCTGCATCCCTCTCTTAAGCCTCTAAGTCATTCTCTTGAGCCTCTGCATCACTCTCTTGAGCCTTGATGATAATGCGAGGCTCTGCTTCACTCTCTTGATCCTCTGCATCATTCTCTTGAGCTTCTGCAGCTCTGTCTTGATCGTCTGCATCACTCTCTTGAGCCTCTGCATCACTCTCTTGAGCCTCTCTATCACTCTCTTGAGCCTCTGCATCACTCTCTTGAGCTTCTGCATCACTCTCTTAAGCCTCTGCATCCCTCTCTTAATTCTCTGCATCACTCTTTTGAGCCTCTGCATCATACTCTTGAGACTCTGCATCGCTCTCTTAAGCCTCTACATCATTCTCTTGAGCCTCTGCATCACTCTCTTCAGCCTCTGCATCATTCTTTTCAGCCTCTGCATTCCTCTCTTAAGCCTCTGCATCAATCTCTTGATCCTCTGCATCCCTCTCTTAAGCCTCTACATCATTCTGTTGAGCCCCTGCATCATGCTCTTGAGCCTCTGCTTCCCTCTCTTAAGCCTCTACATTATTCTCTTGTGCATCTGCATCACTCTCTTGA
The DNA here is from genome assembly GCF_040958095.1 of Procambarus clarkii. NCBI lineage: Eukaryota > Metazoa > Arthropoda > Malacostraca > Decapoda > Cambaridae > Procambarus > Procambarus clarkii. The sequence goes on along the minus strand of NC_091162.1, from coordinate 40,986,004 downwards.
ACCTCTGCATCACTCTCTTAAGCCTCTGCATCGCTCTCTTCAGCCTCTGCATCACTCTCTTGAGCCTCTGCATCACGCTCTTGAGCCTTTGCATCACTCTCTTAAGCCTCTGCATCCCTCTCTTAATCCTCTGCAACACTCTCTTCAGCCTCTGCATCACTCTCTTAAGCCTATGCATCCCTCTCTTGAGCCTCTGCATCCCTCTCTTAAGCCTCTGCAACACTCTCAAGAGCCTCTGCATCCCTCTCTTGTGCCTCTGCATCCCTCACTTGAGCCTCTGCGTCCCTCTTTTGCGCCTCTGCATCCCTCTCTTGGGCCTCTACATCCCATCTCTTGAGCCTCTGCATACCTCTCTTAAACCTCTACATCACTCTCTTAAGCCTCTGCATCCCTCTCTTAAGCCTCTGCATCACTCTCGTGAGCCTTTTCATCACTCTCTTGAGCCTCTGCATCCCTCTCTTAATCCTCTGCAACACTTTCTTCAGCCTCTGCATCACTCTCTTAAGCATCTGCATCCCTCTCTTCCCAGCAAACACAAATCATCTACACAACGTTCGCCTATCTCTTCCCATAGGTGTGGGAATGATTTGCATTGAGAATGGTGCAGGAGACCCTTTGAGAAACTTTTACTCAAAAAATTCAAACACAAAGATTTAATTATAAATTGTTTTTCTACAATTATTTTCTTCCAAATGTAAAACAAATAGTTTTTACATGTTTAAATATAAAATTTATGGTGTTTTTTTGTAAAATTCATTAATAAATTGTGAATGATATATATTGGCTGAGTGAAACCTTTAAAATCCATTTAGTTATAATATGAACAGAAAAAAGTAGTTTTCCAAATTTTCTAAAAATCGCTCTTTTTAACACAATTTGACTCCTTATGCATTCCACTAAACACTAATATCATGTTTAAATATATAATTTATGTATTATTCCCTAAGATAATTTAAATAAATTTTAAAAGTTGCTGGAAAGTGGTGAGAACGAATCTGAAAACGTTTTGTTGTCTTATATTGGCGTGTTCTTATTAACTAGAGTGAGTAAGAGTGAGCGAGAGTGGGTAAGAGTGAGTAAGAGTGACTGAAGGTGAGTGAGAGTGCCAGAGAGTGTGTAAGTGTGAGTAAGAGTGAGTATAAGTAAGAGTGACTGAGAGTGAGTAAGACTGACAGAGTGAGTAAGAGTGAGAGTAAGGGTGACAGAATGAGTAAGAGTGAGAGTAAAGTGATTGAGAGTAAGGGTGAGTATGAGAGTAAGAGTGATTGAGAGTTAGAGTGAGAGTAAGAGTGATTGAGAGTTAGTGAGAGTAAGAGTGATTGAGAGTAAGAGTGATTGAGAGTAAGAGTGATTGGGAGTAAGAGTGATTGGGAGTAGGAGTTAGAGTGAGAGTAGGAGTAAGAATGAGAATAAGAGTGATTGAGAGCAAGAGTGATTGGGAGTAAGAGTAAGAGTGAGAGTAAGAATGAGAATGAGAGTGATTGAGAGTAAGAGTGATTGGGAGTAAGAGTAAGAATGAGAGTAGGAGTGATTGAGAGTAGGAGTGATTGGGAGTAGGAGTGATTGGGAGAAAGAGTGATTGAGAGTAAGAGTAATTGAGAGTAAGAGTATGAGAGTAAGAGTGAGAGAGTGAGTATGAATGGGTAAGGGTGACTGAGAGTGAGTAAGAGTGACAGAGAGTAAGAGTGACAGAGAGTAAGAGTGACAGAGAGTAAGAGTGACAGAGAGTAAGAGTGACAGAGAGTAAGAGTGACAGAGTAAGAGTGACAGAGAGTAAGAGTGACAGAGAGTAAGAGTGACAGAGAGTAAGAGTGACAGAGAGTAAGAGTGACAGAGAGTAAGAGTGACAGAGTAAGAGTGACAGAGAGTAAGAGTGACAGAGAGTAAGAGTGACAGAGAGTAAGAGTGACAGAGAGTAAGAGTGACAGAGAGTAAGAGTGACAGAGAGTAAGAGTGACAGAGTAAGAGTGACAGAGAGTAAGAGTGACAGAGTAAGAGTGACAGAGAGTAAGAGTGACAGAGAGTAAGAGTGACAGAGTAAGAGTGACAGAGAGTAGAGTAAGAGTGACAGAGAGTAAGAATGACAGAGAGTAAGAGTGACAGAGAGTAAGAGTGACAGAGTAAGAGTGACAGAGAGTAAGAGTGACAGAGTAAGAGTGACAGAGTAAGAGTGACAGAGAGTAAGAGTGACAGAGAGTAAGAGTGACAGAGAGTAAGAGTGACAGAGAGTAAGAGTGACAGAGTAAGAGTGACAGAGAGTAAGAGTGACAGAGAGTAAGAGTGACAGAGTGTAAGAGTGACAGAGTAAGAGTGACAGAGAGTAAGAGTGACAGAGAGTAAGAGTGACAGAGAGTAAGAGTGACAGAGAGTAAGAGTGACAGAGTAAGAGTGTCAGAGAGTAAGAGTGACAGAGAGTAAGAGTGACAGAGAGTAAGAGTGACAGAGAGTAAGAGTGACAGAGTAAGAGTGACAGAGAGTAAGAGTGACAGAGTGTAAGAGTGACAGAGTAAGAGTGACAGAGTAAGAGTGACAGAGAGTAAGAGTGACAGAGAGTAAGAGTGACAGAGAGTAAGAGTGACAGAGAGTAAGAGTGACAGAGAGTAAGAGTGACAGAGAGTAAGAGTGACAGAGTAAGAGTGACAGAGAGTAAGAGTGACAGAGAGTAAGAGTGACAGAGAGTAAGAGTGACAGAGTAAGAGTGACAGAGAGTAAGAGTGACAGAGTAAGAGTGACAGAGTAAGAGTGACAGAGAGTAAGAGTGACAGAGAGTAAGAGTGACAGAGAGTAAGAGTGACAGAGTAAGAGTGACAGAGAGTAAGAGTGACAGAGTGTAAGAGTGACAGAGTAAGAGTGACAGAGTAAGAGTGACAGAGAGTAAGAGTGACAGAGAGTAAGAGTGACAGAGAGTAAGAGTGACAGAGTGTAAGAGTGACAGAGTAAGAGTGACAGAGTAAGAGTGACAGAGAGTAAGAGTGACAGAGAGTAAGAGTGACAGAGAGTAAGAGTGACAGAGTAAGAGAGTGAGAGTGATTATGAGAGAGTTAAGAGTATGAGGTGTGTGAGTGTAGCAGGCCAGGGAGGCAGGATGTGTGGTCACAGGCGAGGCCTAGGCCTCGTGATCTCTAATGTTGGTTTTTATATATATGTGGGATTTTTTGTCCTGTTTCAAATTATAATTATTTAGCAGGAATGTAATAAGATATTGCACAGTATTAATGTGACAATAATATATGCATTATTTCCTTGATAATCAAACTTGTTGTTCAAAGATAATATACAATCTTTGAAGGAAACATTTTGAGAACGCGAGCTGGCAACACTGGGCTGGTGGGTGAGAGAGACATATGGTTAGTTTTGCTCAGACCATCAGTGGTGAAGGGTGTGTCCCAGCTGGCCGCCACCAGCCGCCACCCGCCGCCACCCGCCGCCCATTACCAGCCGCCACCCGCCACCACCCACCACCAGCCGCCACCCACCACCAGCCGCCACCCGCCACCTGCCACCACCCACCACCAGCCGCCACCCACCACCAGCCGCCACCCGCCGCCACCCACCACCAGCCGCCACCCACCACCAGCCGCCACCCGCCACCACCCACCGTCAGCCGCCACCCGCCACCACCCACCACCAGCCGCCACCCGCCACCACCCACCACCAGCCGCCACCCGCCACCACCCGCCACCACCCACCACCAGCCGCCACCAGCCACCGCCACCCACCACCGCCACTCACCACCCGCCGCCACCACCCACCACCAGCCGCCACCCGCCACCACCCACCACCAGCCGCCAGCCGCCACCCACCACCAGCCGCCACCCGCCACCACCCACCACCAGCCGCCACCCGCCACCACCCACCACCAGCCGCCACCCGCCACCACCCACCACCAGCCGCCACCCGCCACCAGCCACCGCCACCCACCACCGCCACTCACCACCCGCCGCCACCACCCACCACCCGCCGCCACCCGCCACCCACCACCAGCCGCCACCCGCCACCACCCACCACCAGCCGCCACCCGCCACCACCCGCCACCACCCGCCACCAGCCACCGCCACCCACCACCGCCACTCACCACCCGCCGCCAGCACCCACCACCAGCCGCCACCCGCCACCAGCCACCGCCACCCACCACCGCCACCCGCCGCCACCACCCACCACCACCACCCACCACCACCAGCCGCCGCCGCCACCCGCCGCCCACCACCAGCCGCCACCCGCCACCACCCACCACCAGCCGCCACCCACCACCAGCCGCCACCCGCCACCACCCACCACCAGCCGCCACCTGCCACCACCCACCACCAGCCGCCACCCGCCACCCACCACCAGCCGCCACCCGCCGCCACCCACCACCAGCCGCCACCTGCCGCCACCCACCACCAGCCGCCACCCGCCACCACCCACCGTCAGCCGCCACCCGCCACCACCCACCACCAGCCGCCACCCGCCACCACCCACCACCAGCCGCCACCCGCCACCAGCCACCGCCACCCACCACCGCCACTCACCACCCGCCGCCACCACCCACCACCAGCCGCCAGCCGCCACCCACCACCAGCCGCCACCCGCCACAACCCACCACCAGCCGCCACCCGCCACCACCCACCACCAGCCGCCACCCGCCACCACCCACCACCAACCGCCACCCGCCACCACCCACCACCAGCCGCCACCCGCCACCACCACCACCAGTCGCCACCCGCCACCAGCCACCGCCACCCGCCACCAGCCACCGCCACCCACCACCGCCACTCCCCACCCGCCGCTACCACCTACCACCCGCCACCACCCACCACCCGCCACCACCCGCCACCCGCCACCACCCGCCACCACCCGCCACCCACCACCGCCACTCACCACCCGCCGCCACCACCCACCGCCACCCACCACCGCCACCCGCCGCCACCACCCACCACCACCACCCACCACCACCAGCCGCCGCCGCCTCCACCACCACCCACCACCACCGCCGCCACCACCCATCACCGCCGCCGCCACCACCACCCACCACCACCGCCGCCGCCACCACCCATCACCGCCGCCGCCGCCACCACCCACCACAGCCGCCGCCGACACCACCGCCACCACCCACCACAGCCGGCACCACCACCCACCACCACCACCCACCACCGCCGCCACCACCAGCCGCCACAAGCCGCCACCGCCCGCCACCGCCCGCCACCGCCCGCCACCAGCCGCCATCACCACCACCACCACCACCACCACCACCAGCCGCCATCACCGCCACCAGCTGCCACCACCACCAGCCGCCACCACCACCACCACCAGCCGCCATCACCGCCACCAGCCGCCATCACCGCCACCAGCTGCCACCACCACCAGCCGCCACCACCAGCCGCCACCACCGCCACCACCACCTGCCACCAGCCGCCACCACCGCCCGCTATCAGCAGTCACCGCCCGTTGCCACAGTCGCCACCGCAAGCCGCCACCGCCAGCCGCCACCAGCCCCCCCCCCACCGCCGATCGTCACCACCCACCACAGCCGCCGCCACCAGCCCCCCCCACCGCCGATCGTCACCACCCACCACAGCCGCCGCCGCCCGCCACCGCCCGCCACCGCCCGCCACCACCCACCACAGCCGCCACCACCCACCACCACCCACCACCATCCGCCGCCACCACCCACCACCACCAGCCGCCGCCGCCACCCACCACCCGCCGCCGCCGCCGCCGCCACCACCACCCACCACCACCGCCGCCACCACCCACCACCACCAGCCGCCGCCGCCACCACCACCCACCACCACCAGCCGCCGCCGCCACCACCACCCACCACCACCGCCGCCACCACCCACCACCGCCAGCCGCCACCACTCATCACAGACGCCGCCACCCGCCACCACCGCCAGACACAGCCGCCAGTGTCCGCCACCGCCGCCACTGTCCGCCACCGCCGCCACTGTCCGCCACCGCCGCCATTGTCCGCCACCGCCGTCATTGTCCGCCACCGCCGCCACTGTCCGCCACCGCCACCATACTGTCTGCCACCGCCACCACTGTCCGCCCGCCGCCACCACTGTCCGCCCGCCGCCGCCGCCACTGTTCGCCCGCCGCCGCCACTGTCCGCCCGCCGCCGCCACTGTCCGCCCGCCGCCGCCACTGTCCGCCCGCCGCCTCCACTGTCCGCCCGCCGCCTCCACTGTCCGCCCGCCGCCTCCACTGTCCGCCCGCCGCCTCCACTGTCCGCCCGCCGCCTCCACTGTCCGCCCGCCGCCGCCACTGTTCGCCAGCCGCCGCCACTGTCCGCCCGCCGCCACTGTCCACCACCGCCGCCACGGTCCGCCCGCCGCCACTATCCGCCACAGCCGCCACTGTCCGCCCGCCGCCACTGTCCTCCCGCCGCCACTGTCCGCCCGCCGCCACTGTCCGCCCGCCGCCGCCCTGTCCGCCCGCCGCCACTATCCGCCACCGCCGCCACTGTCCGCCCGCCGCCACCGCCGCCACTGTCCGCCCGACGCCACTGTCCGCCCGCCGCCACTGTCCGCCCGCCGCCACTGTCCGCCCGCCGCCACTGTCCGCCCGCCGCCACTATCCGCCACCGCCGCCACTGTCCGCCCGCCGCCACAATCCGCCACCGCCGCTACTGTCCGCCCGCCGCCACTGTCCTCCCGCCGTCGCCACTGTCCGCCCGCCGCCACTACTGTCCGCCCGCCGCCGCCACTGTCCGCCCGCCGCCGCCACTGTCCGCCCGCCGCCACTGTCCGCCCGCCGCCGCCACTGTCCGCCCGCCGCCACTATCCGCCACCGCCGCCACTGTCCGCCCGCCGCCACTATCCGCCACAGCCGCTACTGTCCGCCCGCCGCCACTGTCCGCCCGCCGCCGCCACTGTCCGCCCGCCGCCACTGTCCGCCCGCCGCCACTATCCGCCACCGCCGCCACTGTCCGCCCGCCGCCACTGTCCGCCCGCCGCCGCCACTGTCCGCCACCGCCGCCACTGTCCGCCCGCCGCCGCCACTGTCCGCCCGCCGCCACTGTCCGCCCGCCGCCGCCACTGTCCGCCCGCCGCCACTGTCCGCCCGCCGCCGCCACTGTCCGCCACCGCCGCCACTGTCCGCCCGCCGCCGCCACTGTCCGCCACCGCCGCCACTATCCGCCACCGCCGCCACTGTCCGCCACCGCCGCCACTGTCCGCCCGCCGCCGCCACTGTCCGCCCGCCGCCACTGTCCGCCCGCCGCCGCCACTGTCCGCCACCGCCGCCACTGTCCGCCCGCCGCCACTATCCGCCACCGCCGCCACTGTCCGCCACAGCCGCCACTCTCTGCCGTACAGCCTCCCCTCTCTCCATTAGTAAATAATTATAATTGTTAGTAAATAATAAAAGAAATATAAATTATTAGATTTTTTTTACCCTTAAATTGGTTTTAATATTTAAATTGAAAATAATAATATAATATAAAAAATAATAAAAATAATATAATATAAAATATAATTTAATTTCAAGAAATTTAACTTTAAACACAAAGATGTGAAAAGGGTTCAGATTATTGGCTCAAACCTTTCATAAGAGATTCATATTGGTATATGAATGGATTATGAATGACTCATGTTAGGAGTGTAAAGTTGCCACAACATCTCAAATTAGTGTTAGATACATATGTCTTGGTTATAAGTTTTGGAAACCTATTTAAGTCCACACACAATATCGTATCTGATACGATAAAACAAACGTTTCCAATACTTTCAAATACTTTCCAGATATGTTGTGGCAACCTAAAATTGTTTGCTGGGTTGAGCCTCTGCATCCCTCCCTTAAGCCTCTGCAACACTCTCTTCAGCCTCTACATCACTCTCCTAAGCCTCTGCATCCCTTTTTTGAGCCTCTGCATCACTTTCTTAAGCCTCTGCATCACACTCTTGATCCTCTGCATCCCTCTCTTGAACTCCTGCATCCCTCTCATGAGCCTTTGCATCCCTCTCTTGAGCCTTTGCATCACTCTCCTAAGCCTCTGCATCCCTCTCCTGAGTCTCTGCATCACTCTTAAGAGCCTCTGCATCCCTATCTTGTGCCTCTGCATCCCTCACTTGAGCCTCTGCGTCCCTCTTTTGCGCCTCTGCATCCCTCTCCTGGGCCTCTACATCCCATCTCTTGAGCCTCTGCATCCCTCTCTTAAGCCTCTGTATCCCTCTCTCAAGCCTCTGCATCACTCTCCTGAGCCTCTGCATCACCCTCGTAAGCCTCTGCATTACTCTCTTGAGCCTCTGCATCCCTCTCTTAAGCCTCTGCCTCACTCTCTTAAGCCTCTGCATCACTCTCTTGAGCCTCTGCATCCCTCTCTTGAGCCTCTGCATCACTCTCTTCAGCCTCTTCATCCCTCTCTTGAGCCTCTGCAACACTCTCTTCAGCCTCTGTATCACTCTCTTAAGCCTTTGAATCTCTCTCTTAAGGCCTCTGCATAACTCTCTCGAGCCTCTGCATCACTCTTTTGATTCTCTGCATCACTCACGTAAGCCTCTGAATCACTCTCTTGAGCCTCTGCATCCGTCTCTTAAGCCTTTGCATCGCTCTCTTAAGCCTCTGCAACACTCTCTTCAGCCTCTGCATCACTCTCTTGAGCCTTTGCATCACTCTCTTGAGCCTCTGCATCCCTCTCTTAAGCCTCTACAACACTCTCATCAGCCTCTGCATCACTCTCCTAATTTTCTGCATCCCTTTTTTGAGCCTCTGCATCTCTATCCTGAGCTTCTGCATCACTCTCCTGAACTCCCTGCATCCCTCTCCTGAGCCTTTGCATCGCTCTCTTAAGCCTCTGCAACACTCTTCAGCCCCTACATCACTCTCTTAAGCCTCTGCATCCCTCTCCTGAGCCTCTGCATCACTCTCTTGAGCCTCTGCATCCCTCTTTTAAGCCTTTGCATCGCTCTCTTAAGCCTCTGCAACACTCTTCAGCCCCTACATCACTCTCTTAAGCCTCTGCATCCCTCTCCTGAGCCCCCGCATCATTCTCTTGAGCCTCTGCTTCCCTCTCTTAAGCCTCTACATTATTCTCTTGTGCCTCTGCATCACTCTCTTGAGCCTTTGCATCACTCTCTTGAGCCTCTGCATCCCTCCCCTAATCCTCTGCAACACTCTCTTAAGCCTCTGAATCCCTATCTTGAGGCCTCTGCATAACTCTCTCGAGCCTCTGCATCACTCTCCTGATTCTCTGCATCACTCTCGTAAGCCCCTGAATCACTCTATTGAGCCTCTGCATCCCTCTCTTAAGCCTCTGAATCACTCTCTTAAGCCTCTGCGTCACTCTCGTAAGCCTCTGAATCACTGTCTTCAGTATCGGCATCCCTATCCTGAGCCTCTGCATCACTCTCTTCAGCCTCTGCATCCCTCTATTGAGCCTCTGCATCATTCTCCTGGGCCTCTGCATCACTCTCTTGAGCCTCTGCATCCCTCTCTTAAGCCTCTTCTACACTCTCTTCAGCCTCTGCATCACTCTCTTAAGCCTCTGCATTCCTTTTTTGAGCCTATGCATCACTTTGCTAAGCCTCTGCATCCCTTTCTTGAGCCTCTGCATCCCTCTCTTGAACTCCTGCATCCCTCTCATGAGCCTCTGCATCCCTCTCTTGAGCCTTTGCATTACTCTCTTAAGCCTCTGCATCCCTCTCTTGAGCCTCTGCATCACTCTCAAGAGCCTCTGCATCCCTCTCTTGTGCCTCTGCATCCCTCACTTGAGCCTCTGCATCCTTCTCTTGAGCCTCTGCATCCCCCTCTTGGGCCTCTACATCCCTCTCTTGAGCCTCTGCATCCCTCTCTTAAGCCTCTGCATCACTCTCTTGAGCCCCTGCATCCCTCTCTCAAGCCTCTGCATCACTCTCTTGAGCCTCTGCATCACCCTCTTAAGTCTCTGCATTACTTTCTTGATCCTCTGCATCCCTCTCCTAAGCCTCTGCCTCACTCGCTTAAGCCTGTGCATCACTCTCTTGAGCCTCTGCATCCCTCTCTTCAGCCTCTGCATCACTCTCTTCAGCCTCTTCATCCCTCTCTTGAGCCTCTGCAACACTCTCTTCAGCCTCTGCATCACTCTCTTATGCCTCTGAATCCCTCTCTTGAGGCCTCTGCATAACTCTTTCCCGCCTCTGCATCACTCTCTTGATTCTCTGCATCACTCTCGTAAGCTCTCGTAAGAGTGATGGAGAGGCTCAAGAGAGTGAAGCAGAGGCTCAACAGAGTGATTCAGAGGTTTACGAGAGTGATGCAGAGGCTTAAGAGAGTGATGCAGAGGCTTAAGAGAGGGATGCAGAGGCTCAAGAGAGGGATGCAGAGGCTCAAGAGAGGGATGCAGGGGCTCAAGAGAGGGATGCAGAGGCTCAAGTGAGGGAAGCAGAGGCACAAGAGGTGGATGCAGAGGCTCTTGAGAATGACGCAGAGGTTCAAGAGAGGGATGCAGTGGCTTAAGAGTGTGATGCAAAGGCTTAAGTGATGGATGCAAAGGCTCATGAGAGGGATGCAGGAGTTTAAGAGAGTGATGCAGAGGCTCAAGAGAGGGATGCAGAGGCTCAAGTGAGGGATGAAGAGGAACAAGAGAGGGATGCAGAGGCTCTTGGGAGAGATGCAGAGGCTCAAGAGAGGGATGCAGAGGCTCAAGAGAGTGATTCAGAGGCTTACGAGAGTGATGCAAAGGCATAAGAGAGTGATGCAGAGGCTTAAGAAAGTGATCGAAGTGATAAGAAAGTGATTCATCCTCTGCATCACTCTCTTGAGCCTCTGCATCATTCTCTTGAACCTCTGCATCCCTCTCTTCATCCTCTGCATCACTCTCTTGAGCCTCTGCATTACTCTCTTAAGCCTTTGCATCCCTCTCTTCATCACTCTCTTGAGCCTCGGCATTACTCTCTTAAGCCACTGCATCACTCTCTTGATCCTCTGCATCCCTCTCTCAAGCCTCTGCATCATTCTCTTGAGCCCCTGCATCATTCTCTTGAGCCTCTGCACCCCTCTCTTAAGCCTCTACATCATACTCTTGTGCTTCTGCATCACTCTCTTGAACCTCTGCATCGCTCTCTAAAGCCTCTGCATCTCTCTCTTCAGCCTCTGCATCACTCTCTTGAGTCTCTGCATCACTCTCTTGAGCCTCTACATCCCTCTCTTGAGCCTCTGCATCCCTCTCTTAAGCCTCTGCATCATTCTCTTGAGCCTCTGCATCACTCTCTTGAGCCTCTACATCCCTCTCTTGAGCCTCTGAATCCCTCTCTTAAACCTCTGCAACACTCTCTTCAGCCTTTGCATCCCTCTCTTAAGCCTCTGCAACACTCTCTTCAGCCTCTGCATCACTCTCTTCAGCCTTTGCATCATTCTCTTGAGCCTCTGCATCACTCTCTTGAGCCTCTACATCCCTCTCTTGACCCTCTGCAACCCTCTCTTAAGCCTCTGCATCCCTCTCTTGAGCCTTTGCATCCCTCTCTTAAGCCTCTGCAACACTCTCTTCAGCCTCTGCATCACTCTCGTGAGCCTTTGCATCACTCTCTTGAGCCTCTGCATCCCTCTCTTTAGCCTCTGCTACACTCTCTTCAGCCTCTGCATCACTCTCTTAAGCCTCTGCATCCCTTTTTTGAGCCTCTGCATCACTTTCCTAAGCCTCTGCATCCCTTTCTTGAGCCTCTGCATCCCTCTCTTGAACTCATGCATCCCTCTCATGAGCCTCTGCATCCCTCTCCTGAGCCTTTGCATCACTCTCTTAAGCCTCTGCATCCCTCTTTTGAGCCTCTGCATCACTCTCAAGAGCCTATGCATCCCTCTCTTGTGCCTCTGCATCCTTCACTTGCGCCTCTGCATCCCTCTCTTGAGCCTCTGCATCCCTCTCTTGAGCCTCTGCATCCCTCTCTTAAACTCCTGCATCCCTCTCATGAGCCTTTGCGTCCCTCACTTGAGCCTTTGCATCCCTCACTTGAGCCTTTGCATCACTCTCTTAAGCCACTGTACCCCTCTCTTGAACCTCTGCGTCATTCTCAAGAGCCTCTGCATCCACCTCTTGTGCCTCTGCTTCCCTCACTTCAGCCTCTGCATCCCTCTCTTGAGCCCCTGCATCCCTCTCTTGAACCTCTGCATCCCTCTTTTGAGCCTCTGCATCCCTCTCCTAAGCCTCTGCATCACTCTCTTAAGCCTCTGCATCACTCTCTTAAGCCTCTGCATCACTCTCGTAAGCCTCTGAATCACTCTGTTGAGCCTCTGATTCACTCTCTTGAGCCTCTCCATCACTCTTACGAGAGCTTACGAGAGTGATGCAGAGAATTAAGAGAGTGATGCACAGGCTCGACAGAGTTATGCAGAGGCCTCAGAAGAGGGATTCAGAGGCTCAAGAGAGGGATGCATAGGCTCATGAGAGGGATGCAGGAGTTCAAGAGAGGGATGCAGAGGCTCAAGAAAGGGATGCAGAGCCTCAAGAGAGGGATGTAGAGGTTCAAGAGAGTGATGCAGACGCTCAAGAGAGTGATGCAAAGGCTGAACAGAGTGATGCAGAGGCTGAAGAGAGTGTTGCAGAGGCTTTAGAGAGGGATGCAAAGGCTGAAGAGAGTGTTGCAGAGGCTTAAGAGAGGGATTCAGAGGCTCAAGAGAGGGATGTAGAGGCTCAAGAGAGTGATGCAGAGGCTCACGAGAATGATGCAGAGGCTTAAGAGAGGGATGCAGAGGCTCAAGAGAGTGATGCAGAAGCTGAAGAGAGAGATGCAGAGGCTTAAGAGAGTGATGCAGAGCTTCAAGAGAGTGATGCAGAAGCACAAGAGTATGATGTAGAGGCTTAAGAGAGGGGTGCAGAGGCTCAAGAGAATGATGCAGGGGCTCAAGAAAATGAAGCAGAGGCTTGAGAGAGGGATGCGGAGGATCACGAGAGTGATGCAGAGGCTTAAGAGAGGAATGCAGAGAGTGAAGAGAATGTTGCAGAGGCTTAAGAGAGGGATGCAGAGGCTCAAGAGAGTGATAGAGAGGCTCAAGAGAGGGATGCAGAGGCTCAAGAGAGTGATGCAGAGGCTCAAGAGAGTGATAGAGATGCTCAAGAGAGGGATGCAGAGGCTCATGAGAGTGATTCAGTGGCTTACGAGAGTGATGCACAGGCTTAAGAGAGTGATGCAGAAGCTAAAGAGAGGGATGCAGGGGCTCAAGAGAAGGATGCAGAGGCTCAAGTGAAGGATGCAGAGGCACAAGAGAGGGATGCTGAGGCTTAAGAAAGTGATGCAAAGGCTTAGGAGAGGGATGAAGAGGCTCATGAGAGGGATGCAGGAGTTCAAGACAATGATGCAGAGGCACAAGAAAGGGATGCAGAAGCTTAAGAAAGAGATGCAGAGGCTCAAAAAAGAGATGCAGAGGCTTAATAAAGTGAAGCAGAGGCTCAAAAAAGGGATGCAGAGGCTTAGGAGAGGGATGCAGAGGCTTAAGAGAGTGATGCATAGGCTCAGGAGAAGGATGCAGAGGCTCATGAGAGGCATGAAAGAGTTCAAGAGAATGATGCAGAGGCTCACGAAAGGGATGCAGAGGCTTAAGAAAGTGATGCAGAGGCCCAAAAAAGGGATGCAGAGGCTTAAGAGAGGGATGCAGAAGCTCAAGAGAGTGATGCAAAGGCTTAAGAGAATGATGCATGGGCTGAAGAGAGTGTTGCAGAGGCTTAAGAGAAGGATGCAGAGGCTCAAGAGAGTGATGCAAAGGCTCAACAGAGTGATGCAGAGGCTTAAGAGAGGGATGCAGAGGCTGAAGAGAGAGATGCAGAGGCTTAAGAGAGTGATGCAGAGGTTCAAGCGAGTGATGCAGAGGCACAAGAGAATGATGTAGAGGCTTAAGAGATGGATGCAGAGGCTCAAGAGAATGATGCAGGGGCTCAAGAGAATGATGCAGAGGCTTAAGAGAGGGATGCAGAGGCTGAAGAGAGTGATGTAGAGGCTTAAGAGGGGAATGCAAAGGCTGAAGAGAATGATGCAGAGGCTTAAGAGAGGATGCAGAGGCTGAAGAGAATGATGCAGAGGCTTAAGAGAGGGATGCAGAGGCTCAAGAGAGGGATGCAGGGGCTCAAGAGAGGGATGCAGAGGCTCAAGTGAGGGATGCAGAGGCTCAAGAGAGGGATGCAGGGGCTCAAGAGAGGGATGCAGAGGCTCAAGTGAGGGATGCAGAGGCTCATGAGAGGGATGCAGGAGTTCAAGAGAGTGATGCAGAGGCTCAAGAGGGATGCAGAGGCTCAAGTGAGGGATGAAAGTGAGGTAATTACCTCAAGTGAGGTAATGAAAAGACATTGATTTTTATTATTTGTATTGGAAACAACATCTTTATATGTCTTTTCTACGATCTAAATAATACGAAACCTCGCTTTATGATTTGAAGTTAAAATTCTCAAATTTCGAAAAATAGCGATTTTTTTCACGTTTTTCATGTAGTGTGATTGTACGTCAATATATTCGTTTTTACCAATATTTCGATAATTGTTCATGTTTTCTCACGATATGTGATTTGGCCTTAAGTCTGAGAATTTCGCATAATATTTCATTTTTAAGAAAGTTTTCTTCCTTTTTGTTTTGTACTAAAAATCATTGAATTTAGCAGTATTTTGACGCTTATCATCCTCTTTTCCTTTATGTGATTTAAACAAAATACCATCGAATTCGGCAATATTTTGCCGTTTTCCACGTTTTTGTGAATTTTCAGTTTATTGTTAATAATTCATTAAATATACGATAAAAATGATGCAAACACATAATTGATTAGAAAAAAACTTAAATACTTCATTTTCAATCAACTATTTGTTTCTCGATAAAATACTCAGTAAGATATTGAAAATGCGAGAAGTTCTGTTTTTATTGCATATATCGACGTTTCAGCCGGATTAAAGCGGTTTTACGTGTACATCTTCCATCGGTAATATAAACGGAAAATCAGGAACATTTTAGTTATTTCTAATGAAAACACATTGATTTTTATCATTTGTATTGGAAACAACATTTTTATATGTCTTTTCTAAGATCTAAATAATACGAAACCTCGCTTTATGATCAAGGCTCAAGAGAGTGATGCACAGGCTCAAGAGAATGATGTAGAGGCTTAAGAGAGGGATGCAGATGCTCAAGAGAGTGATGCAGAGAATCAAGAGAGGGATGCAGAGGCTTAAGAGAGTGATGCAGAGGCTCAGGAGAGTGATGCAGAGGCTCAAGAGAGTGATAGAGAGGCTCACGAGAGTGCTCCAGAGGCTCAAGAGAGTGATGCAGAGGATCAAGAGAGGGAAGCAGAGGCTTAAGAGGGTGAAGCAGAGGCTGAAGAGAGTGATGCAGAGGCTATAGAGAGTGATGCAGAGGCTAAAGAGAGTGATGCAGAGGCTTAAGAGAGGCATGCATAGGCTCAGGAGAGGGATGCAGAGGCTTGAGAGACGGATGCGGGGGCTCAAAGGAGTGATGCAGAGGCTCTAGAGAGTGATGCAGAGGCTTTAGAGAGTGATGCAGAGGCGGAAGAGAGTGTAGCAGAGGTTTAAGAGAGGGATGCAGAGGCTCAAGTGAGGGATGCAGAGGCTTAAGAGAGTGCTGCAGAGGCTGAAGATAGTGTTGCAGAGGCAAAGGAGAGGGATTCAGAGGGTCAAGAGAGTGATGCAAAGGCTCAAGAGAGTGATGCAGAGGCTTAAAAGAGGGATGCAGAGGCTCAAGACAGTAATGCAGAGACTTAAGAGGGTGATACAGAGGCTCAAGAGAGTGATGCAGAGGCTTGAGAGAGGGATGCTGGGGATCAAGAGAGGGATGTAGAGGCCCAAGAGAGGGATGCAGAGGCTCAAGAGAGGGATGCAGAGGCTCAAGAGAGTGATGCTCATGCTTAAGAGAGTGAGGCAGAGGCTTAGGATAGGGATGCAAAGGCTGAAGAGAGTAATGCAGAGACTTAAGAGGGTGATGCAGAGGCTCATGAGAGTGATGCAGAGGCTTGAGAGAGGGATGCAGGGGCTCAAGAGAGTGATGCAGAGGC
Organism: Procambarus clarkii; assembly: GCF_040958095.1. Classification (NCBI taxonomy): domain Eukaryota; kingdom Metazoa; phylum Arthropoda; class Malacostraca; order Decapoda; family Cambaridae; genus Procambarus; species Procambarus clarkii. The sequence goes on along the minus strand of NC_091162.1, from coordinate 40,970,065 downwards.
TTAAGAGAGGGATGCAGAGGCTCAAGAGAGGGACGTAGAGGCCCAAGAGAGGGATGCAGAGGCTCAAGAGAGGGATGCAGAGGCTCAAGTGAGGGATGCAGAAGCACAAGAGAGGGATGCAGAGGCTCTTGAGAGTGATGCAGAGGCTCAAGAGAGGGATGCAGAGGCTTAAGAGAGTGATGCAAAGGCTCAAGAGAGGGATGCAGAGGCTCATGAGAGGGATGCAGGAGTTCAAGAGAAAGATGCAGAGGCTCAAGAAAGGGATGCAGAGGCTTAGCAAAGTGATGCAGAGGCTCAAAAAAGGGATGCAGAGGCTTAAGAGAGTGATGCAGAGGCTCAAGAGATTGTAGCAGAGGCTTAAGAGGGGATGCAGAGGCTCAAGAGATTGTAGCAGAGGCTGAAGCGAGTGATGCAGAGGCTCAAGAGAGGGATGCCGATACTCAAGACAGTGATTCAGAGGCTTAGGAGAGTGACGCAGAGGCTTAAGAGAGTGATTGAGAGGCTTAAGAGAGGGATGCAGGGGCTCAAGAGAGGGATGCAGAGGTTCAAGAGAGTGATGCAGAGGCTGAAGTGAGAGATGCAGAGGCTTAAAAACGTGATGCAGAGGCTCAAAATAGGGATGCAGAGGCTTAAGAGGGTGATGCAGAGGCTCAAGCGAGTGATGCAGAGGTTCAAGAGAGGGATGCAGAGGCTCAAGAGACTGATGCTGAGGATGAAGAGAGGGACGCAGAGGCTCAAGAAAGTGATGCAGAGGCTCAAGAGAGTGATGCAGAGGCTCAAGATTATGATGCAGAGACTCAAGAGAGGTATGCAGAGGCTCAAAAGAATGATGCAGAGGATGAAGAGAGTGATGCATAGGATCAAAATAGTGATGCAGAGGCTTAAGAGAGGGATGCAGAGGCTCAAGAGAGGGATGTAGAGGCTCAAGTGCGTGACGCAGAGGCTCAAGAGAGTGATGCAGAGGCTGAAGAGAGCGATACAGAGGCTTAAGAGAGTGATGCAGAGGTTACAGAGAGTGATGCAGAGGCACAAGTGAATAATGTAGAGGCTTAAGAGAGAATGTAGAGGCTGAAGAGAACGATGCAGGGGCTCAAGAGAATGATGCAGAGGCTTACGAGAGTGATGCAGAGGATCAAGAGAGTGATGCAGAGGCTTAAGAGAGGAATGCAGAGGCTGAAGAGAATGATGCAGAGGCTTAAGAGAGGGATGCAGAGGCTTAAGAGAGTGATGCAGAGGCTCAAGAGAGTGATGCAGAGGCTCAGGAGAGTGATTGAGAGGCTCATGAGAGTGATGCAGAGGCTCAGGAGAGTGATGCAGACGATCAAGAGAGTGATGTAGATGCTCAAGAGAGTGATGCAGAGGATCAAGAAAGGGAAGCAGAGGCTTAATAGAGTGATGCAGAGGCTCTAGAGAGTGATGCAGAGGCTTAAGAGAGCGATTAGGAGGCTTAAGAGAGGGATGTAGAGGCTTAAGCCTGAGCATCACTCTCTTGAGCCTCTGCATCCCTCTCTTGAGCCTCTGCATCACTCTCTTCAGCCTCTTCATCCCTCTCTTGAGCCTCTGCAACACTCTCTTCAGCCTCTGCATCACTCTCTTAAGCCTCTGAATCCCTCTCTTGAGGCCTCTGCATAACTCTCCCGAGCCTGTGCAGCACTCTCTTGATTCTCTGCATCACTCTCGTAAGCTCTCGTAAGAGTGATGGAGAGGCTCAAAAGAGTGAAGCAGAGGCTCAACAAAGTGATTCAGAGGCATACGAGAGAGATGCCGAGGCTTAAGAGAGTGATGCAGAGGCTTAAGAGAGGGATGCAAAGGCTCAAGAGAGGGATGCAGAGGCTCAAGAGAGGGATGCAGGGGCTCAAGAGAGGGATGCAGAGGCTCAAGTGAGGGAAGCAGAGGCACAAGAGGTGGATGCAGAGGCTCTTGAGAGTGACGCAGAGGTTCAAGAGAGGGATGCAGTGGCTTAAGAGAGTGATGCAAAGGCTCAAGTGAGGGATGCAAAGGGTCATGAGAGGGATGCAGGAGTTTAAGAGAGTGATGCAGAGGCTCATGAGAGGGATGCAGAGGCTCAAGTGAGAAATGAAGAGGCTCAAGAAAGGGATGCAGAGGCTCAAGAGAATGATTCAGAGGCTTACGAGAGTGATGCAAAGGCTTACGAGAGTGATGCAGAGGCTTAAGAAAGTGATCGAAGTGATAAGAAAGTGATTCATCCTCTGCATCACTCTCTTGATCCTCTGCATCCCTCTCTCAAGCCTCTGCATCATTCTCTTGAGCCCCTGCATCATTCTCTTGAGCCTCTGCACCCCTCTCTTAAGCCTCTACATCATACTCTTGTGCTTCTGCATCACTCTCTTGAACCTCTGCATCGCTCTCTTATGCCTCTGCATCTCTCTCTTCAGCCTCTGCATCACTCTCTTGAGTCTCTGCATCACTCTCTTGAGCCTCTACATCCCTCTCTTGAGCCTCTGCATCCCTCTCTTAAGCCTCTGCATCATTCTCTTGAGCCTCTGCATCACTCTCTTGAGCCTCTACATCCCTCTCTTGAGCCTCTGAATCCCTCTCTTAAACCTCTGCAACACTCTCTTCAGCCTTTGCATCCCTCTCTTAAGCCTCTGCAACACTCTCTTCAGCCTCTGCATCACTCTCTTCAGCCTTTGCATCACTCTCTTGAGCCTCTGCATCACTCTCTTGAGCCTCTACATCCCTCTCTTGAGCCTCTGCAACCCTCTCTTAAGCCTCAGCATCCCTCTCTTGAGCCTTTGCATCCCTCTCTTGAGCCTCTGCAACACTCTCTTCAGCCTCTGCATCACTCTTGTGAGCCTTTGCATCACTCACTTGAGCCTCTGCATCCCTCTCTTTAGCCTCTGCTACACTCTCTTCAGCCTCTGCATCACTCTCTTAAGCCTCTGCATCCCTTTTTTGAGCCTCTGCATCACTTTCCTAAGCCTCTGCATCCCTTTCTTGAGCCTCTGCATCCCTCTCTTGAACTCATGCATCCCTCTCATGAGCCTCTGCATCCCTCTCCTGAGCCTTTGCAACACTCTCTTAAGCCTCTGCATCCCTCTTTTGAGCCTCTGCATCACTCTCAAGAGCCTCTGCATCCCTCTCTTGTGCCTCTGCATCCTTCACTTGCGCCTCTGCATCCCTCTCTTGAGCCTCTGCATCCCTCTCTTGAGCCTCTGCATCCCTCTCTTAAGCCTCTGAATCACTCTCTTGAGCCTCTGCATCACTCTCTTGAGCCCCTGCATCCCTCTCTCAAGCCTCTGCATCACTCTCTTGAGCCTCTGCATCACCCTCTTAAGTCTCTGCATTACTCTCTTCAGCCTCTGCATCCCTCCCCTAAGCCTCTGCCTCACTCTCTTAATGTTATGATAATAAATAACGTAATTAGAGTAAATTTTCCAGCCGCAATTGTCCGAAATCTGGTTCTCGCGGCTCGGGTGCGCCGTAGGGTGATGCGTCATACGTTGTAAGCGTCTAGTATTTCGCAATGGAGTGGAAAATATCTTGTTATGCATATACAAATTATAAACACACTCGCTGGCAACTGTCTTGTGTGAGAGGGAGGGACGATAAGCCGATTACTGGCTCAGTCACCCTCTCTGTGTCTGTGCAGGCGTTCGTATCCCTGACGTGCTCTCACAGATCGTATTTTCTTGCATATACTGCACAATGGATATAGTATCGGACAAGAAGAAAGCTCTAAAGGCAAGAGCTCTACGCGTTAGCCAAGTAAAGAAGGAGCGTAAAGCCACACTGAGGCAAAACAAGAGTTCTCTTGAGTGAAGAGAGAAGGCAGCCTCCCGCCCCACTACACACTACCTCGCCTCACTCCCAGGCACCCACACCTCCTGTGGCACCTGCCACACCTCTGTGGCACCTGCCACACCATCTGCGGCACCTGCCACACCACCTGCGGCACCTGCCACTCAAGATCTTAGACCTACAACTCAAGACGTTCTCCCTCTTGATGTTGCAAGATGTTGCATATTTCAGACCAATTATATTAGGTTAGTATGTATTATTTTTTATATCTTGATACTACATTATAAATAATTGTAAATATAAAGCTGCTGTCTTTTTTTTATTTTATTTTTTTTTTTTTATTTTTTTTTTATTTTTTTTTAATAATTTTTTTTTTTTTTTTTATCAGGCGATCTTCATGGAACTTACACACCTTACTGAAGGAATGCCAATCTACAAGGGTGGTAATTTTGATTGAAATTGGTAGTTCATCAACCTCAGCCAAAGGTGGCTGAACTTTGACCTTGATTTTTTTCAGGTAACTAATTTGCAACTATATGGTTGAATAACTTTTTTATTTATTATTCAATTTACATGCAACTTGCACATTATATGTAGAGTCTGTGCCTCTAAAACCCCAAGTTATATATTTCCCCTAAGATCATTTATTGATTTTATATATATTTATAAACATCATTTTGTTGCATAATTTTTTGGGTGAACTTTGAAAATTTGTATTATTGCACTAAATAGGTTTGGGATAATAATGCCACTAGACAACCTTTATTATATAGTATTGTGGTAGCTGAGTATCATAGAAATAATTTCAGTTGATATTTGTATTTGTTATATCAACTTTAAAACATGTAAAAAATGGGTAAAAAAAGGTTTTGTTTTTTTTCTCCCTCTCTATTTAGGCTGCGATGCTGAAACTTGGAACACTTGCAGCCCTCTTCACGTGTAACACGGCAATAAATTTTCATTGCACTAGAACAACTTTTATGAACCCTATCTAATGGCGCCTTAAGAGAGGGATGCAGGGGCTCAAGAGAGGGATGCAGAGGTTCAAGAGAGTGATGCAGAGGCTGAAGTGAGAGATGCAGAGGCTTAAAAACGTGATGCGGAGGCTCAAAATAGGAATGCAGAGGCTTAAGAGGGTGATTCAGAGGCTCAAGCGAGTGATGCAGAGGTTCAAGAGAGGGATGCAGAGGCTGAAGAGAGTGATGCAGAGGCTTAAGAGACTGATGCTGAGGATGAAGAGAGGGATGTAGAGGCTCAAGAAAGTGATGCAGAGGCTCAAGAGAGTTATGCAGAGGCTCAAGAGTATGATGCAGAGACTCAAGAGAGGGATGCAGAGGCTCAAGAGAGTGATGCAGAGGATGAAGAGAGGGATGCAAAGGCTTAAGAGAGTAATGCAGAGGCTCAAGAGAGTGATGCAGAGGATGAAGAGAGGGATGCAAAGGTTCAAGAGAATGATGCAGAGGATCAAGAGAGTGATGCAGAGGATGAATCACTTTCTTATCACTTCGATCACTTTCTTAAGCCTCTGCATCACTCTCTTAAGCCTTTGCATCACTCTCGTAAGCATCTGAATCATTCTCTTGAGCCTCTGCATCCCTCTCTTGAGCCTCTGCATCACTCCCAAGAGCCTCTGCATCCCTCTCTTGTGCCTCTTCATCCCTCACTTGAGCCTCTGCATCCCTCTCTTGAGCCTCTGCATCACTCTCTTAAACTCCTACATCCCTCTCATGAGCCTTTGCATCCCTCACTTGAGCCTTTGCATCACTCTCTTAAGCCACTGCACCCCTCTCTTGAACCTCTGCGTCAAGAGCCTCTGCATCCACCTCTTGTGCCTCTGCTTCCCTCACTTCAGCCTCTGCATCCCTCTCTTGAGCCCCTGCATCCCTCTCTTGAGCCTCTGCATCCCTCTTTTGAGCCTCTGCATCCCTCTCCTAAACCTCTGCATCACTCTCTTAAGCCTCTGCATCACTCTCTTAAGCCTCTGCATCACTCTCGTAAGCCTCTGAATCACTCTGTTGAGCCTCTGATTCACTCTCTTGAGCCTCTCCATCACTCTTACGAGAGCTTACGAGAGTGATGCAGAGAATCAAAAGAGTGATGCACAGGCTCGAGAGAGTTATGCAGAGGCCTCAGAAGAGGGATTCAGAGGCTCAAGAGAGGGATGCATAGGCTCATGAGAGGGATGCAGGAGTTCAAAAGAGGGATGCAGAGGCTCAAGAAAGGGATGCAGAGGCTTAGGAAAGTGATGCAGAGGCTCAAAAAAGGGATGCAGAGGCTTAAGAGAGTGATGCAGAGGCTGAAGAGAGTGTAGCAGAGGCTTAAGAGAGGGATGCAGAGGCTGAAGAGAGTGATGCAAAGGCTCAAGAGAGGGATGCAGAGGCTCAAGAGAGGGATGTAGAGGTTCAAGAGAGTGATGCAGACGCTCAAGAGAGTGATGCAAAGGCTGAACAGAGTGATGCAGAGGCTGAAGAGAGTGTTGCAGAGGCTTTAGAGAGGGATGCAAAGGCTGAAGAGAGTGTTGCAGAGGCTTAAGAGAGGGATTCAGAGGCTCAAGAGAGGGGTGTAGAGGCTCAAGAGAGTGATGCAGAGGCTCACGAGAATGATGCAGAGGCTTAAGAGAGGGATGCAGAGGCTCAAGAGAGTGATGCAGAAGCTGAAGAGAGAGATGCAGAGGCTTAAGAGAGTGATGCAGAGCTTCAAGAGAGTGATGCAGAAGCACAAGAGTATGATGTAGAGGCTTAAGAGAGGGTTGCAGAGGCTCAAGAGAATGATGCAGGGGCTCAAGAAAATGAAGCAGAGGCTTGAGAGAGGGATGCAGAGGATCACGAGAGTGATGCAGAGGCTTAAGAGAGGAATGCAGAGGCTGAAGAGAATGTTGCAGAGGCTTAAGAGAGGGATGCAGAGGCTCAAGAGAGTGATAGAGAGGCTCAAGAGAGGGATGCAGAGGCTCAAGAGAGTGATGCAGAGGCTCAAGAGAGTGATAGAGATGCTCAAGAGAGGGATGCAGAGGCTCAAGAGAGTGATTCAGTGGCTTACGAGAGTGATGCACAGGCTTAAGAGAGTGATGCAGAAGCTTAAGAGAGGGATGCAGGGGCTCAAGAGAAGGATGCAGAGGCTCAAGTGAAGGATGCAGATGCACAAGAGAGGGATGCTGAGGCTTAAGAAAGTGATGCAAAGGCTTAGGAGAGGGATGCAGAGGCTCATGAGAGGGATGCAGGAGTTCAAGACAATGATGCAGAGGCTCAAGAAAGGGATGCAGAAGCTTAAGAGAGTGATGCAGAGGCTCAAAAAAGAGATGCAGAGGCTTAATAAAGTGAAGCAGAGGCTCAAAAAAGGGATGCAGAGGCTTAGGAGAGGGATGCAGAGGCTTAAGAGAGTGATGCATAGGCTCAGGAGAAGGATGCAGAGGCTCATGAGAGGCATGAAGGAGTTCAAGAGAATGATGCAGAGGCTCACGAAAGGGATGCAGAGGCTTAAGAAAGTGATGCAGAGGCTCAAAAAAGGGATGCAGAGGCGTAAGAGAGGGATGCAGAGACTCAAGAGAGTGATGCAAAGGCTTAAGAGAATGATGCATGGGCTGAAGAGAGTGTTGCAGAGGCTTAAGAGAAGGATGCAGAGGCTCAAGAGAGTGATGCAAAGGCTCAAGAGAGTGATGCAGAGGCTTAAGAGAGGGATGCAGAGGCTGAAGAGAGAGATGCAGAGGCTTAAGAGGATGATGCAGAGGTTCAAGCGAGTGATGCGGAGGCACAAGAGAATGATGTAGAGGCTTAAGAGATGGATGCAGAGGCTCAAGAGAATGATGCAGGGGCTCAAGAGAATGATGCAGAGGCTTAAGAGAGGGATGCAGAGGCTGAAGAGAGTGATGTAGAGGCTTAAGAGGGGAATGCAAAGGCTGAAGAGAATGATGCAGAGGCTTAAGAGAGGATGCAGAGGCTGAAGAGAATGATGCAGAGGCTTAAGAGAGGGATGCACAGGCTCAAGAAAGGGATGCAGGGGCTCAAGAGAGGGATGCAGAGGCTCAAGTGAGGGATGCAGAGGCTCATGAGAGGGATGCAGGAGTTCAAGAGAGTGATGCAGAGGCTCAAGAGGGATGCAGAGGCTCAAGTGAGGGATGAAAGTGAAGTAATTACCTCAAGTGAGGTAATGAAAAGACATTGATTTTTATCATTTGTATTGGAAACAACATCTTTATATGTCTTTTCTACGATCTAAATAATACGAAACCTCGCTTTATGATTTGAAGTTAAAATTCTCAAATTTGGTAATATTGCGATTTTTTTCACGTTTTTCATGTAGTGTGATTGTACGTCAATATATTCGTTTTTACCAATACTTCGATAATTCTTCATGTTTTCTCACGATATGTGATTTGGCCTTAAGTCTGAGAATTTCGCATAATATTTAATTTTTAAGAAAGCTTTCTTGCTTTTTGTTTTGTACTAAAAATCATTGAATTTAGCAGTATTTTGACGTTTATCATCCTCTTTTCCTTTATGTGATTTAAACAAAATACCATCGAATTCGGCAATATTTTGCCGTTTTCCACGTTTTTGTGAATTTTCAGTTTATTGTTAATAATTCATTAAATATACGATAAAAATGATGCAAACACATAATTGAATAGAAAAAAACTTAAATACTTTATTTTCAATCAACTATTTGTTTCTCGATAAAATACTCAGTAAGATATTAAAAATGCGAGAAGTTCTGTTTTTATTGCATATATCGACGTTTCAGCCGGATTAAAGCGGTTTTACGTGTACATCTTCCATCGGTAATATAAACAGAAAATCAGGAACATTTTAGTTAATTCTAATGAAAACACATTGATTTTTATCATTTGTATTGGAAACAACATTTTTATATGTCTTTTCTAGGATCTAAATAATACGAAACCTCGCTTTATGATCAAGGCTCAGTGATGCACAGGCTCAAGAGAATGATGTAGAGTCTTAAGAGAGGGATGCAGATGCTCAAGAGAGTGATGCAGAGAATCAAGAGAGGGATGCAGAGCCTTAAGAGAGTGATGCAGAGGCTCAGGAGAGTGATGCAGAGGCTCAAGAGAGTGATAGAGAGGCTCACGAGAGTGCTGCAGAGGCTCAAGAGAGTGATGCAGAGGATCAAGAGAGGGAAGCAAAGGCTTAAGAGGGTGAAGCAGAGGCTGAAGAGAGTGATGTAGAGGCTATAGAGAGTGATGCAGAGGCTAAAGAGAGTGATGCAGAGGCTTAAGAGAGGCATGCATAGGCTCAGGAGAGGGATGCAGAGGCTTGAAAGACGAATGCGGGGGCTCAAGGGAGTGATGCAGAGGCTCTAGAGAGTGATGCAGAGGCTTTAGAGAGTGATGCAGAGGCGGAAGAGAGTGTAGCAGAGGTTTAAGAGAGGGATGCAGAGGCTCAAGTGAGGGATGCAGAGGCTTAAGAGAGTGATGCAGAGGCTGAAGATAGTGTTGCAGAGGCATAAGAGAGGGAAGTAAAGGCCCAAGAGAGGGATGCAGAGGCTGAAGATAGTGTTGCAGAGGCTCAAGAGAGGGATGTAGAGGCCCAAGAGAGGGATGCAGAGGCTCAAGAGAGGGATGCAGAGGCTCAAGAGAGTGATGCACATGCTTAAGAGAGTGAGGCAGAGGCTTAGGAGAGGGATGCAGAGGCTCAAGAGAGTAATGCAGAGACTTAAGAGGGTGATGCAGAGGCTCAAGAGAGTGATGCAGAGGCTTGAGAGAGGGATGCAGGGGCTCAAGAGAGTGATGCAGAGGCTTAAGAGAGGGATGCAGAGGCTCAAGAGAGGGATGTAGAGGCCCAAGAGAGGGATGCAGAGGCTCAAGAGAGGGATGCAGAGGCTCACGTGAGGGATGCAGAAGCACAAGAGAGGGATGCAGAGGCTCTTGAGAGTGATGCAGAGGCTCAAGAGAGGGATGCAGAGGCTTAAGAGAGTGATGCAAAGGCTCAAGAGAGGGATGCAGAGGCTCATGAAAGGGATGCAGGAGTTCAAGAGAAAGATGCAGAGGCTCAAGAAAGGGATGCAGAGGCTTAGCAAAGTGATGCAGAGGCTCAAAAAAGGGATGCAGAGGCTTAAGAGATTGTAGCAGAGGCTTAAGAGGGGATGCAGAGGCTCAAGACATTGTAGCAGAGGCTTAAGAGGGGATGCAGAGGCTCAAGAGAGTGATTCAAAGGCCTAGGAGAATGACGCAGAGGCTCAAGAGAGGGATGCAGAGGCTGAAGCGAGTGATGCAGAGGCTCAAGAGAGGGATGCCGATACTCAAGACAGTGATTCAGAGGCTTAGGAGAGTGACGCAGAGGCTTAAGAGAGTGATTGAGAGGCTTAAGAGAGGAATGCAGGGGCTCAAGAGAGGGATGCAGAGGTTCAAGAGAGTGATGCAGAGGCTGAAGTGAGAGATGCAGAGGCTTAAAAACGTGATGCAGAGGCTCAAAATAGGGATGCAGAGGCTTAAGAGGGTGATGCAGAGGCTCAAGCGAGTGATGCAGAGGTTCAAGAGAGGGATGCAGAGGCTCAAGAGACTGATGCTGAGGATGAAGAGAGGGACGCAGAGCTTCAAGAAAGTGATGCAGAGGCTCAAGAGAGTGATGCAGAGGCTCAAGAGTATGATGCAGAGACTCAAAAGAGGGATGCAGAGGCTCAGGAGAATGATGCAGAGGATGAAGAGAGTGATGCAAAGGATCAAAATAGTGATGCAGAGGCTTAAGAGAGGGATGCAGCGGCTCAAGAGAGGGATGTAGAGGCTCAAGTGCGTGACGCAGAGGCTCAAGAGAGTGATGCAGAGGCTGAAGAGAGCGATACAGAGGCTTAAGAGAGTGATGCAGAGGTTACAGAGAGTGATGCAGAGGCAAAAGAGAATAATGTAGAGGCTTAAGAGAGAATGTAGAGGCTGAAGAGAACGATGCAGGGGCTCAAGAGAATGATGCAGAGGCTTACGAGAGGGATGCAGAGGATCAAGAGAGTGATGCAGAGGCTTAAGAGAGGAATGCAGAGGCTGAAGAGAATGATGCAGAGACTTAAGAGAGGGATGCAGAGGCTTAAGAGAGTGATGCAGAGGCTCAAGAGAGTGATGCAGAGGCTCAGGAGAGTGATTGAGAGGCTCAAGAGAGTGATGCAGAGGCTTAAGAGAGTGATTGAGAGGCTTAAGAGAGGAATGCAGGGGCTCAAGAGAGGGATGCAGAGGTTCAAGAGAGTGATGCAGAGGCTGAAGTGAGAGATGCAGAGGCTTAAAAACGTGATGCAGAGGCTCAAAATAGGGATGCAGAGGCTTAAGAGGGTGATGCAGAGGCTCAAGCGAGTGATGCAGAGGTTCAAGAGAGGGATGCAGAGGCTCAAGAGACTGATGCTGAGGATGAAGAGAGGGACGCAGAGGTTCAAGAAAGTGATGCAGAGGCTCAAGAGAGTGATGCAGAGGTTCAAGAGTATGATGCAGAGACTCAAGAGAGGGATGCAGAGGCTCAGGAGAATGATGCAGAGGATGAAGAGAGTGATGCAAAGGATCAAAATAGTGATGCAGAGGCTTAAGAGAGGGATGCAGAGGCTCAAGAGAGGGATGTAGAGGCTCAAGTGCGTAACGCAGACGCTCAAGAGAGTGATGCAGAGGCTGAAGAGAGCGATACAGAGGCTTACGAGAGTGATGCAGAGGTTACAGAGAGTGATGCAGAGGCAAAAGAGAATAATGTAGAGGCTTAAGAGAGAATGTAGAGGCTGAAGAGAACGATGCAGGGGCTCAAGAGAATGATGCAGAGGCTTACGAGAGGGATGCAGAGGATCAAGAGAGTGATGCAGAGGCTTAAGAGAGGAATGCAGAGGCTGAAGAGAATGATGCAGAGACTTAAGAGAGGGATGCAGAGGCTTAAGAGAGTGATGCAGAGGCTCAAGAGAGTGATGCAGAGGCTCAGGAGAGTGATTGAGAGGCTCAAGAGAGTGATGCAGAGGCTCAAGAGAGTGATGCAGACGATCAAGAGAGTGATGTAGATGCTCAAGAGAGTGATGCAGAGGATCAAGAGAGGGAAGCAGAGGCTTAATAGAGTGATGCAGAGGCTCTAGAGAGTGATGCAGAGGCTTAAGAGAGCGATTCAGAGGCTTAAGAGAGGGATGTAGAGCATTAAGCCTGTGCATCACTCTCTTGAGCCTCTGCATCCCTCTCTTGAGCCTGTGCATCACTCTCTTCAGCCTCTTCATCCCTCTCTTGAGCCTCTGCAACACTCTCTTCAGCCTCTGCATCACTCTCTTAAGCCTCTGAATCCCTCTCTTGAGGCCTCTGCATAACTCTCCCGAGCCTGTGCAGCACTCTCTTGATTCTCTGCATCACTCTCGTAAGCTCTCGTAAGAGTGATGGAGAGGCTCAAAAGAGTGAAGCAGAGGCTCAACAAAGTGATTCAGAGGCATACGAGAGAGATGCAGAGGCTTAAGAGAGTGATGCAGAGGCTTAAGAGAGGGATGCAAAGGCTCAAGAGAGGGATGCAGAGGCTCAAGAGAGGGATGCAGGGGCTCAAGAGAGGGATGCAGAGGCTCAAGTGAGGGAAGCAGAGGCACAAGAGGTGGATGCAGAGGCTCTTGAGAGTGACGCAGAGGTTCAAGAGAGGGATGCAGTGGCTTAAGAGAGTGATGCAAAGGCTCAAGTGAGGGATGCAAAGGCTCATGAGAGGGATGCAGGAGTTTAAGAGAGTGATGCAGAGGCTCAAGAGAGGGATGCAGAGGCTCAAGTGAGGGATGAAGAGGCACAAGAGAGGGATGCAGAGGCTCTTGGGAGTGATGCAGAGACTCAAGAGAGGGATGCAGAGGCTCAAGATAATGATTCAGAGGCTTACGAGAGTGATGCAAAGGCTTACGAGAGTGATGCAGAGGCTTAAGAAAGTGATCGAAGTGATAAGAAAGTGATTCATACTCTGCATCACTCTCTTGAGCCTCTGCATCATTCTCTTGAACCTCTGCATCCCTCTCTTCATCCTCTGCATCACTCTCTTGAGCCTCTGCATTACTCTCTTAAGCCTTTGCATCCCTCTCTTCATCCTCTGCATCACTCTCTTGAGCCTGTGCATTACTCTCTTAAGCCTCTGCATCACTCTCTTCATCCTCTGCATCATTCTCTTGAGCCTCTGCATCCCTCTCTTGAGTCTCTGCATCATACTCTTGAGCCTCTGCATCACTCTCTTGAGCCTCTGCATCACTTTCTTGAGCCTCTGCATCCCTCTCTTCATCCTCAGCATCAGTCTCTTGAGCCTCTGCATCACTCTCTTCAGTCTCTGCATCCCTCTCCTGAACCTCTGCATCACTCGCTTGAGCCTCTGCATCACCCTCTTAAGCCTCTGCATCCCTATTTTGAGCCTCTGCATCACGTTTTTAAGCATCCCCTTTTCCTCTATGTGATTTAAACAAAATATCATCGAATTAGGCAATATTTTGTCGTTTTTCCACGTTTTTGTGAATTTTCAGTTTATTGGTATTAATTCATTAAATATACGATAAAAAAGATGCACACACGTAGTTGATTAGAAATTAACCTTAAACACCTCATTTTCAATCATCTATTTGTTTCTTTGTTTCAGTATTTCAATACTGAGTAAGGTATTGAAAAGGGGAGTTCTGTTTTTATTGCGTATATCGACGTTTCAGCCGGATTAGAGTGGTTTTACGTGTAAATCTTCCATCGGTAATATAAACGGAAAATCAGGAACATTTTACTTAATTGTAATAAAAACACACAAGTCTTTTCTTGGATCTAAATAATACGAAACCTCGCTCTATGATTTGAAGTTAAAATCCTCAAATATGGTAAAATAGTGACTTTTTCACGTTTTTCATATAGTTTGATATTACGTAAATATATTCATTTTTACCAATATTTCGATACTATTTCATGTAGTATCACGATATGTGATTTGGCCTTAAATTCTCAGAATTTCGCATATTATTGGATTTTAAGCAAGTTTTCTTGCATTTTGTTTCGTACGAAAAATCATCGATTTTACCAATATTTTGACGTTTATCATCCCTTTTTCCTTTATGTGATTTAAACAAAATATCATCGAATTAGGCAATATTTTGCCGTTTTTCCACGTTTTTGTGTATTTTCAGTTTATTGGTATTAATTCATTATATATACGATAAAAATGATGCAATGATGATGGTTTGGGCAAAATGTGATCCATCACCGCTCTCAGTAATTGGCATATTTTCGGTATAAAAAGTCGTAATTTCAAACTGCGAATATGTGCAGAGAGCCAGAATTTGGCTCCAAAATATAGCTCAATGGTCGAATTTGGGATGTTTGGGATATTTTGAAAACTGCATGGAGGGTTTGGGCAAAATGTGATCCATACCCGCTCTCAGTAATTGGCATATTTTCGGTACAAAAATTCGTAATTTCAAACTACGAATACATGCAGAAAGCCAAAATTTGGCTTCAAAATATGGGTCAAGTGTCAAATTTGGGATGTTTGGAATATTTTGGAAACTGCAGGGAGGGTATTGCGAAAATGTGATCCATCGCCGCTCTCAGTAATTAGCATATTTTCGGTAGAAAAAGTCGTAATTTCAAACTGCGAATATGTGAAGAGAGCCAGAATTTGGCTCCAAAATATGGCTCAAGCGTCTAATTCGAGATGTTTGGGATATTTTGAAAACTGCAGGGAGGGTATGGCGAAAATGTGATCCATCGCAGCTCTCAGTAATTAGCATATTTTCGGTATAAATATTCGTAACTTCAAACTGCGAATACTTGCAGAGAGCCAGAATTTGGCTCCAAAATATAGCTCAAGGGTAAAATTTTGGATGTTTGGGATAATTTGAAATTTGCAGAGGGGTTTGGGCAAAATGTGATCCATCGCGGCACTCATTAATTTACATATTTTCGGTATAAAAAGTCGTAATTTCAAACTGCGAATATGTACAGAGAGCCCCAATTTGGCTACAAAATATGGCTCACGGGTCAAATTTGGGATGTTTGGGATATTTTGAAAACTGCAGGAGGTTTGAGCAAAATGTGATCCATTGCCGCTTTCATTAATTTACATATTTTCGGTATAAAAAGTCGAAATTTCAAACTGCGAATATATGAAGAAAGCCAAAAGTTGGCTCCAAAATATGGCTCAAGTGTCGAATTTGGGGTGTTTGAGATATTTTGAAAACTGCAGGAGGGGGGGGGGGCAAAATGTGACCCATCGCTGCTTTCAGTAATTGGCATATTTTCGGTATAAAATATCGTAATTTCAAACTGCGAACATGTGCAGAGAGCGACAATTTGGCTCCAAAATATGGCTCAAGGATCGAATTTGGTATGTTTGGGATATCCTCTTAAGCCTCTGCATTCCTATTTTGAGCCTCTGCATCACTTTCTTAAGCCTCTGCAACCCTTTCGTGAGCTTCTGCATCCCTCTCTTGGACTCCTGCATCCCTCTCATGAGCCTCTGCGTCCTTCTCCTCAGGCTTTGCATCACTCTCTTAAGCCTCTGCATCACTCTCTTGAGCCTCTGCATCCCTCTCTTTAGCCTCTGCATCACTCTCTTAAGCCTCTGCATCACTCTCTAGAGCCTCTGCATCACTCCCTTGAGCCCCTGCATCCCTCTCTCAAGCCTCTGCATCCCTCTCCTGAGCCTATGCATCCCTCTCTTAAGCCTCTGCATCACTCTCTTAAGCCTCTGCATCACTTTCTATAGCCTCTGCATCAGTCTCTTCAGCCTCTGCATCACCCTCTTAAATCTCTGCTTCCCTCTCTTGATCCTCTGCGTCACTCTCTTAAGCCTCTGCAGCACTCTCTTGATCGTCTGCATCACTCTCTTGAGCCTCTGCATCAGTTTCTTGAGCCTCTCTATTACTCTCTTGAGCCTTTGCATCACTCTCTTGAGCCTCTGCATCACTCTCTTAAGCCTCTGCATCCCTTTCTGAAAAAAAAACGAAAACGTGAAAAAAATCGCTATTTTTCCAAATTTTAGGATTTTAACTTCAAATCATAAAGCGAGGTTTCGTATTATTTAGATCGTAGAAAAGACATATAAAGATGTTGTTTCCAATACAAATGATAAAAATCAATGTCTTTTCATTACCTCACTTTCATCCCTCACTTAAGCCTCTGCATCCCTCTCTTGAGCCTCTGCATCACTCTCTTGAACTCCTGCATCCCTCTCACGAGCCTCTGCATCCCTCACTTGAGCCTCTGCATCCCTGTCTTGAGACCCTGCATCCCTCTCTTGAGCATCTGCATCCCTCTCTTGAGCCTCTGCATCCCTCTCTTAAGCCTCTGCATCACTCTCTTAAGCCTCTACATCACTCTCGTAAGCCACTGAATCACTCTCTTGAGCCTCTGCATCACTCGCTTGAGCCTTTCCATCACTCTCTTGGGCCTCTGCATCCCTCTCTTAAGCCTCTGCATCATTCTCTTCAGCCTCTGCATCCCTCTCTTAAGCCTCTACATCATTCTCTTCAGCCTCTGCATTCCTCTCCTAAGCCTCTACATCACTCTCTCAGCCTCTGCATCCCTCTCTTAAGCCTCTGCATCATTCTGTTGAGCCCCTGCATCATTCTCTTGAGCCTCTGCATCCCTCTCTTAAGCCTCTACATCATTCTCTTGTGCCTCTGCATCACTCTCTTGAACCTCTGCATCACTCTCTTAAGCCTCTGCATCTCTCTCTTCAGCCTCTGCATCCCTCTCTTAAGCCTCTGCATCACTCTCATGAGCTATTGCATCACTCTCTTGAGCCTCTGCATCCCTCTCTTAAGCCTCTGCAACATTCTCTTCTGCCTATGCATCACTCTCTTAAGCCTCGTCATCCCTCTCTTGAGCCTCTGCATCCCTCTCTTAAGCCTCTGCAACACTCTCTTAAGCCTCTGCAACACTCTTCAGCCTCTGCATCATTCTCTTAAGACTTTGCATCACTCTCCTGAGCCTCTGCATCCCTCTCTTAAGCCTCTGCATCCCTTTTTTGAGCCTCTGCATCACTTTCTTAAGCCTCTGCATCTCTTTCGTGAGCCTCTTCATCATTCTCTTGAACTCCTGCACCCCTCTGATGAGCCTCTGCATCCCTCTCCTGAGCCTTTGCATCACTCTCTTTACCCTCTGCATCCCTTTCCTAAGCCTCTGCATCCCTTTTTTGAGCCTCTGCTTCACTTTCTTAAGCCTCAGCATCCCTTTTTTGAGCCTCTGCATCACTTTCTTAAGCCTCTGCATCCCTTTCTTGAGCCTCTTCATCATTCTCTTGAACTCCTGCATCCCTCTCATGAGCCTCTGCATCTCTCTCCTTAGCCTTTGCATCACTCTCCTATGTCTCTGCATCCCTCTCATGAGCCTCTGCGTCACTCTCAAGAGCCTCTGCATCCCTCTCTTGTGCCTCTGCATCCCTCCTTTGAGCCTCTGCATCCCTCTCTTGAGCCCCTGCATCCCTATCTTGAGCCTTTGCATCTCTCTCTTGAGCCCCTGCATTCCTCTCTTAAGCCTCTGCATCACTCTCTTAAGCCTCTGCATCACTCTCGTAAGCCTCTGAATCACTCTCATGAGCCTCTGCATCCCTCTCTTGAGCCTCTCTATCACTCTCTTGGGCCTCTGCATCACTCACTTCAGCCTCTGCATCACTCTCTTAAGCCTCTGCATTCCTCTCTTAAGCCTCTGCAACATTCTCTTCAGCCTCTGCATTCCTCTCTTAAGCCTCTGCATCACTTTCTTGATCCTCTGCATCCCTCTTTCAAGCCCCTGCATCATTCTCTTGAGCCTCTGCATCCCTCTCTTAAGCCTCTACATCATTCTCTTGTGCCTCTGCATCCCTCTCTTGAACCTCTGCATCACTCTCTTAAGCCTCTGCATCTCTCTCTTAAGCCTCTGCATCACTCTCTTGAGTCTCTGTATCACTCTCTTGAGCCTCTACATCCCTCTCTTGAGCCTCTGCATCCCTCTCTTAAGCCTCTGCAACACTATCTTCAGCCTTTGCATCTCTCTCTTCAGACTTTGCATCACTCTCTTGAGCCTCTGCTTCACTCTCTTGAGCCTCTACATCCCTCTCTTGAGCCTCTGCATCCCTCTCTTAAGCCTCTGCATCACTCTCTTGAGCCTTTGCATCTCTTTCTTGAGCCTTTGCATCCCTCTCTTAAGCCTCTGCAACACTCTCTTCAGCCTCTGCATCACTCTCTTGAGCCTTTGCATCACTCTCCTGAGCCTCTGCATCCCTCTCATAAGCCTCTGCAACACTCTCTTCGGCCTCTGCGTCACTCTCTTCAGCCTTTGCATCATTCTCTTGAGCCTGTGCATCACTCTCTTGAGCCTCTACATCCCTCTCTTGAGCCTCTG
This sequence comes from Procambarus clarkii, assembly GCF_040958095.1. Classification (NCBI taxonomy): domain Eukaryota; kingdom Metazoa; phylum Arthropoda; class Malacostraca; order Decapoda; family Cambaridae; genus Procambarus; species Procambarus clarkii. The sequence continues at coordinate 40,952,034 of NC_091162.1, read as the reverse complement.
CATCCCTCTCTTAAGCCTCTGCATCACTCTCTTGAGCCTTTGCATCTCTTTCTTGAGCCTTTGCATCCCTCTCTTAAGCCTCTGCAACACTCTCTTCAGCCTCTGCATCACTCTCTTGAGCCTTTGCATCACTCTCCTGAGCCTCTGCATCCCTCTCTTGAGCCTCTGCATCACTCGCTTGAGCCTTTCCATCACTCTCTTGGGCCTCTGCATCCCTCTCTTAAGCCTCTGCATCATTCTCTTCAGCCTCTGCATCCCCCTCTTAAGCCTCTACATCATTCTCTTCAGCCTCTGCAATCCTCTCTTAAGCCTCTACATCACTCTCTTCAGCCTCTGCATCCCTCTTTTAAGCCTCTGCATCATTCTGTTGACCCCCTGCATCATTCACTTGAGCCTCTGCATCCCTCTCTTAAGCCTCTACATCATTCTCTTGTGCCTCTGCATCACTCACTTGAACCTCTGCATCACTCTCTTAAGCCTCTGCATCTCTCTCTTCAGCCTCTGCATCCCTCTCTTAAGCCTCTGCATCACTCTCTTGAGCCTTTGCATCACTCTCCTGAGCCTGTGCATTCCTCTCTTAAGCCTCTGCATCACTTTCTTGAGCCTCTGCTTCACTTTCTTAAGCCTCAGCATCCCTTTTTTGAGCCTCTGCATCACTTTCTTAAGCCTCTGCATCCCTTTCTTGAGCCTCTTCATCATTCTCTTGAACTCCTGCATCCCTCTCATGAGCCTCTGCATCTCTCTCCTTAGCCTTTGCATCACTCTCTTATGTCTCTGCATCCCTCTCATGAGCCTCTGCGTCACTCTCAAGAGCCTCTGCATCCCTCTCTTGTGCCTCTGCATCCCTCCTTTGAGCCTCTGCATCCCTCTCTTGAGCCCCTGCATCCCTATCTTGAGCCTTTGCATCTCTCTCTTGAGCCCCTGCATTCCTCTCTTAAGCCTCTGCATCACTCTCTTAAGCCTCTGCATCACTCTCGTAAGCCTCTGAATCACTCTCATGAGCCTCTGCATCCCTCTCTTGAGCCTCTCTATCACTCTCTTGGGCCTCTGCATCACTCACTTCAGCCTCTGCATCACTCTCTTAAGCCTCTGCATTCCTCTCTTAAGCCTCTGCAACATTCTCTTGAGCCTCTGCATTCCTCTCTTAAGCCTCTGCATCACTTTCTTGATCCTCTGCATCCCTCTTTCAAGCCCCTGCATCATTCTCTTGAGCCTCTGCATCCCTCTCTTAAGCCTCTACATCATTCTCTTGTGCCTCTGCATCCCTCTCTTGAACCTCTGCATCACTCTCTTAAGCCTCTGCATCTCACTCTTAAGCCTCTGCATCACTCTCTTGAGTCTCTGTATCACTCTCTTGAGCCTCTACATCCCTCTCTTGAGCCTCTGCATCCCTCTCTTAAGCCTCTGCAACACTATCTTCAGCCTTTGCATCTCTCTCTTCAGACTTTGCATCACTCTCTTGAGCCTCTGCATCACTCTCTTGAGCCTCTACATCCCTCTCTTGAGCCTCTGCATCCCTCTATTAAGCCTCTGCATCACTCTCTTGAGCCTTTGCATCTCTTTCTTGAGCCTTTGCATCCCTCTCTTAAGCCTCTGCAACACTCTCTTCAGCCTCTGCATCACTCTCTTGAGCCTTTGCATCACTCTCCTGAGCCTCTGCATCCCTCTCATAAGCCTCTGCAACACTCTCTTCGGCCTCTGCGTCACTCTCTTCAGCCTTTGCATCATTCTCTTGAGCCTGTGCATCACTCTCTTGAGCCTCTACATCCCTCTCTTGAGCCTCTGCATCCCTCTCTTAAGCCTCTGCATCACTCTCTTGAGCCTTTGCATCTCTTTCTTGAGCCTTTGCATCCCTCTCTTAAGCCTCTGCAACACTCTCTTCAGCCTCTGCATCACTCTCTTGAGCCTTTGCATCACTCTCCTGAGCCTCTGCATCCCTCTCTTGAGCCTCTGCATCACTCGCTTGAGCCTTTCCATCACTCTCTTGGGCCTCTGCATCCCTCTCTTAAGCCTCTGCATCATTCTCTTCAGCCTCTGCATCCCCCTCTTAAGCCTCTACATCATTCTCTTCAGCCTCTGCATTCCTCTCTTAAGCCTCTACATCACTCTCTTCAGCCTCTGCATCCCTCTTTTAAGCCTCTGCATCATTCTGTTGACCCCCTGCATCATTCACTTGAGCCTCTGCATCCCTCTCTTAAGCCTCTACATCATTCTCTTGTGCCTCTGCATCACTCACTTGAACCTCTGCATCACTCTCCTAAGCCTCTGCATCTCTCTCTTCAGCCTCTGCATCCCTCTCTTAAGCCTCTGCATCACTCTCTTGAGCCTTTGCATCACTCTCCTGAGCCTGTGCATTCCTCTCTTAAGCCTCTGCATCACTCTCTTGAGCCTCTGCTTCACTTTCTTAAGCCTCAGCATCCCTTTTTTGAGCCTCTGCATCACTTTCTTAAGCCTCTGCATCCCTTTCTTGAGCCTCTTCATCATTCTCTTGAACTCCTGCATCCCTCTCATGAGCCTCTGCATCTCTCTCCTTAGCCTTTGCATCACTCTCTTATGTCTCTGCATCCCTCTCATGAGCCTCTGCGTCACTCTCAAGAGCCTCTGCATCCCTCTCTTGTGCCTCTGCATCCCTCCTTTGAGCCTCTGCATCCCTCTCTTGAGCCCCTGCATCCCTATCTTGAGCCTTTGCATCTCTCTCTTGAGCCCCTGCATTCCTCTCTTAAGCCTCTGCATCACTCTCTTAAGCCTCTGCATCACTCTCGTAAGCCTCTGAATCACTCTCATGAGCCTCTGCATCCCTCTCTTGAGCCTCTCTATCACTCTCTTGGGCCTCTGCATCACTCACTTCAGCCTCTGCATCACTCTCTTAAGCCTCTGCATTCCTCTCTTAAGCCTCTGCAACATTCTCTTCAGCCTCTGCATTCCTCTCTTAAGCCTCTGCATCACTTTCTTGATCCTCTGCATCCCTCTTTCAAGCCCCTGCATCATTCTCTTGAGCCTCTGCATCCCTCTCTTAAGCCTCTACATCATTCTCTTGTGCCTCTGCATCCCTCTCTTGAACCTCTGCATCACTCTCTTAAGCCTCTGCATCTCTCTCTTAAGCCTCTGCATCACTCTCTTGAGTCTCTGTATCACTCTCTTGAGCCTCTACATCCCTCTCTTGAGCCTCTGCATCCCTCTCTTAAGCCTCTGCAACACTATCTTCAGCCTTTGCATCTCTCTCTTCAGCCTTTGCATCACTCTCTTGAGCCTCTGCATCACTCTCTTGAGCCTCTACATCCCTCTCTTGAGCCTCTGCATCCCTCTCTTAAGCCTCTGCATCACTCTCTTGAGCCTTTGCATCTCTTTCTTGAGCCTTTGCATCCCTCTCTTAAGCCTCTGCAACACTCTCTTCAGCCTCTGCATCACTCTCTTGAGCCTTTGCATCACTCTCCTGAGCCTCTGCATCCCTCTCATAAGCCTCTGCAACACTCTCTTCGGCCTCTGCGTCACTCTCTTCAGCCTTTGCATCATTCTCTTGAGCCTGTGCATCACTCTCTTGAGCCTCTACATCCCTCTCTTGAGCCTCAGCATCCCTCTCTTAAGCCTCTGCATCACTCTCTTGAGCCTTTGCATCTCTTTCTTGAGCCTTTGCATCCCTCTCTTAAGCCTCTGCAACACTCTCTTCAGCCTCTGCATCACTCTCTTGAGCCTTTGCATCACTCTCCTGAGCCTCTGCATCCCTCTCTTGAGCCTCTGCATCACTCGCTTGAGCCTTTCCATCACTCTCTTGGGCCTCTGCATCCCTCTCTTAAGCCTCTGCATCATTCTCTTCAGCCTCTGCATCCCCCTCTTAAGCCTCTACATCATTCTCTTCAGCCTCTGCATTCCTCTCTTAAGCCTCTACATCACTCTCTTCAGCCTCTGCATCCCTCTTTTAAGCCTCTGCATCATTCTGTTGACCCCCTGCATCATTCACTTGAGCCTCTGCATCCCTCTCTTAAGCCTCTACATCATTCTCTTGTGCCTCTGCATCACTCACTTGAACCTCTGCATCACTCTCTTAAGCCTCTGCATCTCTCTCTTCAGCCTCTGCATCCCTCTCTTAAGCCTCTGCATCACTCTCTTGAGCCTTTGCATCACTCTCCTGAGCCTGTGCATTCCTCTCTTAAGCCTCTGCATCACTCTCTTGAGCCTTTGCATCTCTTTCTTGAGCCTTTGCATCCCTCTCTTAAGCCTCTGCAACACTCTCTTCAGCCTCTGCATCACTCTCTTGAGCCTTTGCATCACTCTCCTGAGCCTCTGCATCCCTCTCATAAGCCTCTGCAACACTCTCTTCAGCCTCTGCATCACTCTCTTAAGCCTCTGCATCCCTTTTTTGAGCGTCTGCATCACTTTCTTAAGCCTCAGCATCCCTATCTTGAGCCTCTGCATCTCTCTCTTGAACTCCAGCATCCCTCACATGAGCCAATGCATCCGTCTCTTGAGCCTCTACATCCCTCTCTTGAGCCTCTGCATCCCTCTCTTAAGCCTCTGCATCACTCTCTTGAGCCTTTGCATCTCTTTCTTGAGCCTTTGCATCCCTCTCTTAAGCCTCTGCAACACTCTCTTCAGCATCTGCATCACTCTCTTGAGCCTTTGCATCACTCTCCTGAGCCTCTGCATCCCTCTCATAAGCCTCTGCAACACTCTCTTCGGCCTCTGCGTCACTCTCTTCAGCCTTTGCATCATTCTCTTGAGCCTGTGCATCACTCTCTTGAGCCTCTACATCCCTCTCTTGAGCCTCTGCATCCCTCTCTTAAGCCACTGCATCACTCTCTTGAGCCTTTGCATCTCTTTCTTGAGCCTTTGCATCCCTCTCTTAAGCCTCTGCAACACTCTCTTCAGCCTCTGCATCACTCTCTTGAGCCTTTGCATCACTCTCCTGAGCCTCTGCATCCCTCTCTTGAGCCTCTGCATCACTCGCTTGAGCCTTTCCATCACTCTCTTGGGCCTCTGCATCCCTCTCTTAAGCCTCTGCATCATTCTCTTCAGCCTCTGCATCCCCCTCTTAAGCCTCTACATCATTCTCTTCAGCCTCTGCATTCCTCTCTTAAGCCTCTACATCACTCTCTTCAGCCTCTGCATCCCTCTTTTAAGCCTCTGCATCATTCTGTTGACCCCCTGCATCATTCACTTGAGCCTCTGCATCCCTCTCTTAAGCCTCTACATCATTCTCTTGTGCCTCTGCATCACTCACTTGAACCTCTGCATCACTCTCTTAAGCCTCTGCATCTCTCTCTTCAGCCTCTGCATCCCTCTCTTAAGCCTCTGCATCACTCTCTTGAGCCTTTGCATCACTCTCCTGAGCCTGTGCATTCCTCTCTTAAGCCTCTGCATCACTCTCTTGAGCCTCTGCTTCACTTTCTTAAGCCTCAGCATCCCTTTTTTGAGCCTCTGCATCACTTTCTTAAGCCTCTGCATCCCTTTCTTGAGCCTCTTCATCATTCTCTTGAACTCCTGCATCCCTCTCATGAGCCTCTGCATCTCTCTCCTTAGCCTTTGCATCACTCTCTTATGTCTCTGCATCCCTCTCATGAGCCTCTGCGTCACTCTCAAGAGCCTCTGCATCCCTCTCTTGTGCCTCTGCATCCCTCCTTTGAGCCTCTGCATCCCTCTCTTGAGCCCCTGCATCCCTATCTTGAGCCTTTGCATCTCTCTCTTGAGCCCCTGCATTCCTCTCTTAAGCCTCTGCATCACTCTCTTAAGCCTCTGCATCACTCTCGTAAGCCTCTGAATCACTCTCATGAGCCTCTGCATCCCTCTCTTGAGCCTCTCTATCACTCTCTTGGGCCTCTGCATCACTCACTTCAGCCTCTGCATCACTCTCTTAAGCCTCTGCATTCCTCTCTTAAGCCTCTGCAACATTCTCTTCAGCCTCTGCATTCCTCTCTTAAGCCTCTGCATCACTTTCTTGATCCTCTGCATCCCTCTTTCAAGCCCCTGCATCATTCTCTTGAGCCTCTGCATCCCTCTCTTAAGCCTCTACATCATTCTCTTGTGCCTCTGCATCCCTCTCTTGAACCTCTGCATCACTCTCTTAAGCCTCTGCATCTCTCTCTTAAGCCTCTGCATCACTCTCTTGAGTCTCTGTATCACTCTCTTGAGCCTCTACATCCCTCTCTTGAGCCTCTGCATCCCTCTCTTAAGCCTCTGCAACACTATCTTCAGCCTTTGCATCTCTCTCTTCAGCCTTTGCATCACTCTCTTGAGCCTCTGCATCACTCTCTTGAGCCTCTACATCCCTCTCTTGAGCCTCTGCATCCCTCTCTTAAGCCTCTGCATCACTCTCTTGAGCCTTTGCATCTCTTTCTTGAGCCTTTGCATCCCTCTCTTAAGCCTCTGCAACACTCTCTTCAGCCTCTGCATCACTCTCTTGAGCCTTTGCATCACTCTCCTGAGCCTCTGCATCCCTCTCATAAGCCTCTGCAACACTCTCTTCGGCCTCTGCGTCACTCTCTTCAGCCTTTGCATCATTCTCTTGAGCCTGTGCATCACTCTCTTGAGCCTCTACATCCCTCTCTTGAGCCTCTGCATCCCTCTCTTAAGCCTCTGCATCACTCTCTTGAGCCTTTGCATCTCTTTCTTGAGCCTTTGCATCCCTCTCTTAAGCCTCTGCAACACTCTCTTCAGCCTCTGCATCACTCTCTTGAGCCTTTGCATCACTCTCCTGAGCCTCTGCATCCCTCTCATAAGCCTCTGCAACACTCTCTTCGGCCTCTGCATCCCTCTCTTAAGCCTCTGCATCACTCTCTTGAGCCTTTGCATCTCTTTCTTGAGCCTTTGCATCCCTCTCTTAAGCCTCTGCAACACTCTCTTCAGCCTCTGCATCACTCTCTTGAGCCTTTGCATCACTCTCCTGAGCCTCTGCATCCCTCTCTTGAGCCTCTGCATCACTCGCTTGAGCCTTTCCATCACTCTCTTGGGCCTCTGCATCCCTCTCTTAAGCTTCTGCATCATTCTCTTCAGCCTCTGCATCCCCCTCTTAAGCCTCTACATCATTCTCTTCAGCCTCTGCATTCCTCTCTTAAGCCTCTACATCACTCTCTTCAGCCTCTGCATCCCTCTTTTAAGCCTCTGCATCATTCTGTTGACCCCCTGCATCATTCACTTGAGCCTCTGCATCCCTCTCTTAAGCCTCTACATCATTCTCTTGTGCCTCTGCATCACTCACTTGAACCTCTGCATCACTCTCTTAAGCCTCTGCATCTCTCTCTTCAGCCTCTGCATCCCTCTCTTAAGCCTCTGCATCACTCTCTTGAGCCTTTGCATCACTCTCCTGAGCCTGTGCATTCCTCTCTTAAGCCTCTGCATCACTCTCTTGAGCCTTTGCATCTCTTTCTTGAGCCTTTGCATCCCTCTCTTAAGCCTCTGCAACACTCTCTTCAGCCTCTGCATCACTCTCTTGAGCCTTTGCATCACTCTCCTGAGCCTCTGCATCCCTCTCATAAGCCTCTGCAACACTCTCTTCAGCCTCTGCATCACTCTCTTAAGCCTCTGCATCCCTTTTTTGAGCGTCTGCATCACTTTCTTAAGCCTCAGCATCCCTATCTTGAGCCTCTGCATCTCTCTCTTGAACTCCAGCATCCCTCACATGAGCCAATGCATCCGTCTCTTGAGCCTCTGCGTCACTCTCAAGAGCCTCTGAATCCCTCTCTTAAGCCTCTGCATCCCCTCTCCTGAGCCTCTGCGTCACTCTCAAGAGCCTCTGCATCACTCTCTTAAGCCTCTGCATCCGTCTACTGAGCCTCTGCGTCACTCTCAAGAGCAACTGCATCCCTCTTTTGTGCCTCTGCATCCCTAACTTGAGCCTCTGCATCCCTCTCTTGAGCCCCTGCATCCCTCTCTTGAGCCTCTGCATCCCTCTCTTGAGCCCCTGCATCCCTCTCTTAAGCCTCTGCATCACTCTCTTAAGCCTCTGCATCACTCTCGTAAGCCTCTGAATCACTCTCTTGAGCCTCTGCATCCCTCTCTTGAACTCCTGCATCCCTCTCATGAGCCTCTGCATCCCTCTCATGAGCCTCTGCATTCCTCTCTTGAGCCTTTTTCATTACTCTCTTAAGCCTCTGCATCCCTTTCTTGAGGCTCTGCATCACTCTCAAAAGCCTCTGCATCCCTCTCTTGTGCCTTTGCATCCCTCACTTGAGCCCCTGCATCCCTCTCTTGAGCCCCTGCATCCCTCTCTTGAGCCTCTGCATCTCTCTCTTAAGCCTTTGCATCCCTCACTTGAGTTCTGCATCCCTCTCCTAAACATCTGCTACTCTCTCTTCCGCCTCTGCATCACTCTCTTAAGCCTCTGCATCACTCTCTAGAGCCTCTGCATCACTCCCTTGAGCCCCTGCATCCCTCTCTCAAGCCTCTGCATCCCTCTCCTGAGCCTATGCATCCCTCTCTTAAGCCTCTGCAACACTTTCTTAAGCCTCTGCATCACTCTCTATAGCCTCTGCATCACTCTCTTCAGCCTCTGCATCACCCTCTTAAGCCTCTGCTTCCCTCTCTTGATCCTCTGCATCACTCTCTTGAGCCTCTGCAGCACTCTCTTGATCGTCTGCATCACTCTCTTGAGCCTCTGCATCACTCTCTTGAGCCTCTCTATAACTCTCTTGAGCTTCTGCATCACTCTCTTAAGCCTCTGCATCCCTCTCTTGATTCTCTGCATCCCTCTCTTAAACCTCTGCTACACTCTCTTCCGCCTCTGCATCACTCTCTTAAGCCTCTGCATCACTCTGTAGAGCCTCTGCATCACTCCCTTGAGCCTCTGCATCCCTCTCATGAGCCTCTGCATTCCTCTCTTGAGCCTTTTTCATTACTCTCTTAAGCCTCTGCATCCCTTTCTTGAGGCTCTGCATCACTCTCAAAAGCCTCTGCATCCCTCTCATGTGCCTTTGCATCCCTCACTTGAGCCCCTGCATCCCTCTCTTGAGCCCCTGCATCCCTCTCTTGAGCCTCTGCATCACTCTCTTAAGCCTCTGCATCCCTCACTTGAGTTCTGCATCCCTCTCTTGAGCCTCTGCATCACTCTCTAGAGCCTCTGCATCACTCCCTAGAGCCCCTGCATCCCTCTCTCATGCCTCTGCATCCCTCTCCTGAGCCTATGCATCCCTCTCTTAAGCCTCTGCAACACTATCTTCAGCCTTTGCATCTCTCTCTTCAGACTTTGCATCACTCTCTTGAGCCTCTGCATCACTCTCTTGAGCCTCTACATCCCTCTCTTGAGCCTCTGCATCCCTCTCTTAAGCCTCTGCATCACTCTCTTGAGCCTTTGCATCTCTTTCTTGAGCCTTTGCATCCCTCTCTTAAGCCTCTGCAACACTCTCTTCAGCCTCTGCATCACTCTCTTGAGCCTTTGCATCACTCTCCTGAGCCTCTGCATCCCTCTCATAAGCCTCTGCAACACTCTCTTCGGCCTCTGCGTCACTCTCTTCAGCCTTTGCATCATTCTCTTGAGCCTGTGCATCACTCTCTTGAGCCTCCACATCCCTCTCTTGAGCCTCTGCATCCCTCTCTTAAGCCTCTGCATCTCTCTCTTGAGCCTTTGCATCTCTTTCTTGAGCCTTTGCATCCCTCTCTTAAGCCTCTGCAACACTCTCTTCAGCCTCTGCATCACTCTCTTGAGCCTTTGCATCACTCTCCTGAGCCTCTGCATCCCTCTCTTGAGCCTCTGCATCACTCGCTTGAGCCTTTCCATCACTCTCTTGGGCCTCTGCATCCCTCTCTTAAGCCTCTGCATCATTCTCTTCAGCCTCTGCATCCCCCTCTTAAGCCTCTACATCATTCTCTTCAGCCTCTGCATTCCTCTCTTAAGCCTCTACATCACTCTCTTCAGCCTCTGCATCCCTCTTTTAAGCCTCTGCATCATTCTGTTGACCCCCTGCATCATTCACTTGAGCCTCTGCATCCCTCTCTTAAGCCTCTACATCATTCTCTTGTGCCTCTGCATCACTCACTTGAACCTCTGCATCACTCTCTTAAGCCTCTGCATCTCTCTCTTCAGCCTCTGCATCCCTCTCTTAAGCCTCTGCATCACTCTCTCGAGCCTTTGCATCACTCTCCTGAGCCTGTGCATTCCTTTCTTAAGCCTCTGCATCACTCTCTTGAGCCTCTGCTTCACTTTCTTAAGCCTCTGCATCCCTTTCTTGAGCCTCTTCATCATTCTCTTGAACTCCTGCATCCCTCTCATGAGCCTCTGCATCTCTCTCCTTAGCCTTTGCATCACTCTCTTATGTCTCTGCATCCCTCTCATGAGCCTCTGCGTCACTCTCAAGAGCCTCTGCATCCCTCTCTTGTGCCTCTGCATCCCTCCTTTGAGCCTCTGCATCCCTCTCTTGAGCCCCTGCATCCCTATCTTGAGCCTTTGCATCTCTCTCTTGAGCCCCTGCATTCCTCTCTTAAGCCTCTGCATCACTCTCTTAAGCCTCTGCATCACTCTCGTAAGCCTCTGAATCACTCTCATGAGCCTCTGCATCCCTCTCTTGAGCCTCTCTATCACTCTCTTGGGCCTCTGCATCACTCACTTCAGCCTCTGCATCACTCTCTTAAGCCTCTGCATTCCTCTCTTAAGCCTCTGCAACATTCTCTTCAGCCTCTGCATTCCTCTCTTAAGCCTCTGCATCACTTTCTTGATCCTCTGCATCCCTCTTTCAAGCCCCTGCATCATTCTCTTGAGCCTCTGCATCCCTCTCTTAAGCCTCTACATCATTCTCTTGTGCCTCTGCATCCCTCTCTTGAACCTCTGCATCACTCTCTTAAGCCTCTGCATCTCTCTCTTAAGCCTCTGCATCACTCTCTTGAGTCTCTGTATCACTCTCTTGAGCCTCTACATCCCTCTCTTGAGCCTCTGCATCCCTCTCTTAAGCCTCTGCAACACTATCTTCAGCCTTTGCATCTCTCTCTTCAGCCTTTGCATCACTCTCTTGAGCCTCTGCATCACTCTCTTGAGCCTCTACATCCCTCTCTTGAGCCTCTGCATCCCTCTCTTAAGCCTCTGCATCACTCTCTTGAGCCTTTGCATCTCTTTCTTGAGCCTTTGCATCCCTCTCTTAAGCCTCTGCAACACTCTCTTCAGCCTCTGCATCACTCTCTTGAGCCTTTGCATCACTCTCCTGAGCCTCTGCATCCCTCTCATAAGCCTCTGCAACACTCTCTTCGGCCTCTGCGTCACTCTCTTCAGCCTTTGCATCATTCTCTTGAGCCTGTGCATCACTCTCTTGAGCCTCTACATCCCTCTCTTGAGCCTCTGCATCCCTCTCTTAAGCCTCTGCATCACTCTCTTGAGCCTTTGCATCTCTTTCTTGAGCCTTTGCATCCCTCTCTTAAGCCTCTGCAACACTCTCTTCAGCCTCTGCATCACTCTCTTGAGCCTTTGCATCACTCTCCTGAGCCTCTGCATCCCTCTCTTGAGCCTCTGCATCACTCGCTTGAGCCTTTCCATCACTCTCTTGGGCCTCTGCATCCCTCTCTTAAGCCTCTGCATCATTCTCTTCAGCCTCTGCATCCCCCTCTTAAGCCTCTACATCATTCTCTTCAGCCTCTGCATCCCTCTTTTAAGCCTCTGCATCATTCTGTTGACCCCCTGCATCATTCACTTGAGCCTCTGCATCCCTCTCTTAAGCCTCTACATCATTCTCTTGTGCCTCTGCATCACTCACTTGAACCTCTGCATCACTCTCTTAAGCCTCTGCATCTCTCTCTTCAGCCTCTGCATCCCTCTCTTAAGCCTCTGCATCACTCTCTTGAGCCTTTGCATCACTCTCCTGAGCCTGTGCATTCCTCTCTTAAGCCTCTGCATCACTCTCTTGAGCCTTTGCATCTCTTTCTTGAGCCTTTGCATCCCTCTCTTAAGCCTCTGCAACACTCTCTTCAGCCTCTGCATCACTCTCTTGAGCCTTTGCATCACTCTCCTGAGCCTCTGCATCCCTCTCATAAGCCTCTGCAACACTCTCTTCAGCCTCTGCATCACTCTCTTAAGCCTCTGCATCCCTTTTTTGAGCGTCTGCATCACTTTCTTAAGCCTCAGCATCCCTATCTTGAGCCTCTGCATCTCTCTCTTGAACTCCAGCATCCCTCACATGAGCCAATGCATCCGTCTCTTGAGCCTCTGCGTCACTCTCAAGAGCCTCTGAATCCCTCTCTTAAGCCTCTGCATCCCCTCTCCTGAGCCTCTGCGTCACTCTCAAGAGCCTCTGCATCACTCTCTTAAGCCTCTGCATCCGTCTACTGAGCCTCTGCGTCACTCTCAAGAGCAACTGCATCCCTCTTTTGTGCCTCTGCATCCCTAACTTGAGCCTCTGCATCCCTCTCTTGAGCCCCTGCATCCCTCTCTTGAGCCTCTGCATCCCTCTCTTGAGCCCCTGCATCCCTCTCTTAAGCCTCTGCATCACTCTCTTGAGCCTCTGCATCCCTCTCTTGAACTCCTGCATCCCTCTCATGAGCCTCTGCATCCCTCTCATGAGCCTCTGCATTCCTCTCTTGAGCCTTTTTCATTACTCTCTTAAGCCTCTGCATCCCTTTCTTGAGGCTCTGCATCACTCTCAAAAGCCTCTGCATCCCTCTCTTGTGCCTTTGCATCCCTCACTTGAGCCCCTGCATCCCTCTCTTGAGCCCCTGCATCCCTCTCTTGAGCCTCTGCATCTCTCTCTTAAGCCTTTGCATCCCTCACTTGAGTTCTGCATCCCTCTCCTAAACATCTGCTACTCTCTCTTCCGCCTCTGCATCACTCTCTTAAGCCTCTGCATCACTCTCTAGAGCCTCTGCATCACTCCCTTGAGCCCCTGCATCCCTCTCTCAAGCCTCTGCATCCCTCTCCTGAGCCTATGCATCCCTCTCTTAAGCCTCTGCAACACTTTCTTAAGCCTCTGCATCACTCTCTATAGCCTCTGCATCACTCTCTTCAGCCTCTGCATCACCCTCTTAAGCCTCTGCTTCCCTCTCTTGATCCTCTGCATCACTCTCTTGAGCCTCTGCAGCACTCTCTTGATCGTCTGCATCACTCTCTTGAGCCTCTGCATCACTCTCTTGAGCCTCTCTATAACTCTCTTGAGCTTCTGCATCACTCTCTTAAGCCTCTGCATCCCTCTCTTGATTCTCTGCATCCCTCTCTTAAACCTCTGCTACACTCTCTTCCGCCTCTGCATCACTCTCTTAAGCCTCTGCATCACTCTGTAGAGCCTCTGCATCACTCCCTTGAGCCTCTGCATCCCTCTCATGAGCCTCTGCATTCCTCTCTTGAGCCTGTTTCATTACTCTCTTAAGCCTCTGCATCCCTTTCTTGAGGCTCTGCATCACTCTCAAAAGCCTCTGCATCCCTCTCATGTGCCTTTGCATCCCTCACTTGAGCCCCTGCATCCCTCTCTTGAGCCCCTGCATCCCTCTCTTGAGCCTCTGCATCACTCTCTTAAGCCTCTGCATCCCTCACTTGAGTTCTGCATCCCTCTCTTGAGCCTCTGCATCACTCTCTAGAGCCTCTGCATCACTCCCTAGAGCCCCTGCATCCCTCTCTCATGCCTCTGCATCCCTCTCCTGAGCCTATGCATCCCTCTCTTAAGCCTCTGCAACACTCTCTTAAGCCTCTGCATCACTCTCTATAGCCTCTGCATCACTCTCTTCGGCCTCTGCATCACCCTCTTAAGCCTCTGCTTCCCTCTCTTGATCCTCTGCATCACTCTCTTCAGCCTCTGCAGCACTCTCTTGATCGTCTGCATCACTCTCTTGAGCCTCTGCATCACTCTCTTGAGCCTCTCTATCACTCTCTTGAGCTTCTGCATCACTCTCTTAAGCCTCTGCATCCCTCTCTTGATTCTCTGCATCCCTCTCTTAAACCTCTGCTACACTCTCTTCCGCCTCTGCATCACTCTCTTAAGCCTCTGCATCACTCTGTAGAGCCTCTGCATCACTCCCTTGAGCCCCTGCATCCCTCTCTCAAGCCTCTGCATCCCTCTCCTGAGCCTATGCATCCCTCTCTTAAGCCTCTGCAACACTCTCTTAAGCCTCTGCATCAATCTCTATAGCCTCTGCATCACTCTCTTCAGCCTCTGCATCACCCTCTTAAGCCTCTGCTTCCCTCTCTTGATCCTCTGCATCACTCTCTTGAGCCTCTGCAGCACTCTCTTGGTCGTCTGCATCACTCTCTTGAGCCTCTGCATCACTCTCTTGAGCCTCTCTATCACTCTCTTGAGCTTCTGCATCACTCTCTTAAGCCTCTGCATCCCTCTCTTGATTCTCTGCATCCCTCTCTTAAACCTCTGCTACACTCTCTTCCGCCTCTGCATCACTCTCTTAAGCCTCTGCATCACTCTGTAGAGCCTCTGCATCACTCCCTTGAGCCTCTGCATCCCTCTCATGAGCCTCTGCATCCCTCTCATGAGCCTCTGCATTCCTCTCTTGAGCCTTTTTCATTACTCTCTTAAGCCTCTGCATCCCTTTCTTGAGGCTCTGCATCACTCTCAAAAGCCTCTGCATCCCTCTCTTGTGCCTTTGCATCCCTCACTTGAGCCCCTGCATCCCTCTCTTGAGCCCCTGCATCCCTCTCTTGAGCCTCTGCATCACTCTCTTAAGCCTCTGCATCCCTCACTTGAGTTCTGCATCCCTCTCTTAAGCCTCTGCTACTCTCTCTCCCGCCTCTGCATCACTCTCTTAAGCCTCTGCATCACTCTCTAGAGCCTCTGCATCACTCCCTTGAGCCCCTGCATCCCTCTCTCATGCCTCTGCATCCCTCTCCTGAGCCTATGCATCCCTCTCTTAAGCCTCTGCAACACTCTCTTAAGCCTCTGCATCACTCTCTATAGCCTCTGCATCACTCTCTTCAGCCTCTGCATCACCCTCTTAAGCCTCTGCTTCCCTCTCTTGATCCTCTGCATCACTCTCTTCAGCCTCTGCAGCACTCTCTTGATCGTCTGCATCACTCTCTTGAGCCTCTGCATCACTCTCTTGAGCCTCCTTCTGCATCACTCTCTTAAGCCTCTGCATCCCTCTCTTGATTCTCTGCATCCCTCTCTTAAACCTCTGCTACACTCTCTTCCGCCTCTGCATCACTCTCTTAAGCCTCTGCATCACTCTGTAGAGCCTCTGCATCACTCCCTTGAGCCCCTGCATCCCTCTCTCAAGCCTCTGCATCCCTCTCCTGAGCCTATGCATCCCTCTCTTAAGCCTCTGCATCACTCTCGTTAGCCTCTGCATCACTCTCTATAGCCTCTGCATCACTCTCTTCAGTCTCTGCATCACCCTCTTAAGCCTCTGCTTCCCTCTCTTGATCCTCTGCATGACTCTCTTGAGCCTCTGCAGCACTCTCTTGATCGTCTGCATCACTCTCTTGAGCCTCTGCATCACTCTCTTGAGCCTCTCTATCACTCTCTTGAGCCTCTGCATCACTCTCTTGAGCCTCTGCATCACTCTCTTAAGCCTCTGCATCCCTCACTTGATTCTCTGCATCACTCTCTTGAGCCTCTGCATCATGCTCTTGAGCCTCTGCATCCCTCTCTTAAGCCTCTACATCATTCTCTTGAGCCTCTGCATCACTATCTTGAGCCTTGATCATAAAGCGAGGTTTCGTATTATTTAGATCCTAGAAAAGACTTGACAAAACACAAAATACTTCATTTTCAATCAACTATTTGTTTCTCGTTAAAATACTGAGTAAGATATTGAAAAAAGCAGAAATTCTGTTTTTATTGCATATATCGACGTTTCAGCCGGAATAGAGCGGTTATACGTGTACATCTTCCCTCGGTAATATAAACGTAAAATCAGGAACATTTTAGTTAATTCTAATGAAAACACATTGTTTTTTATCATTTGTATTGGAAACAACATTGTCATATGTCTTTTCTTGGATCTAAATAATACGAAACCTCGCTCTATGATTTGAGGTTAAAATCCTCAAATATGGTTAAATAGTGACTTTTTTAACGTTTTTCATGTACTTTGATATTACGTAAATATATTCATTTTTACCAATATTTCGATACTGTTTTATGTCGTATCACGATATGTGATTTGGCCTTCAAATCTCAGAATTTCGCATAATATAGCATTTTAAGCAAGTTTTCTTGCGTTTTGTTTCGTACAAAACAATCATCGAATTTAGCAATATTTTGACGTTTATCATCCCCTTTTTCTTTATGTAATTTAAACAAAATATCATCGAATTAGGCAATATTTTGCCGTTTTTCCACGTTTTTGTGAATTTTCAGTTTATTGGTATTAATTCATTATATATACGATAAAAATGATGCAATGATGATGGTTTGGGCAAAATGTGATCCATCGCCTCCTTCAGTAATTGTCATATTTTCGGTATAAAATGTCGTAGTTTCAAACTGCGAAAACATGCAGAAAGCCGGAATTTGGCTCCAAAGTATGGCTCAACGGTCGAATTTGGGATGTTTGGGATATTTTGAAAACTGAAGGGAGGGTTTGAGCAAAATGTGATCCATCACCGCTCTCAGTAATTGGCATATTTTCGGTATAAAAAGTCGTAATTTCAAACTACGAATTCATGCAGAAAGCCAAAATTTGGCTCCAAAATATGGGTCAAGTGTCAAATTTGGGATGTTTGGGATATTTTGGAAACTGCAGGGAGGGTATGGCGAAAATGTGATCCATCGCTGCTCTCAGTAATTAGCATATTTTCGGTCTAAAAAGTCGTAATTTCAAACTGCGAATATGTGCAGAGAGCCAGAATTTGGCTCCAAAATATGGCTCAAGCGTCTAATTCGGGATGTTTGGGATATTTTGAAAACTGCAGGTAGGGTATGGCGAAAATGTGATCCATCGCAGCTCTCAGTAATTAGCATATTTTCGGTATAAATATTCGTAACTTCAAACTGCGAATAATTGCAGAGAGCCAGAATTTGGCTCCAAAATATAGCTCAAGGGTAAAATTTTGGATGTTTGAGATAATTTGAAATTTGCAGGGGGGTTTGGGCAAAATGTGATCCATCGCGGCACTCATTAATTTACATATTTTCGGTATAAAAAGTCGTAATTTCAAACTGCGAATATGTGCAGAGAGCCCCAATTTGGCTACAAAATATGGCTCAAGGGTCAAATTTGGGATGTTTGGGATATTTTGAAAACTGCAGGAGGTTTGAGCAAAATGTGATCCATTGCCGCTTTCTGTAATTGGCATATTTTCGGTATAAAAAGTCGAAATTTCAAACTGCGAATACATGCAGAAAGCCAAAATTTGGCTCCAAAATATGGCTCACGGGTAGAATTTGGGATGTTTGGTATATTTTGAAAACTGCAGGGAGGGTTTAGGCAACATGTGACCCATTGCTGCTCTCAGTAATTGGCATATTTTCGGTATAAAATGACGTAATTTCAAAATGCGAATACGTGATGAGAGCCCGAATTTGGCTACGAAATATGGCTCAAGCGTCGAATTTGAGATGTTTGGTTAGGTTAGGTTAGGTTAGGTTAGGTTAGGTTAGGTTAGGTTAGGTTAAATTTCTTAATTTCCGAGGAGGGGGAGTTGTAATGATCTGGGGCTCAGATCATTAGTTCTCCCTTCTCCCCTCCTTTCCCTCTCCTTCTCCCCTCCTTTCCTTCTCCTTCTCCCCTCCTTTCCTTCTCCTTCTCCCCTCCTTTCCTTCTCCCTCTCCCCTCCTTCCTTCTCCCCTCCCCTTGGCCATCATTCGTCTCCTCCTGTTCCCCTCCCCCTGTCGCCCATTTGTCAGGGTCAAGAGGTTGACCTGAGGGTGGTCTTGGATACCGTTGGCTTCCCCCCACTCAACTTCCCCACTCAGATGTTTCCTTCTCCATCCCCCTGTCATCCCCTCTCACTGGTCCCTTCCCCATACGAGGCAGAGTCAAATGTCCCAACCCTTTATCTTAGAGGAGACAGGCGTGAACATAATTTATCAGTTGGTAAACATTGCTCGCAGGTGCACTGGGGCTCCATAGAGGCGCCTTATTTCCCTCCCCATAGCTGGGGAGAGCTGACTCAATCTTCAGGAATTTATGTACCTTTCCACGGCAGATCAGTGAAGGTGATTGGCCTGAGATAAGGGCCAAGTCCTTATTGGCCCTAGAGAGCCAGAACTCAGGCCTACGTGTTAAATGGTTGGCCATTGCCAAAATAATGGGTGGAGCCCTGGGGCTGTATTAGATGGTGGGAGGAGTAATCCTTCCCAGCAATAAGTTGGTAAAACAAAATTTCATCAGTGTGTCTTGGGAGTGTATTAGGAACAGGGCCGCAAGCCCGTATCCTCGGGGCTGAGGGCAGCCATCAACATCTTGGCCGTAGTGCGGGTATTTAAGGTAGAGTAGCACTTGAGTTTCGTGCCCTCAATAAATATCCATTGTGCCTCTAGGGAAATAGAATAGGTTATGTGTTCAAATTGTCTTAATTTACATGTTTCATAAAATAAATTGTATAGCTTGTCCAGTGGTATTCACTTAACTCCCCTTTGATATATTTTGCTACTTTGTCATTTTTAGGTGTTGTATTGGAAGCCCCCCCCCCCAGGTTCTCCTAACAATTAATCGATACTAAAGTTGCCCTTGGATTTAAATTAGTAACGTAAATTACACAAACTAATTTTCCAAAATTTATTACTGAAATTCATATTACCCGGAGTCCCATGGTTACTGATTCCTTGCCTTCCTGGGGGATCGGTGATAGACACATTCAGGTATGGTTGGTCGGGAAGGTGGTGGCAGTGCTTTAATGGTTTTTATTTTATAATTAGTAATAAATTAATAACCCTTATCCTTGGTGTATCTTCCTCATTTAATATTCCTCTTATATACGTGGCCGTCCAGTGAGGGGTCATGCTGGACTGTAACAGTGTTGAGCTGGGGTATTGAGTGAAGAGAGACAGAGATTTACAACAGAGAGCGTATAGTACGATCACGAGAGATAACAAGATAACAGGATTAATACTGGGGAACATTGGGTTATTACAATAGAGGCCGCGGTTATTACGACAGGGTAAAGCGGTCTTTATACTGAGAACATGGTATAAACAGTCAAACAAATCTTCTGTGTATGTACACCTTCAGTAAGAATGAACCAACTGTTAATACATTACATTCTCGTGCCCCTGTGTGGTCTGGTTGCCACGCCAGCATCGCCGAGGAGGTGCACCCAGACACCATCCTCAGAGGGACCTCCGGCTCCACCACGGGGAAGCTGACGACGACGACGGAGGTGCTGCAAGGGACGCCCTTCAGCCGCTTCCCCAGCACCGATGCCAACGACGATGACCACGTCCTCTCCCTCTTCAATAACCGGAAGGGCAACGCATCTAGCGTCGACGATAAGGTGGGAGACTTCTGAAGGTACTGGGGAGAGACAATGACAATGGTATTGTTTGGGGTTGAAGATGGTCATGAGCAACGACAAATACTGAAATACTACTACTACATCTACTGCTACTACTACTACAACTACTACTGCTACTTGTGTAAACCTAAATTATTCCAGACGACCTCTGCGTGCAATGTCACCCATTTGCAACATGGCCGACAGCCCACAGAAGTTAGAAAGGAGCAAAAGCAACACACGGTTGAAGTGAGTCACCCTCGATGAGGTGCAGGTTCCCTCTACGGGTGAACCCCCTGCTACAGGGGCCTCCAATGAACTGTGCTGGATAATTTGTCGCATGAGTACTAACGTAGCAATGTATTCCTTGCTGTATTCTATGTACAGGAGGTTTGGGGTTTGAGCTATTACTCTACGAAGCGTCATGCACCAAACAAATCAGAGTGCCGTGTAAGTCCCAGCCCTCTCGAGAGGCACTCTGTCTAATGAACACTTTTTGGGATGACTCGCTTCACTATACGGTTTCAAGTCGGGATACTCGGGCATCAATCAATGTGCATGCATAATAACACAGTGTTCAGCGGCACATGACACAGCTACCCGTGTAGTGTAATTCACACAGACACGTCCGCAATTGTTGTTTTAGTTTGAATTAATTCATTTACACGGATGAATAAATGACTGACTGGTTTGCCAGTGACCCGCGAATTCATTAGATAAAGATTCAGTTTGATGGCCAATAGTCTATTTTCAAAATAGATTGAACTATTAGTTGATTGATTAGCTAATTAGTTTATTGATTAAGGGGTGGTTTCGCGAGCTTAGTTGGGTTTAGGTTTCTAGCCATGTACGAAATCGGTTAAGTTATTTAGTGTCAAGTTTTTTTCTGGTACACAATCCACCTATCGCTTTACATCCAGGTCCCCAAATAATGCTGGGTTCGGACGGAGGAAAGGGACGGTGGCCAATCGTCCCATCATGGCTAGGCATCGAACCCAGGTGCACAGGGCCTGATGATGCGAGGACACCGGTAGAATATTGACAAAATAATGACAGTGATAGTGACACATTAGTAGCAGTGATACAGCAGTTATTGTGACACATTAGTAGCAGTGATACAGCAGTTATTGTGACACAATAGTGACATTAGTGACGGACACAATAGTGACAGAGTATTGACAGTGACATAATACAGTAGTGAGTAACCGGATCTCTGTGACAAGAAGTGGCCATGGCCGGATATAAAGGAAGATAACGTGGGAGAGATATTCGGCTCTCCTCGTGTGATATGGTATGAATGTGTGCGTGTGTGTTAGTATGTTTGGGTTTGGGTTGATTTATAGGTCTGCACATGTTTTAAAAATACATATAAAATATTGATAACAGTAATCATCATGATTATATTGTTGATACTAATGCTATTATAGGCTTAGCACGTAAGGCAACAGAAGGCATTGAGGAACGTGATGGATTAGGGAGGTAACACGCAGGGCATGTGAGGCTGGTTAAAGTAATATTCACATCCGAGGGGCAAGTGGGCCCATGGGTCAGAAATGCGAACGCCGGGAGACGAAGGCAAATATTGGGAGATTTAACTAAATCAAAACGTCTAAACACGAAAGATAAGTGGTAAAAAATCATTAAATATATTGGAACCAACATTCATAAACACAGCCAAATGTAAACAAAATATAGCACATGGCAACACGACTACATCCCTGATACATTTCTACTCATACTAGATTATTTTTTGTTGGCATTGCTGATGGAAATATCAGTTAGTAATTTTAGGAAAATAGGCTATTAAGAAGATAATTTACACGACTATATTGGCACCGTAGTGTTTTGACCAGCTGAAAATGTAACGGTTCTGTTGGTAGGTAAACATCTATATTATTATTATTATTATTATTATTGCAGTCTCTCTTCTCCGGTGTCCATAGGGGACACAAGAGCTTCAGTTTCTCGAGCTCTATCCTGGGTGGTAGGCATGACCAGGATTGGCATCCCATCATACCCTTCAACAACATCCCCCAGGTCAGTACTAGCCCCATCCCCAGGTCAATACCAGCCGGATCCCGCAGCTCATTTGAATTGATATAAATGGTTGAGAAAGTGCATATAAATGGCTGACAAAAGTAACCACGAGTATTGGAAACCTACGACACGAAGAAAGATTAAAAATGTCTTCATTTGCAATCTCTAGACAAGTGAAGAATAAGGGAAGATTGGACTAACGTAACTTAATGGATGAAAGGGTGTAACAAGAGGAAATTACAAGAGTGAGAGAAATGCAGCAACACAAAAACGTTAGATACTAACTGAACAAGTTTTGATTCCGAAGAGAAAGATGGATGTTGAAGATGGAACGTGCTGCCAGACAACATAATAGATGTGCGGTCATTCAATTGTGTCAATAGTCCGATAGACATGAGTGGTTGTGGGTGGACATGAACACTAGTTGTCCTGCGTGAGCCACTAGGCTTTGTACAGTTCTCATTTTTTGCATTAAACCACCATAGCACAGCACACTATATTCGGTCATGAATGAAAACAATGCTCAATCCCCCCCTACTCTTGCCTTGGCAGGCTCCCCCTCCACACCAGCTGCAGGAGCTGCAAGTGAGCCCCTCACCACAGCCACTGAGCCCGCCCAGCACCGTCAGTAACAGGAAGCCTCCTGTCATGTTCACAGAAAATGGTACCATCCGTTTTCTATGTGCGGCGGCTGGGACGCCAGAGAGAGAGATTGGAGGTAAACAGGAGAGCGTACAGGACGCCCACCAAGCTTGGTAGCTACTAGTCATGTAATCATATTAAGTATTAAAGTCAGTAACCAAGTCATGACTTTATATCAACCCTACAACCAAGACTTCCTCAGTAACACACAAACACCACATTGGCGACGAGGATGAACTGTGAACGCAGGTATTTGTTCAGTTTCAAACACAAGGGAGAAGCATGCTGCCTGGAGGAGGAAGAGAAGCTGTGAGCGCCATACCCGATGCTGTATGCTAACCGATGCTGTGTGCTAACCAATGCTGTGTGCTAAACGATGCTGTGTGCTAAACGATGCTGTGTGCTAACCAATGCTGTGTGCTACCCAAGCTGTGTGCTACCCAAGCTGTGTGCTACCCAAGCTGTGCTGAAGAAACTGTGTACTGAGGAATCTGCCGACGTTGTGTACGAAACAACGCTTTGATGTGTACAAAACCTGATGTTTTGGTTACGAAACGACGCTTCGTGCTACAAAATTCATCACACTGGACTGACTGCTGTAACAACTGCTGTACCAACTGCTGTACCAACTGCTGTACCAACTGCTGTACCAACTGCTGCTGTACCAACTGCTGTGCCAACTGCTGTGCTGCTGCTGTGAGTAGGAACAACACATGTACACAAGGGCTTGGTAAGAAGTCAGTTGCTGCTATATTGTGCACTGTTGTGAACTTTTGCATTAAAATGCTTGTGTGCTTTGCAAAATTAAAGTAATTACAGTGAATTCTTGACTAACATATTCAGTGCAGTAAGTGTTTAATATTCTGAGGAACATTTAAGTGATAAGTTACATTTATTCAGTAAAAATGGCAAATATACCTCAGTTTCCTGCATTTGATCCTGACTGTGACCAGACAAACCTGTCACAGAGGTGGGTCAAATGGCTTAAAAGGTTTGAAAATTTGTTGATAGTTTCTGACATCAAAAGTGCTGAAAGAAAGCGTGCCTTTCTACTTCATTATGCAGGTGATAGTTTGTGACATCTTTGACACACTAAAAGACACTGGTGGTGCCAAAGATTATGACACTGCCAAAGCCAAACTAACAGAGCATTTCAAACCAAGGCAAAATACTGCTATGGAAATTATGCATTTCAGGAGAGCAAAACAACTCTCTAATGAAACTGTGGATCAATACCACACACGTCTGCAGGGTTTAGCAGCCCATTGTGAGTTTGCTGATGTTGACAAAGAAATCAAACAGCAAATAATTGAAACATGCACATCTACACGTCTCCGTCGAAGAGCTCTAGAACTTGTTGATGATGACAGTTCTCTTACCAAGATACTGGATATGGCTCGTCGAATGGAAGATGCTGCACGTGATGCTCGTGTCATGGAGTGCAGTGCCAACAACGGTTCTGCCACTGTTACTAACAGTGATGAGGTATGTAAGGTTCAGGGAGGATATCGTAATCAAAGAAGATATCATGCCAAATCTAACAGTAAATTTAGCCGAGAACCACGTCACAACTGGGGTCAAGGAACAAGACTCAAGCAGTCATAACGACCCACATCAGAGGGTGTCAACAATAAATGTTACAATTGTGGAGGAGACTACCCGCACCAAGGTAATGTTTGTCCTGCTCAAGGTAAGAAGTGCTATGAGTGTGGAAAACTAGGTCATTTTGGTGCTATGTGTCGTTCCGCACTAAAGAAACCACAGTCAATGAATAAAAGCACTGTACGAGGATCAGGTCATAGGGGTCGAGGTGGCAAACACAATATTGCACCTCATATCCAGAATGTTAATAATGTACAAGACAACATTTCATTACAACCAGTCTCAGATGACAGTGAATGTGATTATACTTATGGAGTACAAGCAATCACAGAATGGAATGATCTTCCAAACAACCCAGAGACATGTGTATACATTGCTGGTATTTGTCTCAAGGTTCTCATTGACACTGGATCAAACATTGACACCATTGCTGAGTGCCACTATGAGAAATTTAAAAAACAGTTCCCAAAGCTTGAGAACTATAATGGCAAAGCCACTGCCTATGCTTCAAAGGTAGCCTTGCCAGTGATTGGAACTTTCACTGCAGAGATTAAGTCAAAGAATGCAATGCTCATTACTACATTCCATGTTGTTAGGAATGCAAAGGAGTCTTTACTCAGTTACAAGACTTCAACCAAATTGGGGCTACTTCAGCTTTCTAATGCTGTAGCAGTGGAATCTGCAAACAATGTTGATGGTATTGTTGCTGAATTTTCTGATCGATTTAAATCCATAGGTTGTTATACTGATAGCAAAGTACATCTGCATATCAACCCAGATGTAATTCCAGTTGCCCAACCACATCGCCGACAACCATTCCATACTCGCAAGAAAGTCGATGCCGAACTGGATAGGCTGATAGAACTAGATATCATTGAACCAGTAACAGGCCCAACACCATGGGTAAGCCCAATTGTCACTCCACCAAAGCCGAAGAATCCAGATGAGATACGCATTTGTGTGGACATGCGTGTTCCCAACAAGGCAATAATGCGTGAACGCCATCCTACACCGACTATAGATGATATGATCTACCGCTTGAATGGTGCAACTGTATTCAGCAAGTTAGATTTAAACAAGGGCTATCATCAGCTTGAACTTGATGAGGAGAGTCGATTCATCACAACGTTTACGACACATCGAGGTCTGTATAGGTACAAGCGCCTGAGTTTTGGTATTAACAGTGCTGCCGAGGTATTCCAGCACATCATCAGCCAGGTATTGCAAGACATACCTAATGCTGACAACATGTCTGATGACATCATTGTTTATGGCCGTACCCAAGCTGAACACGACAAAGCTCTTCGTGCAACATTGCAACGCTTACGAGAAAAGAATCTGACGTTAAGCCGAGCAAAGTGTGAGTTCAATCAACATAAAATTGAATTCTTTGGACATGTACTTAGTGACAAAGGTCTGTCTCCAGATCCTAAGAAAGTTGCAGATATCAAGAATGCTGCACCTCCTTCAACGTCCACTGAAGTACATAGTTTTCTGGGAATGGCAAACTACTGTTCTCGCTTCATTCCAGATTTTGCTACCATTACGAAGCCTCTACGTGAGCTCCTGAAGAAAAATGCATCATGGTACTGGAGCGATATCGAACAAAATGCATTTGATGCTGTGAAAGATGCACTAGTAGAGAATGCGACTGCTGCATACTTTGATCCATCAATGGACACTGAATTAACGGTGGATGCTAGTCCTGTTGGATTAGGTGCTGTTTTAGCCCAACACAAACCTGGTCAACCAGATTCCCGAGTAGTAATTGCCTACGCCAGCCGTTCTCTCACAGATGTTGAGCAACGATACAGTCAGACAGAGAAGGAAGCTCTTGCTCTTGTATGGGGCTGTGAACACTTCAATGTGTATCTGCTTGGTGCGCCCTTCACCACGATGGTCACTGACCACAAACCGTTGGAGACCATCTTCAATAATCCAAAGTCCAAACCACCAGCTCGCATTGAGAGATGGGCTCTTCGTCTGCAACCATACAACTTTACGGTGAAATACAAGCCGGGTGCAGGCAATCCCGCTGATTACATCAGTCGACATCCTGCCAACAGTTTCACCATCACCAAGCATCAGCAAGTTGCCGAGGAATATGTACACTCTGTAACCTGTGATGCAGTCCCTAAGGCTCTCACTCTTGATGAAATCCGTACTGCAACCCTAGAGGACCCAACTCTGCAAGCAACAGTGGATGCATTGACTAAGAAAAAGTTTCCACGCATCCCACCCTCAGGAGTTGACCAAGATGCATTCAAAGCACTTGAACGCATCCAGACAGAATTAAGTGTTACGCAACAACGCGACACTGTGCTGCGAGGTACTCGTATCGTGATTCCAGCTGTTCTCCAGCAACGTGCTCTGAAGCTTGCACATCAAGGACACCAAGGTCTTGTTAGGACCAAACAGCTGCTACGAGAAAAGGTGTGGTTTCCTGGCACTGATCGTCAAGCAAAGGATATGCATGATGCCTGTGTCCCTTGCCAAGCTGCAGTGGATACTTCAAGACCAACACCTCTACAACCTTCACCACTACCTGCTGCACCATGGACGGAAGTATCGATGGACTTCTGCGGACCGCTACCAACTGGAGAGTACTTGATGGTAGTCATTGATGATCACTCACGTTATCCAGAAGTAGAAATCATCACTTCCACGTCTGCAAAGGCCGTCATCCCGAAACTCGACAAGATCTTTTCAAACTTTGGCATTCCTGAAGTTGTCAAGACAGACAATGGACCGCCATTCAATGGACAAGACTTTGTCAACTTTGCTGAGCATATTGGATTCAAACACCGCCGTGTGATGCCACTACATCCTCAAGCAAATGGAGAAGTTGAGAGATTCATGCAACCTCTCATGAAAGCGGTACGCTGTGCTCATGCCGAAGGACGATCCTGGAAACAAGCTATGTATGCTTTTCTCAGGAACTACCGTGCAACACCACATGGAACACTGGGCAAGTCGCCTGGCGAACTTTTATTTGGACGTCCTATGAGAATCGCATTACCCGTCATGCCAGCCGAGGTAATGGATAAACGTCTCGCTCAGAAGGATGCACTAGCCAAGGACAAAATGAAAATTGCTCATGATCAACGTGCAAAGGAACAGTTCATAAAGGTTGGAGATACTGTTCTCGTTAAAAAGAAAAAAGAGGGAAAGCTAGATATGCCGTATGATACAAAACCATATAAAGTGATTAGTGTAAAAGGAACTATGGTAACAGCTAGTAATAATCATAGTATTACACGTAATATGGCTTATTTCAAAGTGATTCCAACTAGTGTAGAAAATGATGAAGTGCAAAGTCGTGCAAAAGAAAAATAAAAAATGAGTTATAACCCGACAAACAATTCATCAAGGGATGTTATTGCATTTAAGGACTCTCGTCCTAAACGTCATGTTAAACGCCCTACACGATTTGATGATTAATTGTGTTCCTATGTAATGAAAAGTATTTACTTATAATGCTAAACTAAATTTAATATTGTTTGAATAATGCAGTTATCTCATTCAATATTTTGTAACTTTGTATTACAATTTCTTTCATGTTTGTTTAACATTGCATATGTATTTTTAACATTGAAATCCTTTGTGGAAAAGATTAAGTTGTTTAAATTCTTTGTGTGCTTAATTAATGTTAAATGTATGCAGTATCTCTTGATATGGTAATAACTTACTTTGTGTCAATAACTTTGCTTTGTGCTACAAGCATGGTAGACATCCTGTATTCATTCTTTTTAAAGAAAAGGAGGGATGTCATGTTCACAGAAAATGGTACCATCCGTTTTCTATGTGCGGCGGCTGGGACGCCAGAGAGAGAGATTGGAGGTAAACAGAAGAGCGTACAGGACGCCCGCCAAGCTTGGTAGCTACTAGTCATGTAATCATATTAAGTATTAAAGTCAGTAACCAAGTCATGACTTTATATCAACCCTACAACCAAGACTTCCTCAGTAACACACAAACACCACACCTCCCATGCCCCAGCTGGTGAGGGGAGACGGTCTGCCACTACCACCTTCGTCAGAAGGCCTCGTGACGTCCCCGGTCCCGACACAACCTGCAGGTTGTCCAGGTATGTTGGACCCCTTCCCCCCCCCCCACCCCCCACCCTCCAAAAAATGATAGGAACTTTAATACATAACCTTTCCCCAACAGTCAAACACACGGCATAAGAATGATGGAAGAGAAACCATTCAGACACCAGTAAACTGTGATTGGTCGGTGATCTTTAAAGCTCACTTGGAGCCATTGGTATTTGTTTTGTAAATAAATCCAATGGCATGGTTTACGTTATGCAAGATTATTATTCACAGCCCTTAGCGATCTCTCGGCGAGAGAGAGAGAGAGAGAGAGAGAGAGAGAGAGAGAGAGAGAGAGAGAGAGAGAGAGAGAGAGAGAGAGAGAGAGAGAGAGAGAGAGAGAGAGAGAGAGAGAGAGAGAGAGAGAGAGATTGATTGATTGATTGATTGATTGATTGATTGATGAAGATTAAGCTACCCAAGAAGTGGCACGGGCATGAATAGCCCGTAAAGAGAGTTGCCAAAGCGGATAATATAGTGCCGTTGTGAGTCATGGAGGTGTACTGCAAATTGTAGTACCATCAAACCTCTGGCATACAATCGTGGGTGGTAATATACGATGCCTTTTAACATACAGGTAAACATACATTACAAGGTGTAGACGTGCCATTTACCTGTTGGTCAATAGAGGGAGTGACAGGGTATGTGGTCAATGAACCACACACATATATATGCAATTGAGAGCAAGTTATGGTGCAATCATTGCTCAATCTCTGAGAGTGCACGGGGATCTGTGTGTGTGTACTCACCTAGATGTGCTTGCTGGGTGTGTGTGTGTGTGTGTACCTACTTATCAGTACTTACCTATCTGTGACTACCGGGGAGTGTGGTCTAGCTCTTGATTCCCTGCCTACTAGCATTACACATTCCCAGGATGTACCCCACAACAGCTGTCTAACTTCCAGGTACCTATTTACTGCTGGGTGAACAGATTAACCCGTCCTCACACCAAGTCCATTCCGTCCAGCGGTCCACACCAAGGGACGCATTCCTAAATTTGATCATGCTGTTCATTCAAAATATGATTTTTTTTTTCAAATATAAATTAATATTGTTATATATATTAGCTACTGTGCATATTTAGACATTGGTTAGGTTAGGTGTTTAGGTTCTTTTGGCGATTATTTGTATTTATTGTTGTGAATTAAGGGGCGACGACAGTCGTGGGATAGGATGCGCCCCGGCGTACCCTTAAAGGGTTAATCGCCAATTCTAATGGCGAAACGAATGACGCATATCACCAGACACTAAGATGCCTCCCGTCAAAGAAACGCACAGACAGGCAGATGATTGGGGGAGCCCCAGGAGAGAGATTGAGAAATAAAAATCTACCTCTCGGCCAAGCCGGCGTTGGACACCTTCACCCCGCCGGGAGAACCAGCCATAAAACGTTCAAATCTACCAACCGTCCTGTGACCCAACACGGGAGACATCTCCCGTCACGCAGGGTACAGTCGCACCTCCACAGATCCCCAGTATCATCTATTGATACTGGTGATGGCTCAAAAGGGCCACCATTTACGGGCTATTCATGCCCGTGCCACCTTTTGGGTGGCTTAATCTTCATCAATCAATCATGTGACCCAAGGCGATATGTGCGCCAGGCGTCGTACAAACCGGACCGTTGAAGAGGGATGCCAAACAGCAGTACAGTATCAAATCCAAAATCGCGAAAACAGAACGTGATCCGGCGGCCCCCAGGCGGAGGTGGTGTCCAGGCGTCCGCTCGTCGTCAAGGTTGAACCAAGTTGTTGTTATATATTCAGCTACTGCGAATAAAAAGTTCCAAGTAGCACGGGCTAAGGTGAGCCCGTAGAGGACTTACCTGGCGCATGAGCGGGGCGGTGTTGAACCAGGAGCCTACTGGGCTCTATCATATCTACATTTGAAACTGTGGGACCTCCACCACATCACTGCCTAATGCATTCCATCTCTTAACTACTCTGACACTGAAAAAGTTCTTTCTAACGTCCCTGTGGCTCATGTGAGTACTCAGTTTCCACCTGTGTCCCCTTGTTCGCGTACCACCAGTGTTGAATAGTTTATCCTTGTCTCCCCGGTCGATTCCCCTGAGGATTTTGTAGGTAGTGATCATGTCTCTTACTCTTCAGTCTTCCAGGCAGAAGACACACTGTCTTCTTCCTGTGTGTGTGTGTGTGTGTGTGTGTGTGTGTGTGTGTTTACTAGTTGTGTTTTTGCGGGGGTTGAGCTTTGCTCTTTCGGCCCGCCTCTCAACTGTCAATCTAACTGTTTACTAACTACTTTTTTTTTCACACCACACACACACACCCCAGGAAGCAGCCCGTGACAGCTGACTAACTCCCAGGTACCTATTTACTGCTAGGTAACAGGGGCACTTAGGGTGAAAGAAACTTTGCCCATTTGTTTCTGCCTCGTGCGGGAATCGAACCCGCGCCACAGAATTACGAGTCCTGCGCGCTATCCACCAGGCTACGAGGCCCCGTGGGTGTGTGTGTGTGTGTGTGTGTATGTGTGTGTGTGTGTGTGTGTGTGTGTGTGTGTGTGTGTGTGTGTGTGTACTCACCTAATTCACCTAATTGTGCTTGCGGGGGTTGAGCTCTGGCTGTTTGGTCCCGAGAACCAGCCATGTGTGTGTGTGTGTGTGTGTGTGTGTGTGTGTGTGTGTGTGTGTGTGTGTGTGTGTGTGTGTGTGTGTGTGTGTGTGTGTGTGTGTGTGTGTGTGTGTGTGTACACCCATTATTTTGACACCTAATTTAAGAAGCCAGACGTATCATTCTTAAATATTATTATCTCTCCCCCGTGGCCAGCAGGAGGGCCGTCACCTGACCCTGGTGGCCCTCGGGGACACGTGACGGCGGAGGACCTGGCCAAGCTCCCGGCCTACCTGAGGGAGGCCCCAACCTGCGCCACCAACCGCTCCTTCTGTCTCATGCCGCTGGGGTACCCGAGGTGGGTGCTCCTTGTTGTGCTCCTCCCCACGCTACTATGGCTAATATCTCACTATCACCTCACCATCACTCTCTCTAGCTCCTCACCATCACTGCTACCAGCTCCTCACCATCACTGCATCTTGCTCCTCACCATCACTGCTACCAGCTCCTCACCATCACTGCCACCAGCTCCTCACTATCACTGCCACCAGCTCCTCACCATCACTGCCACTAGCTCCTCACCATCACTGCCTCTAGCTCGTCATTGTTAATCACTACAGTCAACTTGTAACATGACCACCGTCCCTACAGTCAAGATCTCACCATCACCACCATCATGGCGCTGTCACCACAGAAATATAATCACTGCCATCACCACAACCACAATATAGCTATAGGTATATATATTGCTGGTATAAATTGATCCCAGTTCGTTCCTAATGAACTGGGCTCGAACGCCGACCAGCACTTCAGAAGCGAGGCCGTCGTTGTATAGTTTAAGTGGCAGGGCAGGGAAGGTGTAACGTCTCAGGTAATGTCTAAGACATTATTCTCCCCCTATATCAATCAGCGGATGTCGTCTCAATGATGCAGCTGGGGTCACGTGACCCCCCCCCCAGCTCCAGCGAAAGGCTAATGTTCTTATATATGCAGTCATATTAAAAAATAATAATTAAAATTATTAATACTAATATTATTATAATTATAATTATTATTATAATTATTATAATTATAATTATCCTTTTCAGGGAAAGTAGAAAGTCTTAGTTAAGTATCATTAACGTACTTCTAATCTCCTTCCCAAGTTTGTCAGCATCTTGGTTTGGTTGCTAAAGGAACGGATTTCTATTGTTCGAGCCTAAGTTCGAAGCTCTGATGATCCAAACGAGTGAAGCGTATAATCGCTTTTCTGTAATAAACATATTTATGTCTGCATTTTTTAATTGATATTTTTGCATGTGTGTGTGACAGGGAGGTGGCGGCGTCCTTGGAGAGTAGTTTGGGATATTTTGAAAACTGAAGGGGTGGGGGGGGGGGGGTTTGGCAAAAATGTGACCCATCGCTGCTTTCAGTAATTAGAATATTTTCAGTATAAAAATCGAAATTTCAAACAGCGAATATGTGCAGAGAGCCCGAATTTGGCTCAAGGGTCGAATTTGGGATGTTTAGGATGTTTTAAAAACTGCAGGGAGGGTCTGGGCCAAATGTGATCCATCGCCGCTTTCAATAATTGGCATATTTTTCGTATTAAATGTCGTAATTTCAAACAGCGAATACATGCAGAAAGCTAAAATTTGGCTCCAAAATATGGCTCAAGGATCGAATTTGGGATGTTTGGATATTTTGAAAACTGCAGGGAGGGTTTGGGCAAAATGTGATCCATCGCCGATTTCAGTAATTGGCATATTTTCGGTATAAAAATTCGTAATTTCAAACTGGGAATGCGTGCAGAAAGCCAGAATTTGGCTCCAAAATATGGCTCAAGGGTCGAATTTGGGATGTTTCAGATATTTTGCAAACTGCAGGGGGGTTTGGGCAAATTGTGACCCATCGCTGCTTTCAGTTATTGGCATATTTTCAGTAAAAAAATTCGTAATTTCAAACTGCGAATACATGCAGAGAGCCAGAATTTGGCTCCAAAATATAGCTCAAGGGTCAAATTTGGGATGTTTGGGATATTTTGAAAACTGCAGGGGGGCTTGGGCAATATGTGACCCATCGACTCTATCAGTAATTCACATATTTTCGGAATAAAAATTCGAAATTTCACACTGCGAATACGTGCAGAGAGCCCGAATTTGGTTCCAAAATATGGCTCAAGCGTCGAATTTGAGATGTTTGGGATATTTTGAAAACTGCAGGAGAGGGGGGGGGGGCAAAATGTGACTCGTCGCTGGTTTCAATAATTGGCATATTTTCGATATAAAATATCGTAATTTCAACCTGCGAATATGTACAGAGAGCCAGAATTTTGCTCCAAAATATGGCTCAAGCGTCGAATTTGAGATGTTTGGGATAATTTGCAATTGCAGGGAGGGTTTGGACAAAATGTGACCCATCGCTGTTTTCAGTAATTGGCATATTTTCGATATAAAAAGTCGTAATTTCAAACTGCGAATGCATGGAGAGAGCCAAAATTTGGCTCCAAAATATAGCTCAAGAGTCGAATTTGTGATGTTTGGGATATTTTGAAAACTGCAGGGGGGATTGGGTGAAATGTGACCCACCGCTGCTTTCAGTAATTGGCATATTTTCGGTATAAAATATCGTAATTTCAAACTGCGAATATATGCAGATGGCCAGAATTAGGCTCCAAAATATGGCTCTAGGGTCGAATTTGGGATGGTTGGGATATTTTGAAAATTGCAGGGAGGGTTTGGGCAAAATGTGATCCATCGCCTCTTTCAGTAATTGGCATATTTTCGGTATTAAATGTCGTAGTTTCAAACTGCGAAAAAAAGCAGAAAGCCGGAATTTGGGTCCAAAATATGGCTCAAACATCCAAAACTATTTTGGATGTTTGGGATAATTTGAAATTTGCAGAGGGGTTTGGGCAAAATGTGATCCATCGCGGCTCTCAGTAATTTACATATTTTCGGTATAAAAAGTCGTAATTTCAAACTGCGAATATGTACAGAGAGCCCCAATTTGGCTACAAAATATGGCTCAAGGGTCAAATTTGGGATGTTTGGGATATTTTGAAAACTGCAGGAGGTTTGAACAAAATGTGATCCATTGCCGCTTTCATTAATTTACATATTTTCGGTATAAAAAGTCAAAATTTCAAACTGCGAATACATGCAGAAAGCCAAAATTTGGCTCCAAAATATGGCTCAAGTGTCGAATTTAGGGTGTTTGGGACATTTTGAAAACTGCAGGAGGGGGGGGGGCAAAATGTGACCCATCGCTGCTTTCAGTAATTGGCATATTTTCGGTATAAAATATCGTAATTTCAATTTGCAAATATGTGCAAAGAGCCAGAATTTGGCTCCAAAATATGGCTCAAGGGTCGAATTTGGGATGTTTGGATATTTTGAAAACTGCAGGGAGGGTTTGGGGAAAATGTGATCCATCGCCGCTTTCAGTAATTGGCATATTTTCAGTATAAAAATTCGTAATTTCAAACTGCGAATACAGGCAGAGAGCCAGAATTTGGCTTCAAAATATAGCTCAAGGGTCGAATTTGGGATGTTTGGGATATTTTGAAAACTGCAGGGGGGTTTGGGCAATATGTGACCCATCGACTCTCTCAGTAATTGACATATTTTCGGAATAAAAATTCGTAATTTCAAACTGCGAACATGTGCAGAGAGCCACAATTTGGCTACAAAATATGGCTCAAGGGTCGAATTTGGGATGTTTGGGATATCCTCTTAAGCCTCTGCATCCCTATGTTGAGCCTCTGCATCACTTTCTTAAGCCACTGCATCCCTTTCTTGAGCTTCTGCATCCCTCTCTTGGACTCCTGCATCCCTCTCATGAGCCTATGCGTCCTTCTCCTCAGCCTTTGCATCACTCTCTTAAGCCTCTGCATCACTCTCTTGAGCCTCTGCATCCCTCTCTTAAGCCTCTGCATCACTCTCGTAAGCCTCTGCATCACTCTCTAGAGCCTCAGCATCACTCCCTTGAGCCCCTGCATCCCTCTCTCAAGCCTCTGCATCCCTCTCCTGAGCCTATGCATCCCTCTCTTAAGCCTCTGCATCAGTCTCTTGAGCCTCTCTATCACTCTCTTGAGCCTCTGCATCACTCTCTTGAGCCTCTGCATCACTCTCTTAAGCCTCTGCATCCCTCTCTGAAAAAAAAACGAAAACGTGAAAAAAATCGCTATTTTTCCAAATTTGAGGATTTTAACTTCAAATCATAAAGCGAGGTTTCGTATTATTTAGATCGTAGAAAAGACATATAAAGATGTTGTTTCCAATACAAATGATAAAAATCAATGTCTTTTCATTACCTCACTTGAGGTAATTACCTCACTTTCATCCCTCATTTGAGCCTCTGCATCCCTCTCTTGAGCCTCTGCATCACTCTCTTGAACTCCTGCATCCCTCTCATGAGCCTCTGCAGCCTTTGCAACTCTCTCTTCAGCCTTTGCATCACTCTCTTGAGCCTCTGCATCACTCTCTTGAGCCTCTACATCCCTCTCTTGAGCCTCTGCATCCCTCTCTTAAGCCTCTGCAACACTCTCTTCAGCCTTTGCATCTCTTTCTTGAGCCTTTGCATCCCTCTCTTAAGCCTCTGCAACACTCTCTTCAGCCTCTGCATCACTCTCTTGAGCCTTTGCATCACTCTCCTGAGCCTCTGCATCCCTCTCATAAGCCACTGCAACACTCTCTTCAGCCTCTGCATCACCCTCTTAAGCCTCTGCATCCCTTTTTTGAGCCTCTGCATCACTTTCTTAAGCCTCAGCATCCCTATCTTGAGCCTCTGCATCTCTCTCTTGAACTCCAGCATCCCTCTCATGAGCCACTGCATCCCTCTCTTGAGCCTCTGCGTCACTCTCAAGAGCCTCTGAATCCCTCTCTTAAGCCTCTGCATCCCCTCTCCTGAGCCTCTGCGTCACTCTCAAGAGCCTCTGCATCACTCTCTTAAGCCTCTGCATCCGTCTACTGAGCCTCTGCGTCACTCTCAAGAGCATCTGCATCCCTCTTTTGTGCCTCTGCATCCATAACTTGAGCCTCTGCATCCCTCTCTTGAGCCCCTGCATCCCTCTCTTGAGCCTCTGCATCCCTCTCTTGAGCCCCTGCATCCCTCTCTTAAGCCTCTGCATCCCTCTCTTAAGCCTCTGCATCACTCATGTAAGCCTCTGAATCACTCTCTTGAGCCTCTGCATCCCTCTCTTGAACTCCTGCATCCCTCTCATGAGCCTCTGCATCACTCTCGTAAGCCTCTGAATCACTCTCTTGAGCCTCTGCATCCCTCTCTTGAACTCCTACATCCCTCTCATGAGCCTCTGCATCCCTCTCATGAGCCTCTGCATTCCTCTCTTGAGCCTTTTTCATTACTCTCTTAAGCCTCTGCATCCCTTTCTTGAGGCTCTGCATCACTCTCAAGAGCCTCTGCATCCCTCTCTTATGAATTTGCATCCCTCACATGAGCCCCTGCATCCCTCTCTTGAGCCCCTGCATCCCTCTCTTGAGCCTCTGCATCCCTCTCTTAAGCCTCTGCATCACTCTCTTGAGCCTTTGCATCACTCTCTTGACCCTCTGCATCCCTCTCTTATGCCTCTGCAACACTATCTTCAGCCTCTGCATCACTCTCTTAAGCCTCTGCATCCCTCACTTGACTTCTGCATCCCTCTCTTAAACCTCTGCTACTCTCTCTTCCGCCTCTGCATCATTCTCTTAAGCCTCTGCATCACTCTCTAGAGCCTCTGCATCACTCCCTTGAGCCCCTGCATCCCTCTCCTGAGCCTATGCATCCCTCTCCTAAGCCTCTGCATCACTCTCTTAAGCCTCTGCATCACTCTTTATAGCCTCTGCATCACTCTCTTCAGCCTCTGCATCACCCTCTTAAGCCTCTGCTTCCCTCTCTTGATCCTCTGCATCACTCTCTTGAGCCTCTGCAGCACTCTCTTGATCGTCTGCATCACTCTCTTGAGCCTCTGCACTCTCTTGAGCCTCTCTATCACTCTCTTGAGCTTCTGCACTACCCTTGGCGTGGTGTTCACTACCCTTAGCGTTGTGTTCACTACCCTTAGCGTCATGTTCACTACCCCTAGCATGGTGTTCACTACCCTTGGTGTGGTGTCCACTACCCTTGGTGTGGTGTTCACTACTCCTAGCGTGGTGTTCACTATCCTTAGCATGGTGTTCACTAACCTTGGTGTGGTGTTCACTACCCTTGGTGTGGTGTTCACTACATATGGCGTGATGTTCACTACCCTTGGCGAGGTGTTCACTACCCTTACCGTGGTGTTCACTACCCTTGGCATTGCGATCACTACCCTTGGTGTGGTGTTCACTACCCTTGGCATAGTGTTCACTACTCTTGACGTGGTGTTCACTACCCTTGGCGTGGTGTCCACTCCCCTTGATGTGTGGTGTTCACTTCCCTTCGCGTGGTGTTCACTACACTTAGCATGGTGTTCACTACCCTTTGCATGGTGTTCACTACTTTTTGTGTGGTGTTCACTACCCTTGGCATGGTGTTCACTACTTGTGGCGTGGTGTTCACTACCCTTAGCGTGGTGTTCACTACTTTTTTCGAGGTATTCACTACCCTTAGCGTAGTGTTCACTACTTTTGGCGTGGTGTTCACTACCCTTAGCGTCATGCTTACTACCCTTGGCGTGGTGTTCACTGCCCTTAGCATGGTGTTCACTACTTCTGGCGTGGTGTTCACTACCCTTGGCGTGGTGTATACTTCACTTGGCGTGGTGTTCACTACCCTTGGCGTGGTGTTCACTATCCTTGGCGTGGTGTTCACTTCCCTTGGCGTGGTGTTCACTACCCTTAACGTCATTTTTCACTACCCTTGGCGTGGTCTTCACTACGCTTGGTGTGGTGTTCACTACCCTTGACGTCATGTTCACTACCCTTGGCGTGTTGTTCACTACACTTTACGTGGTGTTCACTACTCTTGGCATGGTGTTCACTACCCTTGACGTGGTGTTCACTACCCTTGGCATGGTGTTCACCACCCATTACATGGTGATCACTACCCTTGGTGTGGTGTTCACTACCATTGGCGTGGTGTTCACTACCCTTGGCGTGTTGTTCACTGCCCTTGGTGTGATGTTCACCACTCTTGGCATGGTGTTCACTACCCTTGGCGTGGTGTACACTACTCTTGGCATGGTGTTCACTACCCTTATTATGGTCTTCAACAACACGCCAAGGGTAGTAAACACCACACCGAGGGTAGTGAGCACCATGCTAAGGGTAGTGAACATGACGCTAAGGGTAGTGAACACAACGCTAAGGGTAGTGAACACCACGCCAAGGGTAGTGTACACCACGCCAAGAGTAGTGAACAACACGCCAAGGATAGTGAACACCACGCAAAGGGTAGTGAACACCATGCCATGGGTGGTGAACACCACGCCAAGGGTAGTGAACACCACCTAAAGGGTGGTGAACACCACGCCAAGGGTAGTGAACACCACACCAAGGGTAGTGATCACCATGCCATGGGTGGTGAACACAATGCCAAGGGTAGTGAACACCACGCCAAGGGTAGTGAACACCACGTCTAGAGTAGAGAACACCATGCTATGGGTGGTGAACACCATGCCAAGGGTAGTGAACACCACACCAAGGGTAGTGATCACCATTCCATGGGTGGTGAACACCATGCCAAGGGTAGTGAACACCACGCCAAGGGTAGTGAACACCACGTAAAGGGTAGTGAACACCACGCCAAGGGTAGTGAACATGACGTTAAGGGTAGTGAACACAACGCCAAGGGTAGTGAACATGACGTCAAGGGTAGTGAACACCACGCCAAGGGTAGTGAAGACAACGCCAAGGGTAATGAAAATAACGTTAAGGGTAGTGAACACCACGCCAAGGTAAGTGAACACCACGCCAAGGGTAGTGAACACCACGCCAAGGGTAGTGAACACCACGCCAAGTGAAGTAAACACCACGCCAAGGGTAGTGAACACCACGCCAAAGGTAGTGAACACCAAGCCAAGGGTAGTGAACATGACGTCAAGGGTAGTGAACACCACGCTAAGGGTAGTGAACACAATGCCAGGGGTAGTGAACACCACGCAAAGGGTAATGAACACCATGCCAAGGGTAGTGAACACCAAGCCAAGGGTAGTGAACACCACAACAAGGGTAGTGAACACCACACCAAGGGTAGTGAACACCACACCAAGGGTAGTGAAGACCACGCGAAATGTAGTGAACACCACGTCAAGGGTAGTGAACACCAAACTATGGGTAGTGAACACCACGCCAAGTGTAGTGAACACCACACCATGGGTAATAAACACCACACCAAGGGTAGTGAACACAACGCCAAGGGTAGTGAACACCACTCTAAGTGTAGTGAACACAACGCTAAGGGTAGTGAACACCATTAAGGGTAATGAGCACCATGCAAAGGGTAGTGAACACCACAATAAGGGTAGTTAACACCACATCAAGGGTAGTGAACACCACACCAAGGGTAGTGAACACCACACCAATTGGAGTGAACACCACGCCAATGGGTTGTGAACATGACGCTAAGGGTAGTGAACACAACGCTAAGGGTAGTAAACACCACGCTAAGGGTAGTGAACACCACGCCAAAAGTAGTGACCACCATGCTAAGGGTAGTGAACACCACGCCAAGGGTAGTAAACATGACGCCAAGGCTAGTGAACACTACGCTAAAGGTAGTGAACACCACGCCAAAAGTAGTGAACACCACGCCATGTGAAGTAAACACCACGCCAAGGGTAGTGAACACCACGCGAAGGGTAATGAACACCACGCTAAGGGTAGTGAACACAACGCCAAAGGTAGTGAAAATGACGTCAAGGGTAGTGAACACCACGCTAAGGGTAGTGAACACAATGTCAAGGGTAGTGAACAGCACGCCAAGGGTAATGAACACCATGCCAAGGGTAGTGAACACCAAGCCAAGGGTAGTGAACACCAGAACAAGGATAGTGAACACCACAACAAGGGTAGTGAACACCACACCAGGGGTAGTGAACACCACACCAAGGGTAGTGAACACCACGCCAAATGTAGTGAATACCACGTCAAGGGTAGTGAACACCAAAGTAAGGGTAGTGAACACCATGCCAAGGGTGGTGAACACCACGCTAAGGGCAATGAACACCACACCAAGGGTGGTAAACACCACTCTAAGGGTAGTGAACACAACGCTAAGGGTAGTGAACACCTCACCAAGGGTAATAAGCACCATGCAAAGGGTAGTGAACACCACGCCAAGGGTAGTTAACACCACACCATGGGTAGTGAACACCACACCAAGGGTAGTGAACACCACGCCAAGCGTAGTGAACACGCCAAGGGTAGTGAACACCATGCCAAGGTTAGTGAACACCTTGCCAAGGGTAGTGAACAACATGCCAAAGGGTAGTGAACACCACGCTAAGGGTAGTGAACACCACGCCAAAAGTAGTGAACACCACGCTAAGGGTAGTGAACACCACGCCATAAGTAGTGAACACCATGCTAAGGGTAGTGAACAGCATGCTAAGGGTAGTGAACACCATGCTAAAGGTAGTGAACACCACACATCAAGGGGAGTGAACATCACGCTAAGGGTAGTGAACAACACGCCAAGGGTAGTGAACACCACACCAAGGGTAGTGAACACCACACCAAGGGTAGTGAACACCATGCTAAGGGTAGTGAACATGAATCTAAGGGTAGTGAACACAACGCTAAGGGTAGTGAACACCACGCCAAGGGTAGTAAACACGACCCTAAGGGTAGTGACCAACACGCCAAGGGTAGTGAACACCACACCAAGGGTAGTGTACACCACGCCAAGGGTAGTGAACACCATGCCAAGAGTAGTGAACACCACGCCAAGGGTAGAGAACAACACGCCATGGGTAGTGAACACCACGCCAAGGGTAGTGTACACCACGCTAAGGGTAGTGAACACCATGCCAAGAGTAGTGAACACCACGCCAAGGGTAGTGAACAACACGCCAAGGGTAGTGAACACCACACCAAATGTAGTGAACAACACGCAAAGGGTAGTGAACACCACGCCAAGAGTAGTGAAGACCACAATAAGGGTAGTGAACACCATGCCAAGAGTAGTGTACACCATGCCAAGGGTAGTGGACACCATGCCAAGAGTGGTGAACATCACACCAAGGGCAGTGAACAACACGCCAAGGGTAGTGAACACCACGTCAAGGGTAGTGAACACCATGCCAAGAGTAGTGAACACCACGTAAAGGGTAGTGAACAACACGCCAAGGGTAGTGAACATGACGTCAAGGGTAGTGAACACCACACCAAGGGTAGTGAAGACCAAGCCAAGGGTAGTGAAAATGACGTTAAGGGTAGTGAACACCAAGCCAAGGGAAGTGAACACCACGCCAAGGATAGTGAACACCACGCCAAGGGTAGTGAACACCATGCTAAGGGTAGTGAACACCACGCCAAGGGTAGTAAGCATGACGCTAAGGGTAGTGAACACCACGCCAAAAGTAGAGAACACTACGCTAAGGGTAGTGAATACCTCGTAAAAAGTAGTGAACACCACGCTAAGGGTAGTGAACACCACGCCACAAGTAGTGAACACCATGCCAAGGGTAGTGAACACCACACAAAAAGTAGAGAAACCATGCAAAGGGTAGTGAACACCATGCTAAGTGTAGTGAACACCACGCGAAGGGAAGTGAACACCACACATCAAGGGGAGTGGACACCACGCCAAGGGTAGTGAACACCACGTCAAGAGTAGTGAACACTATGCCAAGGGTAGTGAACACCACACCAAGGGTAGTGATCGCAATGCCAAGGGTAGTGATCGCAATGCCAAGGGTAGTGAACACCACGGTAAGGGTAGTGAACACCACGCCAAGGGTAGTGAACATCACGCCATGGGTAGTGAACACCACACCAAGGGTAGTGAACACCACACCAAGGTTAGTGAACACCATGCTAAGGATAGTGAACACCACGCTAGGAGTAGTGAACACCACACCAAGGGTAGTGGACACCACACCAAGGGTAGTGAACACCATGCTAGGGGTAGTGAACATGACGCTAAGAGTAGTGAGCACAACGCTAAGGGTAGTGAACACAACGCTAAGGGTAGTGAACACCACGCCAAGGGTAGTGTACACTACGCCATAGTTAGTGAACAACACGGCAAGGGTAGTGAACACCACGCCAAATGTAGTGAACACTATGTCAAGGGTAGTGAACATCAAATTAAGGGTAGTGAACACCACGCCAAGGATGGTGAACACCACGCTAAGGGCAATGAACAACACGCCATCGGTAGTGAACACCACGCCAAATGTAGTGAACACCACGTTAAGGGTAGTGAACACCAAACTAAGGGTAGTGAACACCACGCCAAGGGTGGTGAACACCACGCTAAGGGTAGTGCACACCACACTATGGGTAGTGATCACCATGCCATGGGTGGTGAACACGATGCCAAGGGTAGTGAACACCACGCCAAGGGTAGTGAACACCACATCTAAGGTAGTGAACACCATGCCAGGAGTAGTGAACTCCACGTAAAGGGTAGTGAACACCACGGCAAGGGTAGTGAACATGACGTCAAGGGTAGTGAACACTACGCCAAGGGTAGTGAACACCACGTCAAGGGTAGTGAACACTATGCCAAGGGTAGTGAACACCACGGTAAGGGTAGTGAACACCACGCTAAGGGTAGTGAACACCACGTCAAGGGTAGTGATCGCAAAGCAAAGGGTAGTGAACACCACGGTAAGGGTAGTGAACACCACGCTAAGGGTAGTGAACAACACGCCAAGGGTAGTGAACACCACACTAAGGGTAGTGAGCACCATGCTAAGGGTAGTGAACATGACGCTAAGGGTAGTCAACACCACACCAAGGGTTGTGATCACCATGCCAACCGTAGTGAACACCACGATAAGGGTAGTGAACACCACACAAAGGGTAGTGAACACCATGCCATGGGTGAACACCACCCCAAGGGTAGTGAACACCACACCAAGGGTAGTGATCACCATGCCATTGGTGGTGAACACCATGCCAAGGGTAGTGAACACCACACCAAGGGTAGTGATCACCATGCCATGGGTGGTGAACACCATGCCAAGGGTAGTGAACACCACGCCAAGGGTAGTGAACAACACGCCAAGGGTAGTCAACACCACGACAAGGGTAGTGAACATGACGTCAAGGGTAGTGAACACCACGCCAAGGGTAGTGAAGACCACGCCAAAGGTAGTGAAAATGACGTTAAGTGTAGTGAACACCACGCCAAGGTAAGTGAACACCACGCCAAGGGTAGTGAACACCACGCCAAGGGTAGTGAACACCATGCCAAGTGAAGTAAACACCACGCCAAGGGTAGTGAACACCACGCCAAAGGTAATGAACACGACGTCAAGGGTAGTGAACACCACGCTAAGGGTAGTGAACACAATGTCAAGGGTAGTGAAAACCACGCCAAGGGTAATGAACACCATGCCAAGGATAGTGAACACCAAGCCAAGGGTAGTGAACACCACAACAAGGGTAGTGAACACCACACCAAGGGTAGTGAACACCACAGCAAGGGTAGTAAGCACCACACCAAGGGAAATGAGCACCATGCAAAGGGTAGTGAACACCACAATAAGGGTAGTTAACACCACACCAAGGGTAGTGAACACCACACCTAGGGTAGTGAACACCACACCAAGTGGAGTGAACACCACGCCAATGGGTTGTGAACATGACGCTAAGGGTAGTGAACACCACGCTAAGGGTAGTGAATACCACGCTAAGGGTAGTGAACACCACGCCAAAAGTAGTGAACACAATGCTAAGGGTAGTGAACACCACGCCAAGGGTAGTAAACATGACGCCAAGGCTAGTGAACACTACGCTAATGGTAGTGAACACCACGCCAAGGGTAGTGAACACCACGCCAAAAGTAGTGAACACCACGCGAAGTAAAGTAAACACAAGCCCAGGGTAGTGAACACCATGCCAAGGGTAGTGAACACCACGCTAAGTGTAGTGAACACAACGCTAAGGGTAGTGAACACACCAAGGGTAATGAGTACCATGCAAAGGGTAGTGAACACCACAATAAGGGTAGTTAACACAACACCAATGGTAGTGAACACCACACCAAGGGTAGTGAACACCACACCAAGTGGAGTGAACACAACGCCAATGGGTTGTGAACATGACGCTAAGGGTAGTGAACACCACGCTAAGGGTAGTGAACACCACGCTAAGGGTAGTGAACACCACGCTAAAAGTAGTGAACACCATGCTAAGGGTAGTAAACATGACGCCAAGGCTAGTGAATACTACGCTAAGGGTAGTGAACACCACGCCAAGGGTAGTGAACACCACACCAAGGGTAGTGATCACCATGCCATTGGTGGTGAACACCATGCCAAGGGTAGTGAACACCACACCAAGGGTAGTGATCACCATGCCATGGGTGGTGAACACCATGCCAAGGGTAGTGAACACCACGCCAAGGGTAGTGAACAACACGCCAAGGGTAGTCAACACCACGACAAGGGTAGTGAACATGACGTCAAGGGTAGTGAACACCACGCCAAGGGTAGTGAAGACCACGCCAAAGGTAGTGAAAATGACGTTAAGTGTAGTGAACACCACGCCAAGGTAAGTGAACACCACGCCAAGGGTAGTGAACACCACGCCAAGGGTAGTGAACACCATGCCAAGTGAAGTAAACACCACGCCAAGGGTAGTGAACACCACGCCAAAGGTAATGAACACGACGTCAAGGGTAGTGAACACCACGCTAAGGGTAGTGAACACAATGTCAAGGGTAGTGAAAACCACGCCAAGGGTAATGAACACCATGCCAAGGATAGTGAACACCAAGCCAAGGGTAGTGAACACCACAACAAGGGTAGTGAACACCACACCAAGGGTAGTGAACACCACACCAAGGGTAGTAAGCACCACACCAAGGGAAATGAGCACAATGCAAAGGGTAGTGAACACCACAATAAGGGTAGTTAACACCACACCAAGGGTAGTGAACACCACACCAAGGGTAGTGAACACCACACCAAGTGGAGTGAACACCACGCCAATGGGTTGTGAACATGACGCTAAGGGTAGTGAACACCACGCTAAGGGTAGTGAATACCACGCTAAGGGTAGTGAACACCACGCCAAAAGTAGTGAACACAATGCTAAGGGTAGTGAACACCACGCCAAGGGTAGTAAACATGACGCCAA
The DNA here is from genome assembly GCF_040958095.1 of Procambarus clarkii. NCBI lineage: Eukaryota > Metazoa > Arthropoda > Malacostraca > Decapoda > Cambaridae > Procambarus > Procambarus clarkii. The sequence continues at coordinate 40,907,594 of NC_091162.1, read as the reverse complement.
GGCTAGTGAACACTACGCTAATGGTAGTGAACACCACGCCAAGGGTAGTGAACACCACGCCAAAAGTAGTGAACACCACGCGAAGTAAAGTAAACACCAGGCCCAGGGTAGTGAACACCATGCCAAGGGTAGTGAACACCACGCTAAGTGTAGTGAACACAACGCTAAGGGTAGTGAACACCACACCAAGGGTAATGAGTACCATGCAAAGGGTAGTGAACACCACAATAAGGGTAGTTAACACCACACCAATGGTAGTGAACACCACACCAAGGGTAGTGAACACCACACCAAGTGGAGTGAACACAACGCCAATGGGTTGTGAACATGACGCTAAGGGTAGTGAACACCACGCTAAGGGTAGTGAACACCACGCTAAGGGTAGTGAACACCACGCTAAAAGTAGTGAACACCATGCTAAGGGTAGTAAACATGACGCCAAGGCTAGTGAACACTACGCTAAGGGTAGTGAACACCACGCCAAGGGAAGTGAACACCTCGCCAAGGGTAGTGAACACCACGCTAAGGGTAGTGAACACAACGCCAAGGGTAGTGAACATGACATCAAGGGTAGTGAACACCACGCTGAGGGTAGTGAACACAATGTCAAGGGTAGTAAACAGCACGCCAAGGGTAATGAACACCATGCCATGGGCAGTGAACACCAAGCCAAGGGTAGTGAACACCACAACAAGGGTAGTGAACACCACACCAGGGGTAGTGAACACTACACCAAGGGCAGTGAACACCACGCCAAATGAATTGAACACCACGTCAAGGGTAGTGAACACCAAACTAAGGGTAGTGAACACCACACCAAGGGTGGTGAACACCACTCTAATGGTAGTGAACACAACGCTAAGGGTAGTGAACACCACACCAAGGGTAATGAGCACCATGCAAAGGGTAGTGAACACCACGCCAAGGGTAGTTAACACCACACCATGGGTAGTGAACACCACACCAAGGGTAGTGAACACCACGCCAAGGGTAGTGAACACGCTAAGGGTAGTGAACACCATGCCAAGGTTAGTGAACACCTTGCCAAGGGTAGTGAACAACATGCTAAGGGTAGTGAACACCACGCCAAGGGTAGTGAACACCACGCTAAGGGTAGTGAACACCATGCAAAGGGTAGTGAACACCATGGTAAGGGTAGTGAACACCACGCCAAGGGTAGTGAACACCACGCAATGGGTAGTGAACACCATGCAAAGGGTAGTGAACACCATGCCAAGATTAGTTAACACCACGCCAAGTGGAGTGAACATAACGCCAATGGGTAGTGAACATGAAGCTAAGGGTAGTGAACACCACACCAAGTGGAGTGAACACCACGCCAATGGGTAGTGAACATGACGCTAAGGGTAGTGAACACCATGTTAAGGGTATTGAACACCACGCTAAGGGTAGTGAACACCACGCCAAAAGTAGTGAACACCATGCTAAGGGTAGTGAACACCACGCCAAAAGTAGTGAACACCACGCGAAGTGAAGTAAACACCATGCCAAGGGTAGTGAACACCACGCCAAGGGTAGTGAACACCACGCTAAGGGTAGTGAACACAACGCCAAGGGTAGTGAACATGATGTGAAGGGGAGTGAACAGCACGCCAAGGGTAATGAACACCATGCCAAGGGTAGTGAACACCAAGCCAAGGGTAGTGAACACCACAACAAGGGTAGTGAACACCACACCAGGGGTAGTGAACACCACACCAAGGGTATTGAACACCACGCCAAATGTATTGAACACCACGTCAAGGGTAGTGAACACCAAACTAAGGGTTGTGAACACCACACCAAGGGTGGTGAACACCACGCTAAGGGTAGTGAACACCACACCAAGGGTAGTAAACACCACTCTAAGGGTAGTGAACACAACGCTAAGGGTAGTGAACAACACGCCAAGGGTAGTGAACACCACGCCAAATGTAGTGAACACCACGTTAAGGGTAGTGAACACCAAACAGAGGGTAGTGAACACCACGCCAAGGGTGGTGAACACCACGCTAAGGGTAGAGCACACCACACCATGGGTAGTGATCACCATGCCATAGGTGGTGAACACGATGCTAAGGGTATTGAACACCACGCCAAGGGTAGTGAACATGAAGTCAAGGGTAGTGAACACCACGCCAAGGGTACTGAACACCACGGTAAGGGTAGTGAACACCACGCTAAGGGTTGTGAACACCACGTCAATGGTAGTGATCGCAATGCAAAGGGTAGTGAACACCACAGTAAGGATAGTGAACACCACGCTAAGGGTAGTGAACAACACGCCAAGGGTTGTGAACACTACACCAAGGGTAGTGAGCACCATGCTAAGGGTAGTGAACATGACGCTAAGGGTAGTGAACACAACGCTAAGGGTAGTGAACACCACGCTAAGGGTAGTGTACACCAAGCCAAGGGTAGTGAACAACACGCCAAGGGTAGTGAACACTACACCAAGGGTTGTGATCACCATGCCAAGCGTAGTGAACACCACGATAAGGTTAGTGAACACCACACCAAGGGTAGTGAACACAATGCTATAAGTGGTGAACACCACGCCATGGGTAGTGAACACCACACCAGGGGGAGTGATCACCATGCCATTGGTGGTGAACACCATGCCAAGGGTAGTGAACACCAAACCAAGGGTAGTGATCACCATGCCATGGGTGGTGAACACCATGCCAAGGGTAGTGAACACCACACCAAGTGTAGTGATCACCATGCCATGGGTGGTGAACACCATGCCAAGGGTAGTGAGCACCACGCCAAGGGTAGTGAACACCACGTAAAGGGTAGTGAACACCACGACAAGGGTAGTGAACATGACGTCAAGGGTAGTGAACACCACGCCAAGGGTAGTGAAGACTACGACAAGGGTAGTGAAAATGACGTTAAGTGTAGTGAACACCACGCCAAGGTAAGTGAACACCACCCCAAGGGTAGTGAACACCACGCTAAGGGTAGTGAACACCACGCCAAGTGAAGTAAACACCACGCAAAGGGTAGTGAACACCACGCCAAAGGTTGAGAACACCACGTCAAGGGTAGTGAACATGACGTCAAGGGTAGTGAACTCCACGCTAAGGGTAGTGAACACAATGCCAAGGGTAGTGAACACCACGCCAAGGGTAATGAACACCATGCCATGGGCAGTGAACACCAAGCCAAGGGTAGTGAAAACCACAACAAGGGTAGTGAACACCACACCAAGGGTAGTGAACACCACGCCAAAAGGTGTTGAACACCACGTCAAGGGTTTTGACCACCAAACTATGGGTTTTGAGCACCTCGCCAAGGGTAGTGAACACCCCACCAAGGGTAGTAAGCACCACACCAAGGGTAGTGAACACAACGCCAAGGGTAGTGAACACCACACCAAGGGTAGTAAACACCACTCTAAATGTAGTGAACACAACGCTAAGGGTAGTGAACACCACACCAAGGGTAATGAGCACCATGCTAAGGGTAGTGAACATGACGCTAAGGGTAGTGAACACAACGCTAAGGGTAGTGAACACCACGCTAGGGGTAGTGTACACCACGCCAAGGGTAGTGAACAACACGCCAAGGGTAGTGAACACCACAATAAGGGTAGTTAACACCACACCAAGGGTAGTGAACACCACACCAAGGGTAGTGAACACCACACCAAGTGGAATGAACACCACGCCAATGGGTTGTGAACATGACGCTAAGGGTAGTGAACACCACGCTAAGGGTAGTGAACACCACGTCAATGGTAGTGATCGCAATGCAAAGGGTAGTGAACACCAAGGTAAGGATAGTGAACACCACGCTAAGGGTAGTGAACAACACGCCAAGGGTTGTGAACACCACGCCAAGGGTAGTGAGCACCATGCTAAGGGTAGTGAACATGACGCTAAGGGTAGTGAACACAACGCTAAGGGTAGTGAACACCACGCTAAGGGTTGTGTACACCACGCCAAGGGTAGTGAACAACACGCCAAGGGTAGTGAACACCACACCAAGGGTTGTGATCACCATGCCAAGCGTAGTGAACACCACGACAAGGTTAGTGAACACCATGTAACACTGTAAAAGTGTTTGGGTTAGTTTATTTAAAATATATATAGAATATGAGTCACAGACAGGGATTTGGAAAGGCGCCAAGTTGTCGGCGGAGATCTCACACCTCTAACCGTTAATGACCCCAAGTGACCTGAGGTCAGATCATGAGAATTTCACCTTGCTTCCGCTAAGCGTATAATTGGAGCCGGGTAGCCTTCAAACATGCCGACGTTTAAGGAGTGGCTTGGTAGAGTGCCGGAGGCTATCTATTTGTGGGCGGAGTTAGCTACTAGGTTCCCCAATAAATACTCGGAGAACTATCGAGCATCAAGGATTAACAGACAGAACAGCAGACGAGAGGAGAGAAGACGTCCCTACAAGGGAGGCTGTCGGCCGGCAGGGGCGAGACAGTCTCTGTCAAGCTACAGACCCCCCCCCCCTCTCTATTCAACTTAGACTCAGTCCTCGGTGAGTGAACATTAAGGTGACTTGGTCGTGTTTACATATGTTGTGTGATGATCAGGGACAGTCAAGTTGTAGGGTTCTCGAATTCTTGGATGATGACTCACTTTGCATATTAAACTGGAACATTTTAATTGAATTGTTAAATTATGATACTTCATGGGAAATATAATTATGAATTTATTATTTAAATTGTGTTTAACTTTGTTCCCTAGAGCTTTGAGTTGAGGTGAGAAAGCCTCGGGGATTATTGGTTCCCTGATTTTAAGGAGTACATGGTACAGAGGGAACATACTAATAATGAACTCATGATAACATCTTTTGAGAATTTTTGTGATACAGGCAAGTTCCATTCCTTGTCTTGTATGTAATGATCATGAATGGATGGTGGCAGCATTTCGTCTTCTACTATCTACTCTTCTACTTCTACTATCTACTCTTCTACTTCTACCTATCTACACCTCTCCCTCCACCCCTCTCTGAACTCTCACTTTCAACTAATGACCCTCCTCGCTCCTCCCACCTCCCTACCTCTCACCCCAAACCCTCACTAATTACTTCACTATTCATTTTTTCCTTTCGTTTCCTCTTATACGTTTGTGGCAATGATTCTGTATTCTAGAGTTCTCTCTAGAGTTTCGGGTAGCTGATCCAGTTACGGCGCCTTGTAGTCTTAGCACCTAGGTAGTCAACTACCTAGGTTACAAGGTGTTGAACGAGAGAGGTTGCCTTAGGAACTCTTGAGGGTGCTCTAGAATAGTTAACTAACTGGGGACGGGATAACGGACTAGAGAGAACTGTTTCCCCCGGCCTCGTTAGTTAACAGGGGGGTGGAATAATGGACAAGATAGAGCCATTTCCCCCACCCCCCCCGTTACAATGATGGCAGCGGTGTTGAACAATGTTGTAGGTAGTTGGTGTTCTTTTAACATTGTTCAGTCCCACGTGTCTTTTGCCGCTCAGGCGCTATCAGGGAGATCTTGACAGGTGTTTAATATTCGCGAGTTAGCGAACTTTTTTTTCAGGTTAGGAGATAGTGATTCTCTGGTGTTGTGTTTAGTGATTTTGTGAGTTTTGTGTAGTTCAGGGAATGTTCACCAGAACTTGCGTGTGTAGTGATTTATGTTAGTAATAAGATTTGGCGATTTGGGAACTTAGCGGTGTTGGTAGTGCAGGTCAGCTGAGTGTGACAGGTGACCTCGCATGTCCCACGGGGACACCCAGCCACCGCTGGTCTCCAGGTCAGTGGGGAGTGGCAGGTGTAGTTCTTAAGTAGTTTTAGTGTGGTTCTGCTCAGATTATTGCGATCGACTGTTTTACTCCATTTGAACGCAATAACCCGAGGTGTACTGGTATTGTACAGCATGCTAGTGTGGACTAGTATGTCAGTAGACTTCACGTTGGGGACGCTCGACGTTAGATAGTCTGGTCACAGGGGTGACAACAGTTTGCGAGTTGTTGACCGGCGGAGATGCTAGGGAAACACTCTGGGTCACGTAGGTGGCTGTAGGTTAAGGGTGGGAGTAACGGCGGTTTATGTACTTAAGAGTAGGAACGGTACAGTTAAGTTAGGCTAGCGTTTTGTCTATTAGTGTTGATTTTTTTTTGTGTGACAAGTTAAAAGTAGTGATGACCTTATTCTCTCTTCTCTAACTTTACTCTGTTACTGTTTTATGTTCCACCAAGTCAATATCATTAAAGAGTTAATTGGATTATTAAAAATTGAATAGTTGTTGCCAGGAGGAGAGCGGTATGATAGGACTGTGTAACCCTATACAAACTACAGGGTCACACAAACATCTTGGGAACACGTATTGTCGCCTTTCTGTTCATTTCACAGGTGGGAGCCAGAAGAGAGGAGAGACGCACATACAGAAGAGGGAGACGGCTGCCTTATACCACACTCACGGCTGTTCCTCACCACCACCACGACCAGCCCCTACCTGGATGTCAGGGCCACCACCACCACCACCACCCCAGGGGACCCCAAGATGCAGCCCTCTCGGTCGGTCAACATTGGTCTACCCAGTGGACCCCAGGACGGACGGACCCCAGTGGACCCCAAGACGGACGGACTCCAGTGGACCCCAGGTCGTTCTGCAGACGACCCCAGACGACCCAGTAAAGATGGAAGAGGAACAACAACGACTCCAGTCTGTCCCACCAACATCGGTCTACCCAGGGGACCCCAGGACGGACGGACCCCAGTGGACCCCAGGTCGCTTGTCAAAGACCCATGGGAGGAGGAAGAGAGAAGAAAGAAGAGAGAAGAAAGAAGAGAGAAGAAAGAAGAAGGAAGAGAGAAGAAAGAAGAAAGAAGAAAGAAGAAGAAGATAAGACAAGCTGAGTGAGACACGATGCCTCGTGTCCCTTGCTGGTGTCAGCATCATTGCAGGGAGCGTAATTGCAAGACAGGATCGTTTGCCTTAACTGGCCGCCCCTCCTGCAAGCAGGTAGCTCTGTTGAGTGATTCTTCCTGTGTCATGCGGACTTGATGTGGCTGTCAGAAGTGGCTCTCTGAAGGAGGCGTGCTGGAGCAACAGGGAGGAAGAAGAGTAGGATGGGATTTCTACTGTTGGCAACTATATGAAGGTCTCGAAACTTGTAGTCCCTATAGCTGTGAAGAACCCCAATATACGTCTCTCATGGTGACTGACGTAGGGCCAATTACAGATCAGCTGGGACAACCGAATTCCACGGTCCTGTGCACAGTTCAAGTAGTAACGGCTTTCGGGTTGACCAAGGGTTGTTGTGCGTTAACGACGGAGAAGCGACGGAGGCAGTTGTGTTGAAGAAATGTGGTACAGGATTATCTACAAGACCAAGCAGTGACGTCGCCCAGCCAGAGACAATGGACATCTGTCTACATATTTCATTTTTTAGAGTAGGATGATGTATATTTGTTTAGCTAGGATGTATTTTTTTTTTCGTTAATAAAGTTGTTGCACACAGCTAGCTTGCTTTAGCAGTGTTGCAAAAACTTTATTTCGGGGAGAAGGGGAGATGTAACACTGTAAAAGTGTTTGGGTTAGTTTATTTAAAATATATATAGAATATGAGTCACAGACAGGGATTTGGAAAGGCGCCAAGTTGTCGGCGGAGATCCCACACCTCTAACCGTTAATGACCCCAAGTGACCTGAGGTCAGATCATGAGAATTTCACCTTGCTTCCGCTAAGCGTATAATTGGAGCCGGGTAGCCTTCAAACATGCCGACGTTTAAGGAGTGGCTTGGTAGAGTGCCGGAGGCTATCTATTTGTGGGCGGAGTTAGCTACTAGGTTCCCCAATAAATACTCGGAGAACTATCGAGCATCAAGGATTAACAGACAGAACAGCAGACGAGAGGAGAGAAGACGTCCCTACCAGGGAGGCTGTCGGCCGGCAGGGGCGAGACAGTCTCTGTCAAGCTACAGACCCCCCCCCCCCTCTCTATTCAACTTAGACTCAGTCCTCGGTGAGTGAACATTAAGGTGACTTGGTCGTGTTTACATATGTTGTGTGATGATCAGGGACAGTCAAGTTGTAGGGTTCTCGAATTCTTGGATGATGACTCACTTTGCATATTAAACTGGAACATTTTAATTGAATTGTTAAATTATGATACTTCATGGGAAATATAATTATGAATTTATTATTTAAATTGTGTTTAACTTTGTTCCCTAGAGCTTTGAGTTGAGGTGAGAAAGCCTCGGGGATTATTGGTTCCCTGATTTTAAGGAGTACATGGTACAGAGGGAACATACTAATAATGAACTCATGATAACATCTTTTGAGAATTTTTGTGATACAGGCAAGTTCCATTCCTTGTCTTGTATGTAATGATCATGAATGGATGGTGGCAGCATTTCGTCTTCTACTATCTACTCTTCTACTTCTACTATCTACTCTTCTACTTCTACCTATCTACACCTCTCCCTCCACCCCTCTCTGAACTCTCACTTTCAACTAATGACCCTCCTCGCTCCTCCCACCTCCCTACCTCTCACCCCAAACCCTCACTAATTACTTCACTATTCATTTTTTTCCTTTCGTTTCCTCTTATACGTTTGTGGCAATGATTCGGTATTCTAGAGTTCTCTCTGGAGTTTCGGGTAACTGATCAAGTGACGGCGCCTTGTAGTCTTAGCACCTAGGTAGTCAAATACCTAGGTTACAAGGTGTTGAACCAGAGAGGTTGCCTTAGGAACTCTGGAGGTGCTCTAGAATAGTTAGCTAACTGGGGACGGGATAACGGACTAGAGAGAGCTGTTTCCCCCGGCCTCGTTAGTTAACTGGGGGGTGGAATAATGGACAAGATAGAGCTATTTCCCCCACCCCCCGTTACAACCACACCAAGGGTAGTGAACACGATGCCATGGGTGGTGAACACCACGCCATTGGTAGTGAACACCACACCAAGGGTAGTGATCACCATGTCATTGGTGGTGAACACCATGCCAAGGGTAGTGAACACCAAACCAAGGGTAGTGATCACCATGCCATGGGTGGTGAACACCATGCCAAGGGTAGTGAACACCACACCAAGGGTAGTGATCACCATGCCATGGGTGGTGAACACCATGCCAAGGGTAGTGAACACCACGCCAAGGGTAGTGAACACCACGTAACGGGGAGTGAACACCACGACAAGGGTAGTGAACATGACGTCAAGGGTAGTGAACACCACGCCAAGGGTAATGAAGACCACGCCAAGGGTAGTGAAAATGACTTTAAGTGTAGTGAACACCAGGCAAAGGTAAGTGAACACCACGCCAAGGGTAGTGAACACCACGCTAGGGGTAGTGAACACCACGCCAAGTGAAGTAAACACCACGCCAAGGGTAGTGAACACCACGCCAAAGGTTGTGAACACCACGTCAAGGGTAGTGAACATGACGTCAAGGGTAGTGAACACCACGCTAAGGGTAGTGAACACAATGTCAAGGGTAGTGAACACCACGCCAAGGGTAATGAACACCATGCCAAGGGTAGTGAACACCAAGCCAAGGGTAGTGAACACCACAACAAGGGTAGTGAACACCACACCAAGGGCAGTGAACACCACACCAAGGGTAGTGAACACCACGCCAAAAGGTGTTGAACACCACGTCAAGGGTTTTGAACACCAAACTATGGGTTTTGAGCACCTCGCCCAGGGTAGTGAACACCACACCACGGGCAGTAAGCACCACACCAAGGGTAGTGAACACAACGCCAAGGGTAGTGAACACCACACCAAGGGTAGTAAACACCACTCTAAGTGAAGTGAACACAACGCTAAGGGTAGTGAACACCACACCAAGGGTAATGAGCACCATGCAAAGGGTAGTGAACACCACGCCAAGGGTAGTAAACATGACGTAAAGGCTAGTGAACACTACGCTAATCTTAGTGAACACCACGCCAAGGGTAGTGAACACCACGCCAAAAGTAGTAAACACCACGCTAAGGGTAGTGAACACCACGCCAAAAGTAGTGAACACCATGCTAAGGGTAGTGAACACCACGCCAAGGGTAGTAAACATGACCCCAAGGCTAGTGAACACTACGCTAATGGTAGTGAACACCACGCCAAGGCTAGTGAACACCACGCTAAGGGTAGTGAACACCACGCTAAGGGTAGTGAACACCACGCCAAAAGTAGTGAACACCATGCTAAGGGTAGTGAACACCACGCCAAGGGTAGTAAACATGAAGCGAAGGCTAGTGAACACTACGCTAATGGTAGTGAACACCACGCCAAGGGTAGTGAACACTACACTAATGGTAGTGAACACCACGCCAAGGGTAGTGAACACCACGCCAAGGGTAGTGAACACCACGCCAAAAGTAGTGAACACCACGCGAAGTGAAGTAAACACCACGCCAAGGGTAGTGAACACCTCGCCAAGGGTAGTGAACACCACGCTAAGGGTAGTGAACACCACACCAAGGGTAGTGATCACCACGCCAAATGTATTGAACACCACGTCAAGGGTAGTGAACACCAAACTAAGGGTAGTGAACACCACACCAAGGGTGGTGAACACCACGCTAAGGGTAGTGAACACCACACCAAGGGTAGTAAACACCACTCTAAGGGTAGTGAACACAACGCTAAGGGTAGTGAACACCACACCAAGGGTAGTGAACACCACACCAAGGGTAGTGAACACCACGCCAAAAGTAGTGAACACCACGTCAAGGGTAGTGAACACCAAACTATGGGTTTTGAACACCACGCCAAGGGTAGTGAACACCAAACCAAAGGTAGTGAACACAACGCCAAGGGTAGTGAACACCACACCAAGGGTAGTAAACACCACTCTAAGTGTAGTGAACACAACGCTAAGGGTAGTGAACACCACACCAAGTGTAATGAACACCACGCCAAGGGTAGTGAACACCACACCAAGGGTAGTGAACACCACACCAAGTGGAGTGCACACCACGCCAATGGGTTGTGAACATGACGCTAAGGGTAGTGAACACCACGCTAAGGGTAGTGAACACCACGCTAAGGTTAGTGAACACCACGCTAAAAGTAGTGAACACCATGCTAAGGGTAGTGAACACCACGCCAAGGGTAGTAAACATGACGCCAAGGCTAGTGAACACTACGCTAAGGGTAGTGAACACCACGCTAAGGGTAGTGAACACCACGCCAAAAGTAGTGAACACCACGCGAAGTGAAGTAAACACCACGCCAAGGGTAGTGAACACTACGCCAAGGGTAGTGAACACTACGCTAAGGGTAGTGAATACAACGCCAAGGGTAGTGAACATGACATCAAGGATAGTGAACACCACGCTAAGGGTAGTGAACACAATGTCAAGGGTAGTGAACAGCACGCCAAGGGTAATGAACACCATGCCAAAGGTAGTGAACACCAAGCCAAGGGTAGTGAACACCACAACAAGGGTGGTGAACACCACACCAGGGGTAGTGAACACCACACCAAGGGTAGTGAACACCACGCTAAATGTATTGAACACATCGTCAAGGGTAGTGAACACCAAACTAAGGGTAGTGAACACCACACCAAGGGTGGTGAACACCACGCTAAGGGTAGTGAACACCACACCAAGGGTAGTAAACACCATGCCAAGGGTAGTGAACACCACACCAAGGGTAATGAGCACCATGCAAAGGGTAGTGAACACCACGCCAAGGGTAATTAACACCACACCATGGGTAGTGAACACCACACCAAGGGTAGTGAACACCACGCCAAGGGTAGTGAACACGCCAAGGGTAGTGAACACCATGCCAAGGTTAGTGAACACCTTGCCAAGGGTAGTGAACAACATGCTAAGGGTAGTGAACACCACGCAAGGGTAGTGAACACCACGCGAAGGGTAGTGAACACCATACAAAGGGGAGTGAACACCATGCCAAGGGTAGTGAACACCACGCCTAGGGTAGTGAACACCACGCCATGGGTAGTGAACACCATGCAAAGGGTAGTGAACACTATGCCAAGGGTAGTTAACACCACGCCAAGTGGAGTGAACACCACGCCAATGGGTAGTGAACATGACGCTAAGGGTAGTGAACACCACACCAAGTGGAGTGAACACCACGCCAATGGGTAGTGAACATGACGCTAAGGGTAGTGAACACCATGCTAAGGGTATTGAACACCACGCAATGGGTAGTGAACACCACGCCAAAAGTAGTGAACACCATGCTAAGGGTAGTGAACACCACGCCAAGGGTAGTAAACATGACGCCAAGGCAAGTGAACACCACGCCAAAAGTAGTGAACAGAACGCAAAGTGTAGTGAACACCACGCCAAAAGTAGTGAACATCATGCCAAGGGTAGTGAACACCACGCCAAAAGTAGTGAACACCACGCGAAGTGAAGTAAACACCACGCCAAGGGTAGTGAACACCACGCCAAGGGTAGTGAACACCACGCTAAGGGTAGTGAACACAACGCCAAGGGTAGTGAACATGACGTCAAGGGTAGTGAACACCACGCTAAGGGTAGTGAACACTACGCCAAAAGTAGTGAACACCACGCCAAGGGTAATGAACACCATGCCAAGGGTAGTGAACACCAAGCCAAGGGTAGTGAACACCACAACAAGGGTAGTGAACACCACACCAGGGGTAGTGAACACCACACCAAGGGTAGTGAACACCACGCCAAATGTATTGAACACCACGTCAAGGGTAGTGAACACCAAACTAAGGGTAGTGAACACCACACCAAGGGTGGTGAACACCACGCTAAGGGTAGTGAACACCACACCAAGGGTAGTAAACACCACTCTAAGGGTAGTGAACACAACGCTAAGGGTAGTGAACACCACACCAAGGGTAATGAGCACCGTGCAAAGGGTAGTGAACACCACGCCAAAGGTAGTTAACACCACACCATAGGTAGTGAACACCACACCAAGGGTAGTGAACACCACGCAGGGTAGTGAACACGCCAAGGGTAATGAACACCATGCCAAGGTTAGTGAACACCTTGCCAAGGGTAGTGAACAACATGCCAAGGGTAGTGAACACCACGCCAAGGGTAGTGAACACCATGCAAAGGGTAGTGAACACCATGCCAAGGGTAGTGAACACCACGCCATGGGTAGTGAACACCATGCAAAGGGTAGTGAACACCATGCCAAGTGTAATGAACACCACGCCAAGGGTAGTGAACACCACACCAAGGGTAGTGAACACCACACCAAGTGGAGTGCACACCACGCCAATGGTTCACTACCCTTGGCGTGGTGTTCACTACCCTTAGCATGGTGTTCACTACTTTTGGCGTGGTGTTCACTACCCTTAGCGTGGTGTTCACTACTTTTGGCGTGGTGTTCACTACCCTTTGCGTGGTGTTCACTACCCTTTGCATGGTGCTCATTACCCTTGGTGTGGTGTTCACTACCCTTAGCGTTGTGTTCACTTCACTTAGAGTGGTGTTTACTACCCTTGGTGTGGTGTTCACTACCCTTGGCGTTGTGTTCACTACCCTTGGTGTGGTGCTTACTACCCTTGGTGTGGTGTTCACTACCCTGGGCGAGGTGCTCAAAACCCATAGTTTGGTGTTCAAAACTCTTGACGTGGTGTTCAACACCTTTTGGCGTGGTGTTCACTACCCTTGGTGTGGTGTTCACTACCTTGGTGTGGTGTTCACTACCCTTGTTGTGGTGTTCACTACCCTTGGCTTGGTGTTCACTACCCTTGGCATGGTGTTCATTACCCTTGGCGTGGTGTTCACTACCCTTGGCATTGTGTTCACTACCCTTAGCGTGGTGTTCACTACCCTTGACGCCATGTTCACTACCCTTGACGTGGTGTTCACAACCTTTGGCGTGGTGTTCACTACCCTTGGCGTGGTGTTTACTTCACTTTGCGTGGTGTTCACTACCCTTAGCGTGGTGTTCACTACCCTTGGCGTGGTGTTCACTTACATTGGCGTGGTGTTCACTACACTTAACGTCATTTTCACTACCCTTGGCTTAGTCTTCATTACCGTTGGCGTGGTGTTCACTACCCTTGACGTCATGTTCACTACCCTTGTCGTGGTGTTCACTACCCTTTACGTGGTGTTCACTACCCTTGGCGTGGTGTTCACTACCCTTGGCATGGTGTTCACCACCCATGGCATGGTGATCACTACCCTTGGTGTGGTGTTCACTACCCTTGGCATGGTGTTCACCACCCATGGCATGGTGATCACTACCCTTGGTTTGGTGTTCACTACCCTTGGCATGGTGTTCACCACCAATGGCATGGTGATCACTACCCTTGGTGTGGTGTTCACTACCAATAGTCTGGTGTTCACCACCCATGGCATGGTGTTCACTACCCTTTGTGTGGTGTTCACTATCCTTATCGTGGTGTTCACTACGCTTGGCATGGTGATCACAACCCTTGGTGTGGTGTTCACTACCCTTGGCGTGTTGTTCACTACCCTTGGCGTGGTGTACACTACCCTTAGCGTGGTGTTCACTACCCTTAGCGTTGTGTTCACTACCCTTAGCGTCATGTTCACTACCCTTAGCATGGTGCTCACTACCCTTGGCGTGGTGTTCACAACCCTTGGCGTGTTGTTCACTACCCTTAGCGTGGTGTTTACTATCCTTACCGTGGTGTTCACTACCCTTTGCATTGCGATCACTACCATTCACGTGGTGTTCACTACCCTTAGCGTGGTGTTCACTACCCTTAGCGTCATGTTCACAACCCATTGGCGTGGTGTTCACTCCACTTGGTGTGGTGTTCACTACCCTTGGTGTGGTGTTCACTACCCTTGGTGTGGTGTTAACTACCCTTATTGTGGTGTTCACTACCCTTTGCATGGTGCTCATTACCCTTGGTGTGGTGTTCACTACCCTTAGCGTTGTGTTCACTACATTTAGAGTGGTGTTTACTACCCTTGGTGTGGTGTTCACTACCCTTGGCGTTGTGTTCACTACCCTTGGTGTGGTGCTTACTACCCTTAGTGTGGTGTTCACTACCCTTGGCGAGGTGCTCAAAACCCATAGTTTGGTGGTCAAAACCCTTGACGTGGTGTTCAACACCTTTTGGCGTGGTGTTCACTACCCTTGGTGTGGTGTTCACTACCCTTGGTGTGGTGTTCACTACCCTTGTTGTGGTGTTCACTACCCTTGGCTTGGTGTTCACTACCCATGGCATGGTGTTCATTACCCTTGGCGTGGTGTTCACTACCCTTGGCATTGTGTTCACTACCCTTAGCGTGGAGTTCACTACCCTTGACGTCATGTTCACTACCCTTGACGTGGTGTTCACAACCTTTGGCGTGGTGTTCACTACCCTTGGCGTGGTGTTTACTTCACTTGGCGTGGTGTTCACTACCCTTAGCGTGGTGTTCACTACCCTTGGCGTGGTGTTCACTTACCTTGGCGTGGTGTTCACTACACTTAACGTCATTTTCACTACCCTTGGCGTGGTCTTCACTACCCTTGGCGTGGTGTTCACTACCCTTGACGTCATGTTCACTACCCTTGTCGTGGTGTTCACTACCCTTTACGTGGTGTTCACTACCCTTGGCGTAGTGTTCACTACCCTTGGCATGGTGTTCACCACCCATTGCATGGTGATCACTACCCTTGGTGTGGTGTTCACTACCCTTGGCATGGTGTTCACCACCCATGGCATGGTGATCACTACCCTTGGTTTGGTGTTCACTACCCTTGGCATGGTGTTCACCACCAATGGCATGGTGATCACTCCCCCTGGTGTGGTGTTCACTACCCATGGCGTGGTGTTCACCACCCATGGCATGGTGTTCACTATCCTTGGTGTGGTGTTCACTAACCTTATCGTGGTGTTCACTACGCTTGGCATGGTGATCACAACCCTTGGTGTGGTGTTCACTACCCTTGGCGTGTTGTTCACTACCCTTGGCTTGGTGTACACTACCCTTAGCGTGGTGTTCACTACCCTTAGCGTTGTGTTCACTACCCTTAGCGTCATGTTCACTACACTTAGCATGGTGCTCACTACCCTTGGTGTAGTGTTCACAACCCTTGGCGTGTTGTTCACAACCCTTAGCGTGGTGTTCACTATCCTTACCGTGGTGTTCACTACCCTTTGCATTGCGATCACTACCATTGACGTGGTGTTCACAACCCTTAGCGTGGTGTTCACTACCCTTACCGTGGTGTTCAGTACACTTGGCGTGGTGTTCACTACCCTTGACGTCATGTTCACTACCCTTGGCGTGGTGTTCAATACCCTTGGCATCGTGTTCACCACCTATGGCATGGTGATCACTACCCATGGTGTGGTGTGCTCTACCCTTAGCGTGGTGTTCACCACCCTTGGCGTGGTGTTCACTACCCTTAGTTTGGTGTTCACTACCCTTAACGTGGTGTTCACTACATTTGGAGTGGTGTTCACTACCCTTGGCGTGTTGTTCACTACCCTTAGCGTTGTGTTCACTACCCTTTGAGTGGTGTTTACTACCCTTGGTGTGGTGTTCACTACCCTTAGCGTGGTGTTCACCACCCTTGGTGTGGTGTTCACTACCCTTAGTTTGGTGTTCACTACCCTTGACGTGGTGTTCAATACATTTGGCGTGGTGTTAAATACCCTTGGTGTGGTGTTCACTACCCCTGGTGTGGTGTTCACTACCCTTGTTGTGGTGTTCACTACCCTTGGCGTGGTGTTCACTACCCTTGGCATGGTGTTCATTACCCTTGGCGTGCTGTTCACTCCCCTTGACGTCATGTTCACTACCCTTGGCGTAGTGTTCACTACCCTTAGCGTGGTGTTCACTACCCTTGGCGTGGTGTTCACTACCCTTGGCATGGTGTTTACTTCACTTCGCGTGGTGTACACTACTTTTGGCGTGGTGTTCACTACCCTTAGCATGGTGTTCACTACTTTTGGCGTGGTGTTCACTATCCTTAGCGTGGTGTTCAATACCCTTAACATGGTGTTCACTACCCTTAGCGTCATGTTCACTACCCATTGGCGTGGTGTTCATTCCACTTGGTGTGGTGTTCACTACCCTTAGCTTTATGTTCACTACCCATTGGCGTGGTGTTCACTCCACTTGGCGTGGTGTTAACTACTCTTGGCATGGTGTTCACTACCCTTTGCATGGTGTTCACTACCCATTGCGTGGTGTTCACTACCCTTGGCGTGGTGTTCACTACCCTTACCATGGTGTTCACTACCCTTTGCATGGTGTTCACTAACCATCGCGTGGTGTTCACTACCCTTGGCGTGGTGTTCACTACCCTTAGCATGTTGTTCACTACCCTTGGCAAGGTGTTCACTAACCTTGGCATGGTGTTCACTACCCTTGGCGTGTTCACTACCCTTGGCGTGGTGTTCACTACCCTTGGTGTGGTGTTCACTACCCATGGTGTGGTGTTAACTACCCTTGGCGTGGTGTTCACTACCCTTTGCATGGTGCTCATTACCCTTGGTGTGGTGTTCACTACCCTTAGCGTTGTGTTCACTACCATTAAAGTGGTGTTCTCCACCCTTGGTGTGGTGTTCACTACCCTTAGTTTGGTGTTCACTACCCTTGACGTGGTGTTCAATTCATTTGGCTTAGTGTTCACTACCCTTGGTGTGGTGTTCACTACCCCTGGTGTGGTGTTCACTACCCTTGTTGTGGTGTTCACTACCCTTGGCTTGGTGTTCACTACCCTTGGCATGGTGTTCATTACCCTTGCGTGCTGTTCACTACCCTTGATGTCATGTTCATTACCCTTGGCGTTGTGTTCACTACCCTTAGCGTGGTGTTCACTACCCTTCGCGTGGTGTTCACTACCCTTGGCGTGGTGTTCACTACCCTTAGCGTAGTGTTCACTAGCCTTGGCGTCATGTTTACTACCCTTAGCATGGTGTTCACTACTTTTAGCGTGGTGTTCACTACCCTTAGCGTGGTGTTCACTACCCTTAGCGTGGTGTTCACTACCCTTAGCGTCATGTTCAAAACCCATTGGCGTTGTGTTCACTCCACTTGGTGTGGTGTTCACTACCCTTGGTGTGGTGTTCACTACCATTGGTGTGGTGTTAACTACCCTTATTGTGGTGTTCACTACCCTTTGCATGGTGCCCATTACCCTTTGATGTGGTGTTCACTACCCTTAGCTTTGTGTTCACTACACTTAGCGTGGTGTTCACTACCCTTGGCGTGGTGTTCACTACCCTTGGCCTGGTGTTTACTTTACTTCGCGTGGTGTTCACTACTTTTGGCGTGGTGTTCACTACCCTTGGCGTGGTGTTCACTACCATTAGCGTAGTGTTCACTAGCCTTGGCGTCATGTTTACTACCCTTGGCGTGGTGTTCACTACCCTTAGCATTGTGTTCACTACTTTTGGCGTGGTGTTCACTACCCTTAGCGTGGTATTCACTACCCTTAGCGTGGTGTTCACTACCCTTAGCGTCATGTTCACAACCCATTGGCGTGGTGTTCACTCCACTTGGTGTGGTGTTCACTACCCTTGGTGTGGTGTTCACTACCCTTGGTGTGGTGTTAACTACCCTTATTGTGGTGTTCACTACCCTTTGCATGGTGCTCATTTCCCTTGGTGTGGTGCTTACTACCCTTGGTGTGGTGTTCACTACCCTTGGTGTGGTGTTCACTACCCTTGTTGTGGTGTTCACTACCCTTGGCTTGGTGTTCACTATCCTTAGCATGGTGTTCATTACCCTTGGCGTGGTTTTCACTACCCTTGACATTGTGTTCACTACCCTTAGCGTGGTGTTCACTACCCTTGACGTCGTGTTCATTACCTTTGGCGTGGTGTTCACTACCCTTGGCGTGGTGTTTACTTCACTTGGCATGGTGTTCACTACCCTTGGCGTGGTGTTCACTACCCTTGGCGTGGTGTTCACTTACCTTGGCGTGGTGTTCACTACACTTAACGTCATTTTCACTACCTTTGGCGTGGTCTTCACTACCCTTGGCGTGGTGTTCACTACCCTTGACGTCATGTTCACTACCCTTGTCGTGGTGTTGACTACCCTTGGCGTGTTGTTCACTACCCTTGGCGTGGTGTTCACTACCCTTGGCATGGTGTTCACCACCCATTGCATGGTGATCACTACCCTTGGTGTGGTGTTCACTACCCTTGGCATGGTGTTCACCACCAATGGCATGGTGATCACTACCCTTGGTGTGGTGTTCACTACCCTTGGGGTGGTGTTCACCACCCATGGCATGGTGTTCACTACCCTTTGTGTGGTGTTCACTACCCTTATCGTGGTGTTCACTACGGTTGGCATGGTGATCACAACCCTTGGTGTGGTGTTGACTACCCTTAGCGTCATGTTCACTAACCTTAGCATGGTGCTCACTACCCATGGTGTGGTGTTAACTACCCTTGGCGTGGTGTTCACTACCCTTTGCATGGTGCTCATTACCCTTGGTGTGGTGTTCACTACCCTTAGCGTTGTGTTCACTACCATTAGAGTGGTGTTCACCACCCTTGGTGTGGTGTTCACTACCCTTAGTTTGGTGTTCACTACCCTTGACGTGGTGTTCAATTCATTTGGCTTAGTGTTCACTACCCTTGGTGTGGTGTTCACTACCCCTGGTGTGGTGTTCACTACCCTTGTTGTGGTGTTCACTACCCTTGGCTTGGTGTTCACTACCCTTGGCATGGTGTTCATTACCCTTGCGTGCTGTTCACTACCCTTGATGTCATGTTCATTACCCTTGGCGTTGTGTTCACTACCCTTAGCGTGGTGTTCACTACCCTTCGCGTGGTGTTCACTACCCTTGGCGTGGTGTTCACTACCCTTAGCGTAGTGTTCACTAGCCTTGGCGTCATGTTTACTACCCTTAGCATGGTTTTCACTACTTTTAGCGTGGTGTTCACTACCCTTAGCGTGGTGTTCACTACCCTTAGCGTGGTGTTCACTACCCTTAGCGTCATGTTCAAAACCCATTGGCGTTGTGTTCACTCCACTTGGTGTGGTGTTCACTACCCTTGGTGTGGTGTTCACTACCATTGGTGTGGTGTTAACTACCCTTATTGTGGTGTTCACTACCCTTTGCATGGTGCTCATTACCCTTTGATGTGGTGTTCACTACCCTTAGCTTTGTGTTCACTACACTTAGCGTGGTGTTCACTACCCTTGGCGTGGTGTTCACTACCCTTGGCCTGGTGTTTACTTTACTTCGCGTGGTGTTCACTACTTTTGGCGTGGTGTTCACTACCCTTGGCGTGGTGTTCACTACCATTAGCGTAGTGTTCACTAGCCTTGGCGTCATGTTTACTACCCTTGGCGTGGTGTTCACTACCCTTAGCATTGTGTTCACTACTTTTGGCGTGGTGTTCACTACCCTTAGCGTGGTATTCACTACCCTTAGCGTGGTGTTCACTACCCTTAGCGTCATGTTCACAACCCATTGGCGTGGTGTTCACTCCACTTGGTGTGGTGTTCACTACCCTTGGTGTGGTGTTCACTACCCTTGGTGTGGTGTTAACTACCCTTATTGTGGTGTTCACTACCCTTTGCATGGTGCTCATTTCCCTTGGTGTGGTGCTTACTACCCTTGGTGTGGTGTTCACTACCCTTGGTGTGGTGTTCACTACCCTTGTTGTGGTGTTCACTACCCTTGGCTTGGTGTTCACTATCCTTGGCATGGTGTTCATTACCCTTGGCGTGGTTTTCACTACCCTTGACATTGTGTTCACTACCCTTAGCGTGGTGTTCACTACCCTTGACGTCGTGTTCATTACCTTTGGCGTGGTGTTCACTACCCTTGGCGTGGTGTTTACTTCACTTGGCATGGTGTTCACTACCCTTGGCGTGGTGTTCACTACCCTTGGCGTGGTGTTCACTTACCTTGGCGTGGTGTTCACTACACTTAACGTCATTTTCACTACCTTTGGCGTGGTCTTCACTACCCTTGGCGTGGTGTTCACTACCCTTGACGTCATGTTCACAACCCTTGTCGTGGTGTTGACTACCCTTGGCGTGTTGTTCACTACCCTTGGCCTGGTGTTCACTACCCTTGGCATGGTGTTCACCACCCATGGCATGGTGATCACTACCCTTGGTGTGGTGTTCACTACCCTTGGCATGGTGTTCACCACCAATGGCATGGTGATCACTACCCTTGGTGTGGTGTTCACTACCCTTGGGGTGGTGTTCACCACCCATGGCATGGTGTTCACTACCCTTTGTGTGGTGTTCACTACCCTTATCGTGGTGTTCACTACGGTTGGCATGGTGATCACAACCCTTGGTGTGGTGTTGACTACCCTTAGCGTCATGTTCACTAACCTTAGCATGGTGCTCACTACCCTTAGTGTGGTGTTCACTACCCTTGGCGTGTTGTTCACTACCCTTAGCGTGGTGTTCCCTTACCGTGGTGTTCACTACCCTTTGCTATGCGATCACTACCCTTGACGTGGTGTTCACTACCCTTAGCGTGGTGTTCACTACCCTTACCGTGGTGTTCACTACCCTTGGCATAGTGTTCACTACCCTTGACGTGGTGTTCACTACCCTTGGCGTGGTGTTCACTACCCTTGACGTCATGTTCACTACCCTTGCCGTGGTGTTCACTACCCTTTACGTGGAGTTCACTACTCCTGGCATGGTGTTCACTACCTTAGATGTGGTGTTCACTACCCTTGGCGTGGTGTTCACTACCCTTGGCATCGTGTTCACCACCCATGGCATGGTGATCACTACCCTTGGTGTGGTGTTCACTACCCTTGGCGTGGTGTTCACTACCCTTGGCGTGTTGTTCACTGGCCTTGGTGTGATGTTCACCACTCTTGGCATGGTGTTCACTACCCTTGGCGTGGTGTACACTACTCTTGGCATGGTGTTCACTACCCTTATTGTGGTCTTCACTACTCTTGGCGTGGTGTTCACTACCCTTTGCGTGTTGTTCACTACATTTGGTGTGGCTGTTCACTACCCTTGGCGTGTTGTTCATTACCCTTGGCGTGGTGTTCACTACTCTTGGCATGGTGTTCACTACCCTTAGCGTGGTGTACACTACCCTTGGCGTGGTGTTCACTACCCATGGCGTGTTGTTCTCTACCCTTGGCGTGGTGTTCACTACTCTTGGCATGGTGTTCACTACCCTTGGCGTGGTGTACACTACCCTTGGTGTGGTGTTCACTACCCTTGGCGTGTTGTTCACTACCCTTAGGGTGGTGTTTACTACCCTTGGCGTGGTGTTCACTACCCTTAGCGTTGTGTTCACTACCCTTAGATTCATGTTCACTACCCTTAGCATGGTGTTCTCTACCCTTGGTGTGGTGTTCACTACCCTTGGTGTGGTGTTCACTACCCTTGGCGTGTTGTTCACTACCCTTAGCGTGATGTTCACTCCACTTGATGTGTGGTGTTCACTACCTTTAGCATGGTGTTCACTACCCTTAGCATGCTGTTCACTACCCTTAGCATGGTGTTCACTACTTTTGGCGTGGTGTTCACTACCCTAAGCGTGGTGTTCACTACTTTTGGCGTGGTGTTCACTACCCTTAGCGTGGTGTTCACTACCCTTTGCATGGTGTTCACTATCCCTTGGCGTGGTGTTCACTACCCTTGGCCTGGAGTTCACTACCCTTTGGCATGTTGTTCACTACCCTTGGCAAGGTGTTCACTAACCTTGGCATGGTGTTCACTTACCCTTGGCGTGTTCACTACGCTTGGCGTGGTGTTCACTACCCTTGGTGTGGTGTTCACTACCCATGGTGTGGTGTTAACTACCCTTGGCGTGGTGTTCACTACCCTTTGCATGGTGCTTATTACCCTTGGTGTGGTGTTCACTACCCTTAGCGTTGTGTTCACTACCCTTAGAGTGGTGTTTACCACCCTTGGTGTGGTGTTCACTACCCTTAGCGTGGTGTTCACCACCCTTGGCGTGGTGTTCACTACCCTTACTTTGGTGTTCACTACCCTTGACGTGGTATTCACTACATTTGGCGTGGTGTTCACTACCCTTGGTGTGGTGTTCACTACCCCTGGTGTGGTGTTCACTACCCTTGTTGTGGTGTTCACTATCCTTGTTCTGGTGTTCACTACCCTTGGCTTGGTGTTCACTACCCTTGGCATGGTGTTCATTACCCTTGGCGTGCTAGTTCACTACCCTTGACATTGTGTTCACTACCCTTAGCGTAGGTGTTCACTACCCTTGACGTCATGTTCACTACCTTTGGCGTTGTGTTCACTACCCTTAGCGTGGTGTTCATTACCCTTCGCGTGGTGTTCACTACCCTTGGCGTGGTGTTTACTTCACTTGGCGTGGTGTTCACCTACTTTTGGCGTGGTGTTCACTACCTTTAGCGTAGTGTTCACTAGCCTTGGCGTCATGTTTACTACCCTTGGCGTGGTGTTCACTACCCTTAGCATGGTGTTCACTACTTTTGGCGTGGTGTTCACTACCCTTAGCGTGGTGTTTACTACCCTTAGCGTTGTGTTCACTACCCTTAGCGTCATGTTCACAACCCATTGGCGTGGTGTTCACTCCAATTGGTGTGGTGTTCACTACCCTTGGTGTGGTGTTCACTACCCTTGGTGTGGTGTTAACTACCCATATTGTGGTGTTCACTACCCTTTGCATGGTGCTCATTACCCTTGGTGTGGTGTTCACTACCCTTAGCGTTGTGTTCACTACACATTAGAGTGGTGTTCACTACCCTTGGCGTTGTGTTCACTACCCTTGGTGTGGTGTTTATTACCCATGGTGTGGTGTTCACTACCCTTGGCGTGGTGTTCACTACCCATAGTTTGGTGTTCACTACCCTTGACGTGGTGTTCACTACATTTGGCTTGGTCTTCACTACCCTTGGTGTGGTGTTCACTACCCTTGGTGTGGTGTTCACTACCCTTGTTGTGGTGTTCACTACCCTTGGCTTGGTATTCACTACCCTTGACATGGTGTTCATTACCCTTGGCGTGGTGTTCACTACCCCTGGCATTAGTGTTCACTACCCTTAGCGTGGTGTTCACTACCCTTGACGTCATGTTCACTACCCTTGGCTTGGTGTTCACTACTTTTGGCGTGGTGTTCACTACCCTTGGCGTGGTGTTTACTTCACTTGGCGTGGTGTTCACTACCCTTGGTGTGGTGTTCACTACCCTTGGCGTGGTGTTCACTTACCTTGGCGTGGTGTTCACTACCCTTAACGTTATTTTCATTACCCTTGGCGTGGTCTTCACTACCCTTGGCGTTGTGTTCACTACCCTTGACGTCATGTTCACTACCCTTGACGTGGTGTTCACTACCCTTTACGTGGTGTTCACTACCCTTGGCGTGGTGTTCACTACCCTTTACGTTGTGTTCACTACCCTTGGCGTGGTGTTCACTACCCTTGGCATGGTGTTCACCACCCATGGAATGGTGATCACTTCCCTTGGTGTGGTGTTCACTACCCTTGGCATGGTGTTCACCACCCATAGCATGGTGTTCTCTACTCTAGACGTGGTGTTCACTACCCTTGGCGTGGTGTTCACTACCCTTGGCATTGTGTTCACCACCCATGGCATGGTGATCACTACCCTTGGTGTGGTGTTCACTACCCTTGGCGTGGTGTTCACTACCCTTTAGGTGGTGTTCACTACCCTTGGCGTGGTGTTCACCACCCATGGCATGGTGTTCACTACCCTTGGCGTGGTGTTCACTACCCTTGGCGTGTTGTTCACTACTCTTGGTGTGGTGTACACTACCCTTGGCGTGGTGTTCACTACCCTTAGCGTTGTGTTCACTACCCTTAGCGTCATGTTCACTACCCTTAGCATGGTGCTCACTACCCTCGGTGTGGTGTTCACTACCCTTAGCGTGGTGTTCACTACACTTACCGTGGTGTTCACTAACCTTGGCATTGCGATCACTACTCTTGACGTGGTGTTCACTACCCTTAGCATGGTGTTCACTAACCTTGGCATCGTGTTCACCACCCATGGCATGGTGATCACTACCCATGGTGTGGTGTGCACTACCCTTAGCGTGGTATTCACCACCCTTGGCGTGGTGTTCACTACACTTAGTTTGGTGTTCACTAGCCTTGACGTGGTGTTCACTACATATAGCGTGGTGTTCACTACCCTTGGCGTGTTGTTCACTACCCTTAGCGTGGTGTTCACCATCCTTGGCGTGGTGTTCACTACCCTTAGTTTGGTGTTCACTACTCTTGACGTGGTGTTCACTACATTTAGCGTGGTGTTCACTACCCTTGCCGTGTTGTTCACTACCCTTGGCGTGTTGTTCACTACCCTTGGCGTGTTGTTCACTACCCTTGGCGTGGTGTACACTACCCTTGGCGTGTTGTTCACTACCCTCGGTGTGGTGTTCACTACCCTTGGCGTGGTGTACACTACCCTTGGCGTAGTGTACACTACCCTTAGCGTTGTGTTCACTACCCTAAGCGTCATGTTCACTACCCTTGGTGTGGTGTTCACTACCCCCTAGCGTGGTGTTCACTACCCTTGGTGTGGTGTTCACTACCCTTGGTGTGGTGTTCACTACCCTTGGTGTGGTGTTCACAACCCTTGGCGTGGTGTTCACTACCCTTGGCGTGGTGTTCACTACCCTTGGTGTGGTGTTCACTACCCTTGGCGTAGTGTTCACTACTCATGACGTGGTGTTCACTACCCTTGGCGTTGTATTCACTCCCCTTGATGTGTGTTGTTCACTACCCTTGGTGTGGTGTTCACTACCCTTGGCGTGTTGTTCACTACCCTTGGCGTGGTGTTCACTACTCGTGGCATGGTGTTCACTACCCTTGGCGTGGTGTACACTACCCTTGGCGTGGTGTTCACTACCCATGGCGTGTTGTTCACTACCTTCTGCGTGGTGTTCACTACCCTTGGCGTGTTGTTCACTACCCTTGGTGTGGTGTTCACTACTCTTGGCTTGGTGTTCACTACCCTTGGCGTGGTGTTCACTACCCTTGGTGTGGTGTACACTACCCTTGGCGTGGTGTACACTACCCTTGGCGTGGTGTTCACTACCCTTAGCGTTGTGTTCACTACCCTTAGATTCATGTTCACCACCCTTAGCATGGTGCTCACTACCTTTGGTGTGGTGTTCACTACCCTTGGTGTGGTGTTCACTCCCCTTGATGTGTGATGTTCACTACCCTTGGCATGGTGTTCACTACTTTTTGCGTGGTGTTCACTACCCTTGGCATGGTGTTCACTACTTGTGGCGTGGTGTTCACTACTTTTGGCGAGGTGTTTATTTCCCTTGGTGTGGTGTTCACTACCCTTGGCGTGTTGTTCACTACCCTTTACGTGGTGTTCACTACTCTTGGCATGGTGTTCCCTACCCTTGACGTGGTGTTCACTACCCTTCGCATGGTGTTCACCACCCATGGCATGGTGATCACTACCCTTGGTGTGGTGTTCACTACCCTTGGCGTGGTGTTCACTACCCTTGGCGTGTTGTTCACTACCCTTGGTGTGGTGTTCACTACTCTTGGCATGGTGTTCACTACCCTTGGCGTGGTGTTCACTACCCTTGGCGTGTTGTTCACTACCCTTGGTGTGGTGTTCACTACTCTTGGCATGGTGTTCACTACCCTTGGCGTAGTTTTCACTACCCTTGGCGTGATGTTCACTACTCTTGGCGTGTTGTTCACTACCCTTGGTGTGGTGTTCACTACCCTTGGCGTGTTGTTCACTTACCCTTGGCGTGGTGTTCACTACTCGTGGCATGGTGTTCACTACCCTTGGCGTGGTGTACACTACCCTTGGCGTGGTGTTCACTACCCATGGCGTGTTGTTCACTACCTTCTGCGTGGTGTTCACTACCCTTGGCGTGTTGTTCACTACCCTTGGTGTGGTGTTCACTACTCTTGGCTTGGTGTTCACTACCCTTGGCGTGGTGTTCACTACCCTTGGTGTGGTGTACACTACCCTTGGCGTGGTGTACACTACCCTTGGCGTGGTGTTCACTACCCTTAGCCTTGTGTTCACTACCCTTAGATTCATGTTCACCACCCTTAGCATGGTGCTCACTACCTTTGGTGTGGTGTTCACTACCCTTGGTGTGGTGTTCACTACCCTTGGCGTGTTGTTCACTACCCTTGGCGTGGTGTTCACTACCCTTACCGTGGTGTTCACTACCCTTGGCGTCATGTTTACTACCCTTGGCGTGGTGTTCACTACCCTTAGCGTGGTGTTCACTACCCTTAGCGTCATGTTCACTACCCATTGGTGTGGTGTTCACTCCACTTGGTGGGGTGTTCACTACCCTTAGCGTGGTGTTCACTACCCTTGGCGTGGTGTACACTACCCTTGGCGTGGTGTACACTACCCTTGGCTGGTGTACACTACCTTTGGCGTGGTGTACACTACCCTTGGCGTGGTGTACACTACCCTTGGCGTGGTGTACACTACCCTTGGCGTGGTGTACACTACCCTTGGCGTGCTGTACACTACCCTTGGCGTGGTGTACACTACCCTTGGCGTGGTGTACACTACCCTTGGCGTGGTGTGCACTACCCTTGGCGTGGTGTACACTACCCTTGGCGTGGTGTACACTACCCTTGGCGTGGTGTACACTACCCTTGGCGTGGTGTACACTACCCTTGGCGTGGTGTACACTACCTTTGGCGTGGTGTACACTACCCTTGGCGTGGTGTACACTACCCTTGGCGTGGTGTACACTACCCTTGGCGTGGTGTACACTACCCTTGGCGTGGTGTACACTACCCTTGGCGTGGTGTACACTACCCTTGGCGTGGTGTACACTACCCTTGGCGTGGTGTACACTACCCTTGGCGTGGTGTACACTACCCTTGGTGTGGTGTTCACTACCCTTAGCGTTGTGTACACCACCCCCCACCCCCCACCCTACAGCCCATACACATACACTCGCTGCTCAACTCAACACCCATACCTCCATCGCTCCCTCCATTCATCAATCCCTCCCTCAAATCATCCATCTATTCATCCTTCCATCCCTCCTTCCAGCCTTCCGTCAATCCATCTCCATCCTCTCCTTCCCAGCCTCCCTCCCTGGCTCCCTCCCAGCCTCTGCCTGCCTGCTTCCCTCCCTGGCTCCCTCCCATGCTCTGCCTGCCTGCCTCCCTCCCAAGCTCTGCCTGCCTGCCTCCCTTCGTGCCTGTCTCCCTCCGTGCCTGTCTCCCTCCGTGCCTGCCTCCCTTCGTGCCTGTCTCCCTCCGTGCCTGTCTCCTTCCCAGCCTGTCCCTGCCTGCCTCCCTCCCAAGCTCTGCCTGTCTGCCTCCCTCCCAAGCATTGCCTGCCGGCCGGCCTCTCCCTCCCTCCCTGCCTACATCCCAGCCTCTCCCTGCCTGCCTCCCTCCCAAGCTCTGCCTGCCTGCCTCCCTCCCTGCCTCTTCCTGCTTGCCTGCCTACATTTCAGCCTCTCCATCCCTACCTGCCTGCCAATCCACCCACAAGTCAGCCATCACTGACACAATGAGTGCATTTGAAGCCGACATGGTGCACGGATTTACAGTCTCCGTGGTGTAGTGGTAAGACACTCGCCTGGCGTTCCGCGAGCGCTATGTCATGGGTTCGTATCCTGGCCGGGGAGGATTTACTGGGCGCAATTCCTTAACTGTAGCCTCTGTTTAACGCAACAGTAAAATGTGTACTTGGATGAAAAAACGATTCTTCGCGGCAGGGGATCGTATTCCAGGGACCATAGGATTAAGGACTTGCCCGAAACGCTACGCGTACTAGTGGCTGTACATGAATGTAACAACTCTTGTATATATCTCAAAAAAAAAAAAAAAAAAAAAAAAAAAAGATATGTCCAACAAAATCACGTTATGAACACTCCAGCCTCTTGACAAATCAAAACATAGTGTTAAAATTAAAGTTGCCGTAATTTTAGTGTACAATAGTTTTCATAAACTGTATTGTAGTACTCAATATACAACAGAACTACTCAACACAGTGTTAACGCCATAATACACTACAGTATGTATTTACTGTACATCATTTACAACTCCATAAGACTTCAAGATGGACATAACTTCAACAATAAGGTAAATAACAAATGTAACACAGTATGTGTTAGTAGAGTAGTAATATATAGGTACAGTATATAATATGATAATGCATTTTTATTGTCTACAAGAAAAAAAAAGACACTGACGCAAACGCCTCCTGAAGGTCACCCTCTTGCAACGAATCCAACGCTATATATTGTACTATATATATATATATATATATATATATATATATATATATATATATATATATATATATATATATATATATATATATATATATATATATATATATATATATATATATATATATATATATATATATATATATATAGTACAACCTCGATTCAACGTACTATATAGGACCAACCCCAGTTTGTTGGAGCGTTGGATTCGTTGCAAGAGGGTGACCTTCAGGAGGCGTTTGCGTCAGTGTCTTTTTTTTTCTTGTAGACAATAAAAATGCATTATCATATTATATACTGTACCTATATATTACTACTCTACTAACACATACTGTGTTACATTTGTTTTTGAAATGTTTTTTCGACTACTTAACCTAACTAACCTAACCTAACCTACCTTTTTCGGCTACCTAACCGAACCTAACTTATAAAGATAGATTAGGTTAGGTTAGGTAGGGTTGGTTAGGTTCGGTCATATATCTACGTTAATTTTAACTCCAATAAAAAAAAATTGACCTCATTCATAATGAAATGGGTAGCTTTATCAATTCATAAGAAAAAAATTAGAGAAAATATATTAATTCAGGAAAACTTTGCTTATTAGGCAAATCGGGCCTTGCATAGTAGGCAGAGAAGTGCGTTCTGGCTACTAGGTACGACATATATATATATATATATATATATATATATATATATATATATATATATATATATATATATATATATATATATATATATACATACATATATATATATATATATTAGTATATTTTGGTAGCAGTCTTTCCTGTAGACATATATTATTAAATATGACCGAAAAAGTAAGATTAATAATTCTAACACGAATTTTCTCAATCTTTCGTACATTGCGCTTCACTGATGGAGGTAAATCAAAAATCACTTCTCCAAAATTCATTTTTATTTCTAGTCTGACGCGACACGGGCGCGTTTCGTAAAACTTATTACATTTTCAAAGACTTCACAAATACACAACTGATTAGAACTTGCGTTTCCCTGATTTTATATCTACATTTGAGTGAGGTGGGAAGGGTGATGTGGCATTACATTTGAGTGAGGTGGGAAGGATGATGTGGCATTACATTTGAGTGAGGTGGGAAGGATGATGTGGCATTAACACAAGACAGAACACTAGGGGATATTAATAGGGTATTAAAAGTATCAACACAAGACAGAACAGAAACAATGGGTATTGAATAGAAGTGTTTGTAGAAAGCCTATTGGTCCATATTTCTTGATGCTTCTATATTGGAGCGGAGTCTTGAGGTGGGTAGAATATAGTTGTGCAATAATTGGCTGTTGATTGCTGGTGTTGACTTCTTGATGTGTAGTGCCTCGCAAACGTCAAGCCGCCTGCTATCGCTGTATCTATCGATGATTTCTGTGTTGTTTACTAGGATTTCTCTGGCGATGGTTTGGTTATGGGAAGAGATTATATGTTCCTTAATGGAGCCCTGTTGTTTATGCATCGTTAAACGCCTAGAAAGAGATGTTGTTGTCTTGCCTATATACTGGGTTTTTTGGAGCTTACAGTCCCCAAGTGGGCATTTGAAGGCATAGACGACGTTAGTCTCTTTTAAAGCGTTCTGTTTCGTGTCTGGAGAGTTTCTCATGAGTAGGCTGGCCGTTTTTCTGGTTTTATAGTAAATCGTCAGTTGTATCCTCTGATTTTTGTCTGTAGGGATAACGTTTCTATTAACAATATCTTTCAGGACCCTTTCCTCTGTTTTATGAGCTGTGATTTAGGGAGTGGGTAGGCAGGGAGAGTGTGGAGGGAGTGGGTAGGCAGGGAGACTAGAAATAAAAATGAATTTTGGAGAAGTGATTTTTGATTTACCTCCATCAGTGAAGCGCAATGTACGAAAGATTGAGAAAATTCGTGTTAGAATTATTAATCTTACTTTTTCGGTCATATTTAATAATATATATATATATATATATATATATATATATATATATATATATATATATATATATATATATATATATATATATATATATATATATATATATATATATATATATACATATATATATATATATATATATATATATATATATATATATATATATATATATATATATATATATATATATATATATATACATATATATATATATATATATATATATATATATATATATATATATATATATATATATATATATATATATATATGTCGTACCTAATAGCCAGAACGCACTTCTCAGCCAACTATGCATGGCCCAATTTGCCTAATAAGCCAAGTTTTAATGAATTAATGTTTTTTCGACTACCTAACCTACCTAACCTAACCTAACCTAACTTTTTCTGCTACCTAACCTAACCTAACCGATAGAGATAGGTTAGGTTAGGTTAGGTAGGGTTGGTTAGGTTCGGTCATATATCTACGTTAATTTTAACTTCAATAAAAAAAAATTGACCTCATACATAATGAAATGGGTAGCTTTATCACTTCATAAGGAAAAAATTAGAAAAAATATATTAATTCAGGAAAACTTGGCTTATTAGGCAAATCGGGCCTTGCATAGTAGGCTGACAAGTGCGTTCTGGCTATTAGGTACGACATATATATATATATATATATATATATATATATATATATATATATATATATATATATATATATATGTCGTACCTAGTAGCCAGAACGCACTTCTCAGCCTACTATGCAAGGCCCGATTTGCCTAATAAGCCAAGTTTTCCTGAATTAATATATTTTCTCTAATTTTTTTCTTATGAAATGATAAAGCTACCCATTTCATTATGTATGAGGTCAATTTTTTTGGGGGGAGTTAAAATTAACGTAGATATATGACCGAACCTAACCAACCCTACCTAACCTAACCTAATCTATCTATATAGGTTAGGTTAGGTTAGGTAGCCAAAAAAGTTAGGTTAGGTTAGGTTAGGTAGGTTAGGTCATCGAAAAACAATTAATTCATGAAAACTTGGCCTATTAGGCAAATTTGGCCATGCATAGTAGGCTGAGAAGTGCGTTCTGGCTACTAGGTACGACATATATATATATATATATATATATATATATATATATATATATATATATATATATATATATATATATATATATATATATATATATATATATATATATATATGTCGTACCTAGTAGCCAGAACTCACTTTTTGGCCTACTATTCAAGGCCCGATTTGCCTAATAAGCCAAGTCTTCCTGAATTAATATATTTTTTCTAATTTTTTTCTTATGAAATGATAAAGCTACCCATTTCATTATGTATGAGGTCAATTTTTTTTATTGGAGTTAAAATTAACGTAGATATATGACCGAACCTAACCAACCCTACCTAACCTAACCTAACCTATCTTTATAGGTTAGGTTTGGTTAGGTAGCCGAAAAAGTTAGGTTAGGTTAGGTTAGGTAGGTTAGGTAGTCGAAAAACAATTAATTCATGAAAACTTGGCTTATTAGGCAAATCGGGCCTTGAATAGTAGGCCAAAAAGTGAGTTCTGGCTACTAGGTACGACATATATATATATATATATATATATATATATATATATATGTCGTACCTAGTAGCCAGAACTCACTTCTCAGCCTACTATTCAAGGCCCGATTTGCCTAATAAGCCAAGTTTTCCTGAATTAATATATTTACTATAATTTTTTTCTTATGAAATGATAAAGCAACCCTTTTCTCTATGTATGAGGTCAATTTTTTTTTATTGGAGTTAAAATTAACGTAGATATATGACCGAACCTAACCAACCCTACCTAACCTAACCTAACCTATATTTATAGGTAAGGTTAGGTTAGGTAGCCAAAAAAAGCTAGGTTAGGTTAGGTTAGGTAGGTTAGGTAGACGAAAAAACATTAATTCATGAAAACTTGGCTTATTAGGCAAATCGGGCCTTGAATAGTAGGCTGAGAAGTGCGTTCTGGCTATTAGGTACGACATATATATATATATATATATATATATATATATATAAAAAGTACCGTCGACAGAGCCATCTAACGACTGACGGCACAAACACAAACCGCCATACGGTAACACAGCGCAGATTATTCCCAAAGTTTCCTGACCGATTGTTGGAGGTCTATTCCGCCGCACCTAGTGTGGACGCTGGTAGCTGACGGCTCCCTGTAACTGCGTGTTCCTGGCGCAGACCTCTCCACTTCGCTGGCTCCTTGCCTTTGTCTCTGGAAGCAGCTGGACCCTTCATTTAATTGAATTTTTAGTTAATCATACTGGTAAGATATTGCTTCGGTTCACACTGAGATGTGCTGCAAAGTGCAAACATTACAGAGCTCGGCTCAGTACGGCTCGGTACTATACAGTGAGGCAGGGAGAGAGTGGAGGGAGGGCGGGGAGTGGGTAGGCAGGGTGAGTGTGGAGGGAGTGGGTAGGCAGGGAGAGAGTGGAGGGAGGGCGGGGAGTGGGTAGGCAGGCAGGGAGAGAGTGGAGGGAGGGCGGGGAGTGGGTAGGCAGGGAGAGAGTGGAGGGAGGGCGGGGAGTGGGTAGGCAGGGAGAGTGTGGAGGGAGTGGGTAGGCAGGGAGAGTGTGGAGGGAGTGGGTAGGCAGGGAGAGTGTGGAGGGAGTGGGTAGGCAGGGAGAGTGTGGAGGGAGTGGGTAGGCAGGGAGAGTGTTTAGGGAGTGGGTAGGCAGGGAGAGTGTGGAGGGAGTGGGTAGGCAGGGAGAGTGTGGAGGGAGTGGGTAGGCAGGGAGAGTGTGGAGGGAGTGGGAAGGCAGGGAGAGTGTGGAGGGAGTGGGTAGGCAGGGAGAGAGTGGAGGGAGTGGGTAGGCAGGGAGAGAGTGGAGGGAGTGGGTAGGCAGGGAGAGAGTGGAGGGAGTGGGTAGGCAGGGAGAGAGTGGAGGGAGTGGGTAGGCAGGGAGAGAGTGGAGGGAGTGGGTAGGCAGGGAGAGAGTGGAGGGAGTGGGTAGGCAGGGAGAGAGTGGAGGGAGTGGGTAGGCAGGGAGAGAGTGGAGGGAGTGGGTAGGCAGGGAGAGAGTGGAGGGAGTGGGTAGGCAGGGAGAGAGTGGAGGGAGTGGGTAGGCAGGGAGAGAGTGGAGGGAGTGGGTAGGCAGGGAGAGAGTGGAGGGAGTGGGTAGGCAGGGAGAGAGTGGAGGGAGTGGGTAGGCAGGGAGAGAGTGGAGGGAGTGGGTAGGCAGGGAGAGAGTGGAGGGAGTGGGTAGGCAGGGAGAGAGTGGAGGGAGTGGGTAGGCAGGGAGAGAGTGGAGGGAGTGGGTAGGCAGGGAGAGAGTGGAGGGAGTGGGTAGGCAGGGAGAGAGTGGAGGGAGTGGGTAGGCAGGGAGAGAGTGGAGGGAGTGGGTAGGCAGGGAGAGAGTGGAGGGAGTGGGTAGGCAGGGAGAGAGTGGAGGGAGTGGGTAGGCAGGGAGAGAGTGGAGGGAGTGGGTAGGCAGGGAGAGAGTGGAGGGAGTGGGTAGGCAGGGAGAGAGTGGAGGGAGTGGGTAGGCAGGGAGAGAGTGGAGGGAGTGGGTAGGCAGGGAGAGAGTGGAGGGAGTGGGTAGGCAGGGAGAGAGTGGAGGGAGTGGGTAGGCAGGGAGAGAGTGGAGGGAGTGGGTAGGCAGGGAGAGAGTGGAGGGAGTGGGTAGGCAGGGAGAGAGTGGAGGGAGTGGGTAGGCAGGGAGAGAGTGGAGGGAGTGGGTAGGCAGGGAGAGAGTGGAGGGAGTGGGTAGGCAGGGAGAGAGTGGAGGGAGTGGGTAGGCAGGGAGGGAGTGGGTAGGCAGGGAGAGAGTGGAGGGAGTGGGTAGGCAGGGAGAGAGTGGAGGGAGGGCGGGGAGTGGGTAGGCAGGGAGTGGGTAGGCAGGGAGAGAGTGGAGGGAGGGCGGGGAGTGGGTGGGTAGGCAGGGAGAGAGTGGAGGGAGGGCGGGGAGTGGGTAGGCAGGGTGAGTGTGGAGGGAGTGGGTAGGCAGGGAGAGAGTGGAGGGAGTGGGTAGGCAGGGAGAGAGTGGAGGGAGTGGGTAGGCAGGGAGAGAGTGGAGGGAGTGGGTAGGCAGGGAGAGAGTGGAGGGAGTGGGTAGGCAGGGAGAGAGTGGAGGGAGTGGGTAGGCAGGGAGTGGGAAGGCAGGGAGGGAGTGGGAAGGCAGGGAGGGAGTGGGTAGGCAGGGAGGGAGTGGGTAGGCAGGGAGAGAGTGGAGGGAGTGGGTGGGCAGGGAGAGAGTGGAGGGAGTGGGTGGGCAGGGAGAGAGTGGAGGGAGTGGGTGGGCAGGGAGAGAGTGGAGGGAGTGGGTGGGCAGGGAGAGAGTGGAGGGAGTGGGTAGGCGGGGAGAGAGTGGAGGGAGTGGGTAGGCAGGGAGAGAGTGGGTAGGCAGGGAGAGAGTGGGTAGGCAGGGAGAGAGTGGGTAGGCCGGGAGAGAGTGGGTAGGCCGGGAGAGAGTGGGTAGGCCGGGAGAGAGTGGGTAGGCCGGGAGAGAGTGGGTAGTCCGGGAGAGAGTGGGTAGTCCGGGAGAGAGTGGGTAGTCCGGGAGAGAGTGGGTAGTCCGGGAGAGAGTGGGTAGTCCGGGAGAGAGTGGGTAGGCCGGGAGAGAGTGGGTAGGCCGGGAGAGAGTGGGTAGGCCGGGAGAGAGTGGGTAGGCCGGGAGAGAGTGGGTAGGCCGGGAGAGAGTGGGTAGGCCGGGAGAGAGTGGGTAGGCCGGGAGAGAGTGGGTAGGCCGGGAGAGAGTGGGTAGGCCGGGAGAGAGTGGGTAGGCCGGGAGAGAGTGGGTAGGCCGGGAGAGAGAGGGTAGGCAGGGAGAGGGTAGGCAGGGAGAGGGTAGGCAGGGAGAGTGTGGAGGGAGTGGGTAGGCAGGGAGAGTGTGGAGGGAGTGGGTGGGCAGGGAGAGAGTGGAGGGAGTGGGTGGGCAGGGAGAGAGTGGAGGGAGTGGGTGGGCAGGGAGAGAGTGGAGGGAGTGGGTAGGCGGGGAGGGAGTGGGTAGGCAGGGAGAGAGTGGGTAGGCAGGGAGAGAGTGGGTAGGCAGGGAGAGAGTGGGTAGGCAGGGAGAGAGTGGGTAGGCAGGGAGAGAGTGGGTAGGCAGGGAGAGAGTGGGTAGGCAGGGAGAGAGTGGGTAGGCAGGGAGAGAGTGGGTAGGCAGGGAGAGAGTGGGTAGGCAGGGAGAGAGTGGGTAGGCAGGGAGAGAGTGGGTAGGCAGGGAGAGAGTGGGTAGGCAGGGAGAGAGTGGGTAGGCAGGGAGAGAGTGGGTAGGCAGGGAGAGAGTGGGTAGGCAGGGAGAGAGTGGGTAGGCAGGGAGAGAGTGGGTAGGCAGGGAGAGAGTGGGTAGGCAGGGAGAGAGTGGGTAGGCAGGCAGGGAGAGGGTAGGCAGGCAGGGAGAGGGTAGGCAGGCAGGGAGAGGGTAGGCAGGCAGGGAGAGGGTAGGCAGGCAGGGAGAGGGTAGGCAGGGAGAGGGTAGGCAGGGAGAGAGTGGTGGGAGGGCGGGGAGTGGGTAGGCAGGGAGTGGGTAGGCAGGGAGAGAGTGGTGGGAGGGCGGGGAGTGGGTAGGCAGGGAGAGAGTGGTGGGAGGACGGGGAGTGGGTAGGCAGGGAGAGAGTGGTGGGAGGACGGGGAGTGGGTAGGCAGGGAGTGGGTAGGCAGGGAGTGGGTAGGCAGGGAGTGGGTAGGCAGGGAGTGGGTAGGCAGGGAGTGGGTAGGCAGGGAGTGGGTAGGCAGGGAGTGGGTAGGCAGGGAGTGGGTAGGCAGGGAGTGGGTAGGCAGGGAGTGGGTAGGCAGGGAGTGGGTAGGCAGGGAGTGGGTAGGCAGGGAGTGGGTAGGCAGGGAGAGGGTGATGGGAGGGCGGGGAGTGGGTAGGCAGGGAGTGTGGAGGGAGGGCGGGGAGTGGGTTGGCAGGGAGAGAGTGGGTAGGAAGGGAGAGAGTGGGTAGGCAGGGAGAGAGTGGGTAGGCAGGGAGAGAGTGGGTAGGCAGGGAGAGAGTGGAGGGTGGGCGGGGAGAGGGTAGGCGGGGAGAGGGTAGGCGGGGAGAGGGTAGGCGGGGAGAGGGTAGGCGGGGAGAGGGTAGGCGGGGAGAGGGTAGGCGGGGAGAGGGTAGGCGGGGAGAGGGTAGGCGGGGAGAGGGTAGGCGGGGAGAGGGTAGGCGGGGAGAGGGTAGGCGGGGAGAGGGTAGGCAGGGAGAGGGTAGGCAGGGAGAGGGTAGGCAGGGAGAGAGTGGTGGGAGGACGGGGAGTGGGTAGGCAGGGAGTGGGTAGGCAGGGAGTGGGTAGGCAGGGAGTGGGTAGGCAGGGAGTGGGTAGGCAGGGAGTGGGTAGGCAGGGAGAGAGTGATGGGAGG
Organism: Procambarus clarkii; assembly: GCF_040958095.1. Classification (NCBI taxonomy): domain Eukaryota; kingdom Metazoa; phylum Arthropoda; class Malacostraca; order Decapoda; family Cambaridae; genus Procambarus; species Procambarus clarkii. The sequence continues at coordinate 40,870,276 of NC_091162.1, read as the reverse complement.
GCGGGGAGTGGGTTGGCAGGGAGAGAGTGGAGGGAGGGCGGGGAGTGGGTAGGAAGGGAGAGAGTGGGTAGGAAAGGAGAGAGTGGGTAGGCAGGGAGAGTGTGGGTAGGCAGGGAGAGTGTGGGTAGGCAGGGAGAGTGTGGAGGGAGGGCGGGGAGTGGGTAGGCGGGGAGTGGGTAGGCGGGGAGTGGGTAGGCGGGGAGTGGGTAGGCGGGGAGTGGGTAGGCGGGGAGTGGGTAGGCGGGGAGTGGGTAGGCGGGGAGTGGGTAGGCGGGGAGAGAGTGGTGGGAGGGCGGGGAGTGGGTAGGCAGGGAGTGGGTAGGCAGGGAGTGGGTAGGCAGGGAGTGGGTAGGCAGGGAGTGGGTAGGCAGGGAGTGGGTAGGCAGGGAGTGGGTAGGCAGGGAGTGGGTAGGCAGGGAGTGGGTAGGCAGGGAGTGGGTAGGCAGGGAGAGGGTAGGCAGGGAGAGAGTGGTGGGAGGACGGGGAGTGGGTAGGCAGGGAGTGGGTAGGAAGGGAGTGTGGAGGGAGGGCGGGGAGTGGGTAGGCAGGGTGAGTGTTGAGGGAGGGCGGGGAGTGTTGAGGCAGGATGAGAATGGAGGGAGGAACGAGGGTAGGTAGGCTCGGAGTGTGTGTGTTTTGGGAGGAAGGTTGGTGGGTAGGCGGGGAGAGAGTGAGTGGATGGAGGACGAAGAATAGGTAGGTAGAGATAGTGTGGAGGACCGGGGAGAGGTTGACACTGACTGGGGGGTGCGTGTGTGTGTGTGCTGCTGACACTGACCGGGTGTTGGGTGGTGAGTGTGTGCTGCTGACACTGACCGGGTGTTGGGTGGTGTGTGTGTGCTGGTGACACTGACCGGGTGTTGGGTGGTGTGTGTGTGTGCTGGTGACACTGACCGGGTGTTGGCTGGTGTGTGTGTGCTGGTGACACTGACCGGGTGTTGGGTGGTGAGTGTGAGTGCTGGTGACACTGACCGAGTGTTGGGTGGTGAGTGTGTGCTGGTGACACTGACCGGGTGTTGGCTGGTGTGTGTGTGCTGGTGACACTGACCGGGTGTTGGGTGGTGAGTGTGAGTGCTGGTGACACTGACCGAGTGTTGGGTGGTGAGTGTGTGCTGGTGACACTGACCGGGTGTTGGCTGGTGTGTGTGTGCTGGTGACACTGACCGGGTGTTGGGTGGTGAGTGTGAGTGCTGGTGACACTGACCGAGTGTTGGGTGGTGAGTGTGTGCTGGTGACACTGACCGGGTGTTGGCTGGTGTGTGTGTGCTGGTGACACTGACAGGGTGTTGGGTGGTGAGTGTGTGTGTGTGTGCTGGTGACACTGACCGGGTGTTGGGTGGTGTGTGTGCTGGTGACACTGACCGGGTGTTGGCTGGTGTGTGTGTGTGTGTGTGTGTGTGTGTGTGTGTGTGTGTGTGTGTGTGTGTGTGTGTGTGCTGGTGACACTGACCGGGTGTTGGCTGGTGTGTGTGTGTGTGTGTGTGTGTGTGTGTGTGTGTGTGTGTGTGTGCTGGTGACACTGACCGGGTGTTGGATGGTGAGTGTGTGTGCTGGTGACACTGACCGGGTGTTGGGTGGTGTGTGTGTGCTGGTGACACTGACCGGGTGTTGGGTGGTGTGTGTGTGTGTGTGTGCTGGTGACACTGACCGGGTGTTGGCTGGTGTGTGTGTGTGCTGGTGACACTGACCGGGTGTTGGGTGGTGAGTGTGCTGGTGACACTGACCGGGTGTTGGCTGGTGTGTGTGTGCTGGTGACACTGACCGGGTGTTGGGTGGTGAGTGTGAGTGCTGGTGACACTGACCGAGTGTTGGGTGGTGAGTGTGTGCTGGTGACACTGACCGGGTGTTGGGTGGTGAGTGTGTGCTGGTGACACTGACCGGGTGTTGGCTGGTGTGTGTGTGCTGGTGACACTGTCCGGGTGTTGGGTGGTGAGTGTGTGTGTGTGCTGGTGACACTGACCGGGTGTTGGGTGGTGTGTGTGTGTGTGTGCTGGTGACACTGACCGGGTGTTGGCTGGTGTGTGTGTGTGCTGGTGACACTGTCCGGGTGTTGGGTGGTGTGTGTGTGCTGGTGACACTGACCGGGTGTTGGGTGGTGTGTGTGCTGGTGACACTGACCGGGTGTTGGGTGGTGAGTGTGTGTGTGTGCAGGTGACTGTCCGGGTGTTGGGTGGTGAGTGTGTGTGTGTGCTGGTGACACTGACCGGGTGTTGGCTGGTGTGTGTGTGTGTGTGTGCTGGTGACACTGTCCGGGTGTTGGGTGGTGTGTGGGGGTGTGTGTGCTGGTGACACTGACCGGGTGTTGGGTGGTGTGTGTGCTGGTGACACTGACCGGGTGTTGGGTGGTGAGTGTGTGTGTGTGTGCAGGTGACACTGACCGGGTGTTGGGTGGTGAGTGTGTGTGTGTGCTGGTGACACTGACCGGGTGTTGGCTGGTGAGTGTGTGTGCTGGTGACACTGACCGGGTGTTGGGTGGTGAGTGTGTGTGTGTGCTGGTGACACTGACCGGGTGTTGGCTGGTGAGTGTGTGCTGGTGACACTGACCGGGTGTTGGGTGGTGAGTGTGTGTGTGTGTGCTGGTGACACTGACCGGGTGTTGGCTGGTGATTGTGTGCAGGTGACACTGACCGGGTGTTGGGTGGTGAGTGTGTGTGCTGGTAACACTGACCGGGTGTTGGGTGGTGTGTGTGTGTGTGTGTGCTGGTGACACTGACCGGGTGTTGGGTGGTGAGTGTGTGTGCTGGTGACACTGACCGGGTGTTGGGTGGTGAGTGTGTGTGCTGGTGACACTGACCGGGTGTTGGGTGGTGAGTGTGTGTGCTGGTGACACTGACCGGGTGTTGGCTGGTGTGTGTGTGTGCTGGTGACACTGACCGGGTGTTGGCTGGTGTGTGTGTGTGTGTGTGCTGGTGACACTGACCGGGTGTTGGGTGGTGAGTGTGTGTGCTGGTGACACTGACCGGGTGTTGGCTGGTGTGTGTGTGTGTGCTGGTGACACTGACCGGGTGTTGGCTGGTGTGTGTGTGTGTGTGTGTGTGTGTGTGCTGGTGACACTGACCGGGTGTTGGGTGGTGAGTGTGTGTGCTGGTGACACTGACCGGGTGTTGGCTGGTGATTGTGTGCAGGTGACACTGACCGGGTGTTGGGTGGTGAGTGTGTGTGCTGGTAACACTGACCGGGTGTTGGGTGGTGTGTGTGTGTGTGTGTGTGCTGGTGACACTGACCGGGTGTTGGGTGGTGAGTGTGTGTGCTGGTGACACTGACCGGGTGTTGGCTGGTGTGTGTGTGTGCTGGTGACACTGACCGGGTGTTGGCTGGTGTGTGTGTGTGCTGGTGACACTGACCGGGTGTTGGGTGGTGTGTGTGTGCAGGTGACTGTCCGGGTGTTGGGTGGTGAGTGTGTGTGTGTGCTGGTGACACTGACCGGGTGTTGGCTGGTGAGTGTGTGTGTGTGCTGGTGACACTGACCGGGTGTTGGCTGGTGTGTGTGTGCTGGTGACACTGACCGGGTGTTGGCTGGTGATTGTGTGCAGGTGACACTGACCGGGTGTTGGGTGGTGAGTGTGTGTGCTGGTAACACTGACCGGGTGTTGGGTGGTGTGTGTGTGTGTGTGTGCTGGTGACACTGACCGGGTGTTGGGTGGTGAGTGTGTGTGCTGGTGACACTGACCGGGTGTTGGGTGGTGAGTGTGTGTGCTGGTGACACTGACCGGGTGTTGGGTGGTGAGTGTGTGTGCTGGTGACACTGACCGGGTGTTGGCTGGTGTGTGTGTGTGCTGGTGACACTGACCGGGTGTTGGCTGGTGTGTGTGTGTGTGTGTGCTGGTGACACTGACCGGGTGTTGGGTGGTGAGTGTGTGTGCTGGTGACACTGACCGGGTGTTGGCTGGTGTGTGTGTGTGTGCTGGTGACACTGACCGGGTGTTGGCTGGTGTGTGTGTGTGTGTGTGTGTGTGTGTGTGTGTGTGTGCTGGTGACACTGACCGGGTGTTGGGTGGTGAGTGTGTGTGCTGGTGACACTGACCGGGTGTTGGCTGGTGATTGTGTGCAGGTGACACTGACCGGGTGTTGGGTGGTGAGTGTGTGTGCTGGTAACACTGACCGGGTGTTGGGTGGTGTGTGTGTGTGTGTGTGTGTGCTGGTGACACTGACCGGGTGTTGGGTGGTGAGTGTGTGTGCTGGTGACACTGACCGGGTGTTGGCTGGTGTGTGTGTGTGCTGGTGACACTGACCGGGTGTTGGCTGGTGTGTGTGTGTGCTGGTGACACTGACCGGGTGTTGGGTGGTGTGTGTGTGCAGGTGACTGTCCGGGTGTTGGGTGGTGAGTGTGTGTGTGTGCTGGTGACACTGACCGGGTGTTGGCTGGTGAGTGTGTGTGTGTGCTGGTGACACTGACCGGTTGTTGGCTGGTGTGTGTGTGCTGGTGACACTGACCGGGTGTTGGGTGGTGAGTGTGTGTGCTGGTGACACTGACCGGGTGTTGGCTGGTGTGTGTGTGCTGGTGACACTGACCGGGTGTTGGCTGGTGTGTGTGTGTGCTGGTGACACTGACCGGGTGTTGGGTGGTGTGTGTGTGCAGGTGACTGTCCGGGTGTTGGGTGGTGTGTGTGTGCAGGTGACTGTCCGGGTGTTGGGTGGTGTGTGTGTGCAGGTGACTGTCCGGGTGTTAGGTGGTGAGTGTGTGTGTGTGCTGGTGACACTGACCGGGTGTTGGGTGGTGAGTGTGTGTGTGTGCTGGTGACACTGACCGGGTGTTGGGTGGTGTGTGTGTGCAGGTGACACTGTCCGGGTGTTGGGTGGTGTGTGTGTTTGTGTGTGCTGGTGACACTTTTTTTCATCTTTAAGAAAGTTTTATATATATAATATATTCATAAGGTTTACAAGGCAATACTACATTATAATTCTCATTGAACAAGTGTTTCATTATCACCTGAATGTTATACTTATTTTTCTTTAAATGTTTTACAAAAAATGGAGATTATATGTACATCAATTTACAGGGGAAATTATTACATTGATATATATTTTATATAATTCTCTGTAAACAAATTTTCTATATCATCACCGAGCATGAGCCGTAAACCCCAAATGTTATACCTGACCCTGCCTCGCAAGAATTTCAATATTTTGTCTACTGAATAACCCTCCTGCCTGCCTATCCACACACAAAAAAAATGTAATCAGAAATTAACATAATTATTGTATTCTTAATTTTCTTGCATTTTATGTCAATATGAAACATTAAAAACCTCATTAACTCCACTCTAGTACTTGGTCCACATAAAGCTTTAAGAGTGTCTTTAATCCAGTTTACAAGAACAACTTTCTGCTTACAGAAATAAAATATATGCATATTATTCCCAATATCAGTACATTGGTCACACCTATTGTTGTCCTTAATGCCCAACATCAACAACCTATTATTAGTAGGAAGGGTCTCATGAATATAGCCATACAGTAGCTCACGTTGTTTTGGGGCAATAAATTTAACATCAAGGTTTGCCCATATTACTTGCCAGCTAAAGAGTGGATATGCCTCCTCTACTCTAGGAATTATATTTGGTAGTGTAACATCATACACTTGTTTACTGTTCATCATTAAAAAACCGTCAATATTACAAATCCGCCTGAGAATATCAATTGCACATGAATAAAAGTGGGGTGAAATAAAGGCAAGGTCAGTATACTCTGTCATATGTATCAAGTAGCCAACACGTAATTTACAAAAGTAATGTCCTAGCGTATTTACACTATTCCTCTGCATTATCTCCTTTCTAAAGGTAACACAAAAGATTTCCAATGACTTACGGTACACATTCAGTATTCCTATTCCTCCGTTTTCCTACCTTTACATCCCCCTCCCCATCTGGCCCGTTGGCGCCGTGAGAGGGCTTGGTGGACGGCTGCCGGAGTGTGATGCTCCGTGGGACAGTCCTCTGAACTTTTGTGGCCTTGCGCTCCTGCAGCTGTCTTCTCTAATTGCGCCGGATCACTTTTCCTTTTCCTTATGTTTCGTTTTTCTCCCCCCTCTTCTCCTATCTGCTTGTCGTTTCCTGCCGACCTTTTGCTTGTTTTGGTTATTCTTTTAGACTTCTTTTATTTTGACGCCTGGGTGCTTGAGGAGGCATACTCTTGCACCAGTAGAACTATAGTACCCAACATCTCAAGCGAGTGGAACCTTTTATTGTCAATCCCCCTTTCGTCGCTGAACCCGATCTCGATGGACTGATGGTTCTTAAGGTGGCGTTTGTGGGGCGTATACTCACAACGCACCCCTAGGGGGCCCCGGCATGATCGGCAATAGCTTCCTGTTGGGTGTCCTGCCTCTTATTGTGGTTCCATGGTGGGTATGGGGGCACATTCGTGGATAACTTTCTCTCTCTTCGTCTGTATGTCGATGAATGTTTCTGTTGTACCTTCTCAAGCTCGTGGGGTGGGCGCCCAAGCCCCCAAGTCGGCCTGTATTGGAAGACCGGGCTCTGTAGCCCCCACTGCGTTGGGCCCCGACCTTGCTCCTCCTCCTGACCCTCCTGACTTCTTCCCCCAGCTCCCCTCCCTCCTCTGTGGTTAGGTCGAGCCTCAAGCCCCTAGTGGTGACCGCTTCGTCCCCTGGTGCGGCTAAGTCTCTCGTTGTGACTACTGCGCCTTTTAACCTTTCTCTCTCTGGGGGTTCTCAACGCCGTCCGTACCACGGCCGCACTCGCTCGATTCTTTCCCGTACTGATGCGTGTCAGGCCTTGTTTGGTCCCTATTCATGGGCCAAATACTTTAATCTCCTCCCTCTTGACTCTGCACCTCCTGATGATTTCTCCATCCATCGGCATCTTGTTGATTCCGTAGATGCCTCTGTTACCTTCAACCCCACTCGTCTCGTTACACATGTCGTTGCTGCTCCTTCTCAGGATGCTGCTTCCCGCTTGGCTGCCTTATCCTGCGTTGAGGAGATCCCTGTTTGGGTCTCAAAGAATACCGGTGTTAGCACTATTCTCCTCCCGCCCCATGTTGCGACCAATGTTCGGAATCTGCAGGACTGCCACGATGATTGGCATATCCTTCATGCCCAAGGCCATTCTGTCCTCCAAGTAGACTCGTTTACTCGTCCCCCTCGTGGTCGTCGCCGTCAACCCCTTCGGGTTGTGAAGATTACCTTTCATGGTAGGACCCTTCTATCCTCTGTCATTCTTGCTGGTGCCAGGTGTTCTGTCCAGGAGTACATTCCTTCTTCTAGGCTTTGTAACAAGTGCTGGAGGTTTGGGCATGGTGCCTTCCGCTGCTCTGGGGCTCGCTCTCTCTGTCCTTTGTGTGGGGTGAAGGTCACTCTAAGTCGGAGTGCACTTCTCCCCAGGCTCGCTGCCTCAACCGCAGTGAGGCCCACCATCCCTTCTCCCTTGCCTGTATCCATTACAAGCTTGAGGCAGCCGTCCTCAACTTGAAGCACCAGGAGTGTTTATCTTTTCCTGAGGAGAGGCGCCAGGTTCGTCGGCTCCCGCCTTATGCTAACGTCTCTTATGCTCGCGTGTTGCGCTCTTCCTCTCCTCGTCCTTCCCACCTTCCTCAGACCCACAACCGTTACAGGGCCTTGGACCCTAATACGCCTACTGCTCCCTCCTCTGTTCCTTTGAGTTCTGTCCCGTAAGGTCCCCCTCCTGGTCCTCTGTCTGGGGTTCCCCTTCTTTCTGCCCGGACTGTCATGTCTCGTGTCTTCTTCCTCGTCTCCCTCCGATCCTCCTTCCCATCCTTCTCCTCCATCTATTGACTCTCCCCGCCGCCTGTCAGTGCGGGCTGATGTCCATCGCTCTACTACCGACCATCGTGTGTGCTCTCGTTCAGCTTCTCCTGTTGAGAGACGGGAATCCGTTGCCCAGTACATAGTTGCTGGGACGCCTGTCTCTCCAAGTCAGAAGCATAAGCCTGGCTCCTCTCCTTCCTCCTCCTCGGGGGGTAAGAAGGCTTCCTTCCTTTCTCGTCCCCTACTTCTGACTCTATCGCCCCTTCCTTTCCCATTTCGGTGGTTGCGCCCCCTGTTCCTGCTATGGAGGTTTCTTTGGCCCACGCTTCCCTCTCGGTTGCTGCCCTTGCTGAGGTGCGCTCCTCTTTCTACTTCCCCTCTTCCTGCTGCTGTCCTTGACTACTCCTCTCGGTTGCCTCCTTCTCTTCCTCCTCCTCCTCCGGACCCTGCCTGTCCACCTCTGGTTTGTTCTCCTGCTTCCTTCCCTCCTTTACTTCCTTTACTTTGCTGACCCTGATCTTCTTTAAGGTTCTTTATTGCTCTTTCGCCCTTGTTTCTTCCTTGTTCTCTGTTGTTGTCCTTTCTCTTCTCGTCAATGTCTATTCTTCAATGGAACATTCGGGGTTATTACGCCAATTTCCTTGAACTCCAACTTCTGATTTCGCGATTTTCACCCCTTTGTGTCTGTCTCAAGGAGCCGATGCTTGGTGCTCTTCCTGGTCGCATTCGTGGCAATTTCTTTCTCTTCCCCCCCCCCCCCCTCAGCAACTGTTGCTGGGGCTCCTAACTCTTCTGCTCTCTTGCTCTCTCTGATATTCCCTTTGTGCCCTTACTTTTTCCTTCGCCTCTCCATTGCTCTGCTGCTCGTATCTTTGTAGGGAAATGGTACACTGTTTGTTCCATTTATCTCCCCCCCCCCGAGTGTACCGCTTTCTCTTCCTGATCTGAAACACTTACTGAACTCCTTGCTGGAGCCTGTGCTCCTGCTGGGTGATTTCAATTGTCGTCATTCCCTTTGGGGTGATGTTCTGACGAACACCCGGGGTCACCTTCTTGAGCCGTTTATCCTCTCTTCTTCCCTGTCTCTTCTGAATTCTGTTGACCCCACGCATTTGGACACTCGGACTCACACCCTTTCCTGTCTTGATCTTTCACTTTGCTTGTCTTCTCTTTACTTAGATTTCACATGGCAGGTTCTTGATGACCTCCATGGCAGTGACCATTTCCCCGTCTTTGTTACCCTTTTCGCCCTCCTCTCTACTTCCCAAGGTGGCAGTTTGCTAAGGCGGACTGGAACCTCTTTACCCTCAGTGCTACTCTCTCTGACCTCTCCCTTCTGCATCTCCCTCGCTCTCTCCTCCTTTTTCATGACACTGTCTTCGATGCTGCCCTCCGCTCTATTCCTCACTCTTCCTCTCAGGGTCCACGGAAGTGCGTTCCCTGGTGGATTGCAGACTGTGCTCGGGCTGTCTGCTGTTAGCGTGCACACCGCCGTCGGCAGACAGCCGATTCTTTTCTTTTCTTTCGGAAGGCGAGTGCGGTAGCCCGTAGGGCCATTCGTACAGCTAAACGTGAATGTTGGGCATCTTATGTCTCCACCATTACGTCCGAAACTCCTCTGCCACAGATCTGGAAGTTTATCCGCAAGATAGAGGGTAAGTTTGTTCCAGATGTTTCACCGGTCCTTCACCTCCGTGGTACTATTGTGACAGACCCGGTTGCAGGTCGCTACCGAACTGGGTTCCCAGTTTTCTTCTGTTAGCTCTGGTCTTCATCTTCCCCAATCTTTCCTTCTTCGTAAACCTGTCCTTGAGTCTGGTCCTTTAGATTTCTGCACTCATCTTCGACTTCCCTATAATGATCCCTTCTCTCTCTGAACTTCGTTCTGCCCTGGCCCTCTGCGGTTCCATAGCGGCGGGCTCCGATGGTATTCATTATGAGATGCTTTACCATCTCCCTCCGTGCACGTCTCGGTATTTACTGAGTATGAATAATCGGATCTGGGAGTCGTCGTCAGTCCCTGAGGACTGGTTCGATGCCATTGTCCTCCCTGTTCGCAAACCAGGGTCTCTGGGAACCGCCCCTATGGACTTTCGCCCTATTGCCCTCACAAGTTGTCTGCAAACTCTTTGAACGTATGGTTAACGTTCGTCTGATGTGGTTCCTGGAACACCATCACCTTCTCTCCCCTTCTCAATTTGGTTTCCGCAAGTGCCGCAGCACGACAGATGTCCTGGTGAACTTGGAAGTCTATATTCGTACTGCTTTTGCTGCGAAGACCTCCGTTGTTGCTGTCCTTTTTGACCTGGAAAAGGCTTACGACACTACTAGGCGATATATTCTATCCCAGCGTCAATCTTTTGGCCTTCGTGGTCATCTCCCTATCTTTTTCCGCAGCTTCCTCTCTCGTCGTTCCTTTTATGTGCGGTTTGGTACTGCTCTCTCTGCCCCTTTTCAGCAGTATGAGGGTGTACCCCAGGGTAGTGTTCTGAGCACTACTCTTTTTCTAGTTGCCCTCAATGGTCTTCTTTCCTCTCTTCCTTCAGGCGTCTTCTCCGCTCTCTATGTCGATGATCTTGCCCTTTGCTGTCAGGGTGATGACTCGCCTCTCCTTCAACGCCGGCTTCAACTTGTGATTGATGCCATGTGGTCTTGGGCCACCGATCATGGCTTCAGGTTCTCTACTACTAAGACTTGTGCCATGACTTTTACTCGGAAACGGGTCGTTCTTCGTCCCTCTTTGTCACTTTATGGTCATCCCCTTGAGTACAAAGATTCCGCGAAGCTTTTGGGGTTATTCCTTGACACTCGTTTGTCTTGGTCTCCCCATATCTCTTACCTCCGTGTTGAGTGCTCTAAGGCCCTTACCCTCCTTCGGGTTGTCCCATACTTCTTGGGGACGGATAGGCATGCTCTCCTTGCTTTACATTCCTCTCTCGTCAAGTCTAAGCTCGATTATGGTTGCTCTGCTTACTCGTCTGCTTCTCCTTCTACTCTTCGCCGTCTTGATGCTTTGTACCATATTGGGTTGCGCCTCAGTTCTGGTGCCTTTCGTTCGACTACCGTCCTCAGCTTGTATGTTGGCACTGGCTTCCTGTCTCTCCAGGATTGCCGTGATCGCTACTGTCTTCGCTATCTTGCGTGGTCCTTGCAACATCACTCCTCTCACCTCTGTCGTGCTTTAACTTTTACCCCTCCTGCGGTTCCTGTTCCTCTTCACCACCTCCCTCTTTCTGTCCGGTTATCTTGCTTACAGACTTCTCTTTCCGTTCGTATTTCTAATATTTCTCCTCATGTTGTTCCTTCTTTGCCCCCGTGGAGAGTCCCCCTTCTGCAGTTTTGTACATCCTTGATCCGCATCACTAAAGCTTTTACCCCTCCTACGGTTCTAAAATGCCTTTTCCTTGAGCACTTTTCTTCTCACTCCCGCTCCGTTTGTCTTCACCGATGGGTCTAAGTCTGCGGACAGTGTTGGCTACTCTGTTGTTTTTCCTGATAGCACTTATGTGTCGCTTACCTCTGGAGACTAGCATCTTCACAGCTGAGCTTTATGCTATTCTCTATGCTCTTCGACTCCTGCTTTCTTGTCAGTCTTCGTTTGTAGTTGTTGTTGACTCACGTAGTGCCCTCATGGCTCTCCGGTCCTTTAAACCGGTTCATCCAGTAGTTGTCGAGATCCAGCATTGGCCGTTTCTTGTTCACAGTAAATTTAAGTCGGTTGAGTTTTGTTGGGTTCCCAGCCATATTGGTCTCTTTAAATGAGTGTGCGGATGCTGCCATCAAGGACGCTGTCCGCTCGTCCCATCTCTCGTAAAGGTATTCCATATGCCGACTTTTATCCGGTTATCCATTCCTCCATCCTTACCCGTTGGCAGGCTTCTTGGTCGTCTGTTACTGGTAACAAACTACGTACTCTAAAATGTTGTGTTTCCCTGTGGCTGTCCTCCTACCACCGTAACCAGCGATGGGAAACGGCTCTGGCCAGGTTGCGTATTGGCCATACTCGCTTAACCCATGGTCACTTGATGGAGCGACGCCCTGCTCTTTATTGTCCTAATTGCATTCTCTCTCTTACGGTTGTGCATGTCCTTCTTGAATGTCCTGACTTCCAGGACGAGCGTATGTCTTGCTTTCCGACCACCCCTCACGGTCACCTGTCCCTCGATAGAATTCTTGGTGAATTGGATACTTTTGATATCGTTCGCCTTATGCGTTTTTGTTCTTGTATTGGCATCCTTGGTGATATTTAGCGCCCTCTGATTATTCCTGCACATTTGATGGTGCTACATAGCCTTCCCGGTTTGGTGCCTTCTTTTGATAATTACTTACTTACTTACCTGTACATAGAGTAGTCCGTTTAATTGGTTGGTATCTACCATAACATACATATCTAAAAATAGTTTTGTCAATCTGCATAGCACTTTTCTTGTCAAATGGAAAGCTGTGAGACAAATACCACTTTCTAGACAAAATTATGCAATTGATTTTTACAGCCTTCTGAAACAGGGTCAATTTCCTATTAGACAACATATTCGTTGCAACTATTATATTTTCACATAGTATTTGCCAATTCCTAACGTGTTCAGTGGGGTGTGTGTGCGTGCGTGCAGGTGACACTGACCGGGTGTTGGGTGGTGTGTGTGCGTTGGTGACACTGACCGAGTGTTGGGTGGTGTGTACTCACCTAGTTGAGTTTGTGGGGGTTGAGCTCTGGCTCTTTGGTCCCACCTCTCAACCGTCAATCAACAGCTGTACAGATTCCTGAGCCTATTGGGCTATCTACACTTGAAACTGAATATGGAGTCAGTCCCCACCACATCACTTCCTAATGCATTCCATTTGTCAAGAACTCTGACACTAAAAAAGTTCTTTCTAATATCTCTGACTCATTTGGGCACTCAGTTTCCACCTGTGTCCCCTAGTGCGTGTGCCCCTTGTGTTAAATAGCCTGTCTTTATGTACCCTATCAAACCCCTTCAGGAATCTTGAATGTGGTGATCATGTCCCCCCTAACTCTTCTGTCTTCCAGCGAAGTGAGGTTTAATTCCCGTTGTCTCTCCTCGTAGCTCATACCTCTCAGCTCGGGTACTAGTCTGGTGGCAAACCTTTGAATCTTTTCCAGTTTAGTCTTATCCTTGACTAGATATGGACTCCATGCTGGGGCTGCATACTCCAGGATTGGCCTGACATATGTGGTATACAAAGTTCTGAATGATTCTTTACACAAGTTTCTGAATGCCGTTCGTATGTTGGCCAGCCTGGCATATGCCGCTGATGTTATCCGCTTGATATGTGCTGCAGGAGACAGGTCTGGCGTGATATCAACCCCCAAGTCTTTTTCCTTCTCTGACTCCTAAAGAATTTCCTCTCCCAGATGATACCTTGTATCTGGCCTCCTGCTCCCTACACCTATCTTCATTACATTACATTTGGTTGGGTTAAACTCTAACAACCATTTGTTCGACCATTCCTTCAGCTTGTCTAGGTCTTCTTGAAGCCGCAAACAGTCCTCTTCTGTTTTAATCCTTCTCATAATTTTAGCATCGTCCGCAAACAGAGAGAGAAATGAAGCGATACCCTCCGGGAGATAATTTACATATATCAGAAACAAGATAGGACCGAGTACAGAGCCCTGTGGGACTCCACTGGTGACTTCACGCCAATCGGAGGTCTCACCCCTCACCGTAACTCTGCTTCCTATTGCTTAGATACTCCCTTATCCACTGGAGCACCTTACCAGCTACACCTGCCTGTCTCTCCAGCTTATGTACCAGCCTCTTATGCGGTACTGTGTCAAAGGCTTTCCGACAATCCAAGAAAATGCAGTCCACCCAGCCCTTTCTTTCTTGCTTAATCTTTGTCACCTGATCGTAGAATTCTAATCAAGCCTGTAAGGCAAGATTTACCCTCCCTGAACCCATGTTGGCGATTTGTCACGAAGTTCCTTCTCTCCAGATGTGTTACCAGGTTTTTTCTTACGATCTTCTCCATCACCTTGCATGGTATACAAGTCAAGGACACTGGCCTGTAGTTCAGTGCCTCTTGCCTGTCGCCCTTTTTGTATATTGGGACCACATTCGCCGTCTTCCATATTTCTGGTAGGTCTCCCGTCTCCAGTGACTTACTATACACTATGGAGAGTGGCAAGCAAAGTGCCTCTGCACACTCTTTCAGTACCCATGGTGAGATCCCATCTGGACCAACAGCCTTTCTAACATCCAGATCCAGCAGGTGTCTCTTGACCACCTCTCTCGTAATTTCGAACTCTTCCAAGGCCGCCTGGTTTACCTCCCTTTCTCCTAGCACAGTGACCTCACCTTGTTCTATTGTGAAGACCTCCTGGAACCTCTTGTTGAGTTCTTCATACACCTCTCTGTCGTTCTCTGTATACCTGTCCTTGCCTGTTCGAAGTTTCAATACCTGTTCTTTCACTGTTGTTTTCCTTCTGAAATGACTGTGGAGTAGCTTTGGTTCGGTCTTAGCTTTGTTTGCTATATCATTTTCAAAACTTTTCTCTGCTTCTCTTCTCACCCTGACGTACTCATTCCTGGTTCTCTGGTATCTCTCTCTGCTTTCTGGTGTTCTGTTATTCCGGAAGTTCCTCCACGACCTTTTGTTCAGTTTCTTCGCTTCCATACATGCCCTATTATACCACCCCCACCTGTGTGTGTGTGTGTGTGTGTGTGTGTGTGTGTGTGTGTGTGTGTGTGTGTGTGTGTGTGTGTGTGCTGGTAATACTGACCGGGTGTTGGGTGGTGTGTGTGTGCTGATGACACTGACCGATTGTTGGGTGATGTGTGTGTGTGTGTGTGTGTGTGTGTGTGTGTGTGTGTGTGTGTGTGTGTGTGCTGGTGTTACTGACAAGAATGAAAAGCTACATTTGACTAATTTCAGTTGAGGGGATGAGTTATTTTTGTTAAGAAGGACGTAAAGATTGATGTACTTGTCCTATTTTAAAGTTGACTGGCGAATATTTCAGTTAGGAAATGATGAATACGACTATTTTTAGTTGATTAACCCCCTCCCCATCTGGCCCGTTGGCGCCGTGAGGGGGCTTTGTGGTCGGCTGCCGTAGTGTGATGTTCCATGGGACGGTCCTCTGTCCTTTAGTGACGTTATGCTCCTGCTGCTTTCCTTCTCCAATTGTGCCGGATTGCTTTTCCATTTCCTTCCCCCGTCCCCATCCTGGCCCGTTGGCGCCGTGAGGGGAGCTTAGTGGACGGCTGCTGGAGTGTGATGCTCCATGGGACAGTCCTCTGTTCTTTGGTGGACTTGCACTCCTGCTGCTGTCTTCTCTATTTGTGCCAGATCGCTTTTCCTTTTCCTTTTGTTTCGTTTTTCTCCCCCCTCTTCTCCTATCTGCTTGTTTTTTTCCTGCCGACCTTTTGCTTGTTTTGGTTATTTCTTTAGACTTCTATTTTGACGCCCGGGTGCTTGAGGAGGCATACTCTTGCACCCGTATAACTGTAGTACCCAACGTCTCGAGCTGAGGGGAACCTTTTATTGTCAATCCCCCTTTCGTCGCTGAACCCGATCTCGATGGACTGACGGTTCTTAAGGTGGCGTTTGTGGGGTGTATACTCACGACGCACCCCTAGAGGGGCCTGACATGATCGGCGATAGCTTCCTGTTGGGTGTCCTGCCTCTTATTGTGGCTCCATGGTGGGTATGGGGAGCACATTCGTGGATGAATTTTTCTCTTCGTCTATATGTCGTTAAATGTTTCTGTTGTACTCTCTCAGGCTTGTGGGGTGGGCGACCAAGCCCCCGAGTCGGCCTGTATTAGGAAGACTGGGCTCTGTAGCCCCCGCTGCATTGGGCCCCGACCTTGCTCCTCCTTTGACCGTCCTGAATTCTTCCCCCAGCTCCCCTCCCTCCTCTGTGGTTGGGTCGAGCCTCAGCCCCCGGTGGGACCACTTCGTCCCCTGGTGCGGCTAGGTCTCTCGTTGTGACTACTGCGCCTTTTGACCCCTCTCTCTCTAGGGGTTCTCAACGCCGTCAGCACCACGGCCGCAGTCGCTCGTTTCCTTATTGTACTGATGCGTATCAGGCCTTATTTGGTCCGGCTTCGTGGGCCAAATACTTTGATCTCCTCCCTCTTGATTCTGCGCCTCATGACGATTGCTCCCTCCATCGGCATCTCGTTGATTCCGTGGATGCGTCTGTTACTTTCAACGCAACTCGTCTCGGTACACGTGTCGTTGCTGCTCCTTCTCAGGATGCTGCTTCCCGCTTGGCTGCCTTATCCTGCCTTGGCGAGATCCCTGTTCGGGTCTCAAAGAACACTCGGTTGAATGCCAGTGTTGGCACTATTCTCCTCCCTCCTCAAGTGCTGGAGGTTTGGGCCTGGTGCCCTCCACTGCTCTGGGACTCTCTCTCTCTGTCCCTTGTGTGGGTGCAAAGGTCACTCTTAAGTCGGAGTGCACTTCTCCCCAAGCTCGCTGCCTCAACTGCGGTGAGGCCCATCCTACCTTCTCCCGTGCCTGTATCCATTACAAGCTCGAGGCAGCTGTTCTTAACTTGAAGCACCGGGAGTGTATCTTTTCCCGAGGCGAGGCGCCAGGTTCGCCGGCTCCCGCCTAATGCTAACGTCTCTTATGCTTGCGTGTTGCGTTCTTCCTCCCCTCGTCCTTCCCACCTTCCTCAGACTCACAACCGTTTCCGGGCCTTGGACCCTGATACGCCCACTGCCCCCTCCTCTGTTCCTTTGAGTTCTGTCCCGAAGGAATCCCCCTCCTGGTCCTCTGTCTGGGGTTCCCCTTCTTTCTACCCGGTCTGTCATGTCTCCTGTGTCTTCTTCCTCGTCTCCCTCTGATCCTCCTTCCCATCCTTCTCCTACATCTATAGACTCTCACCCGTCCGCCTGTCGGTGCAGGCGGATGTCCATCGCTCTCCTAACGGCTGTCGTGTATGCTCTCGTTCGGCTTCTCCTGTCGAGATGCTGGAATCCGTTGCCCAGTACATGGTTGCTGGGACACCGGTCTCTTTACGTCAGAAGCGTAAGCCTGACTCCTCTCCTTTCTCCTCCCTGGCGGGTAAGAAGGCTTCGCTTTCTTCCTCGGCCCCAACTACTGGCTCTATTGCTCCTTTCCCTCCCATTTCGGTGCCTGCGTCCCCTGTTCATTCTGTGGAGGTTTCTTTGGCCCACGCTTCCCTCTCAGTTGCTGCTTTTGCTGAGGTGCGCTCCCCTCTTTCTACTCCCCCTCTTCCTGCTGCTATCCTTGACTGCTCCTCTCCGTTGTCTTCTCCTCTTCCTCCTCCTCCGGACCCTGCCCGCCCACCTCTGGTCTGTTCTCCGACTTCCTTCCCTCCATCTTTGCTCAGTTTACCTATGCCTCAAACCCTGACTTTGCTGACCCTGATCCCGATCCTGATATTCTTTGACGTGCTATGTTGCTCTTTCGCCTTTGTTTCTTCCTTGTTCTCTGTTGTTGTCCTTTCTCTTCTCGTCGATGTCTATTCTTCAATGGAATGTTCGAGGTTATTACGCCAATTTCCTCGAACTCCAACTTCTAATTTCGCGGTTTTCGTCCCTTTGTGTCTGTCTCCAGGAGCCGATGCTTGGTGCTCGTCCTGGTCGTTTGGTGCTCGCCCTGGTCAGTTTTCGTGGCTATTCCTTTCTCTTCCCCCCCTTCCCAGCCGTTGCTGGGGCTCCTAATTCTTCTGCTCTCTTGATTTGCACTGATTTTCCCTTTGTGCCCTTACTTTTTCCTTCACCTCTCCATTGTTCTGCTGCTCGTATCTTTGTGGGGAAATGGTACACGGTTTCTTCCATTTATCTTCCCCCGAGTGTCCCACTTTCTCTTCCTGATTTGAAACACCACCTGGACTCCTTGCCGGAGCCTGTGCTCCTGCTGGGTGATTTCAATTTTCGTCATTCTCTTTGGGGTGATGTTCTGACGAATACCCGAGGTCGCCTTCTTGAGCCGTTTATCCTCTTCTTCCCTGTCTCTTCTGAATTCTGGTGAGCCCACTCATTTGGACTCTCGGACTCGCACCCTTTCCTGTCTTGATCTTTCTCTCTGCTCTTCTCTTTACTTAAATTTCATGTGGCAGGTTTTTGATGACCTCCATGGCAGTGACCATTTCCCCATCCTTGTTTCCTTTTTCTCTTTTCGCCCTTCCCTCTCCTTCCCTAGGTGGCAGTTTGCTAAGGCGGACTGGAACCTATTTACCCTCAGTGCTCCTCTCTCTGACCTCTACCTCCTGCCTCTCCCTCGTGCTCTCCTCCTTTTTCATGACACTGTCTTCGACGCTGCCCTCCGCTCTATTCCTCGCTCTTCCTCTCGGTCCGCGGAAGTGCGTTCCCTGGTGGAATGCGGATTGTGCTCAGGCTGTCCGCTCTAAGTGTGCAGCCTGGAAGAGGCACCGCCGTCGGCAGACTGCCGATTCTTTTCTTTTCTTTCGGAAAGCGAAGGCGGTGGCCCATAGGGCCATCCGTACGGCTAAGCGTGAATGTTGGGCATCTTATGTCTCCACAATTACAGTCCTATACTCCTCTGCCACAGATCTGGAAGCGTATCCACAAGATAGCGGGTAAGTTCGTTCCCAATGTTTCACCGGTCCTTCACCTCCATGGTGCTCTTGTGGCGGACTCGTTGCAGGTCGCTTCCAAACTGGGTTCCCACTTTCCTTATGTTAGCTCTGGTCTTCATCTTCCCCAATCTTTCCTTCTTCGTAAACCTGTCCTTGAGTCTCTCGTCCTTTAGATTTTTGCACTCGTCTTTGGCTTCCCTATAATGATCCCTTCTCTCTCTCTGAACTTCGTTCTGCCCTGGCCCTCTGCGGTTCTACGGCGGCGGGCTCCAATGGTATTCATTATGAGATGCTTCGCCGTCTCCCTCCGTGCACGTCTCAGGTATTTACCTGAGTCTGAATAATAGGATCTGGGAGGCGTCGTCAGTCCCTGAGGACTGGCTCGATGCAGTTGTCCTCTCTGTTCGCAAACCGGGGTCTCTGGGTACTTCCCCTAAGGACTTTCGCCCTATTGCCCTCACAAGTTGTCTGCAAACTCTTTGAACGTATGGTTAACGTTCGCCTGATATGGTTCCTGGAACACCATCACCTCCTCTCCCCTTCTCAATTTGGTTTCCGCAAGTGCCGCAGCACGACAGATGTCCTGGTGAACTTGGAAGTCTATATTCGTACTGCTTTTGCTGCGAAGACCTCCGTTGTTGCCGTCCTTTTTGACCTGGAAAAGGCTTACGACACCACTTGGCGATATCATATCTCAACTTCATTCTTTTGGCCTTCGTGGTCATCTCCCTCTCTTTCTCCACAGCTTCCTCTCTCGTCGTTCCTTTCGAGTGCGACTTGGTACTGCTCTCTCTGCCTCTTTTCAGCAAT
This sequence comes from Procambarus clarkii, assembly GCF_040958095.1. NCBI lineage: Eukaryota > Metazoa > Arthropoda > Malacostraca > Decapoda > Cambaridae > Procambarus > Procambarus clarkii. Next base: position 40,851,201 of record NC_091162.1, on the reverse strand, counting down.
ACGAAGGTGTGCCCCAGGGTAGTGTTCTGAGCACTACTATTTCTGGTTACCCTCAATGGTCTTCTTTCCTCTCTTTCTTCAGGTGTCTTCTCCGCACTCTGTCGATGATCTCACCCTTTGCTGTCAGGGTGATGATTCGCCTCTTTCAGTGCAGGCTTCAACTTGCAATTGATGCCGTGTCGTCTTGGGCCACCGATCATAGCTTCAGGTTCTCTACTACTAAGACTTGTGCCATGACATTTACCCGGAAACGGGTCGTTCTTCGTCCCTCTTTGTCACTTTATGGTCATCCCCTTGAGTACAAAGATTCCGCGAAGCTTTTGGGGTTATTTCTTGACACTCGTTTGTCTTGGTCTCCCCATATCTCTTACCTCTGTGTTGAATGCTCTAAGGCCCTTACCCTCCTTCGGGTATTGTCCCATACTTCTTGGGGAGTAGATAGGCCCACTCTCCTTGCTTTACATTCCTTTCTCGTCCTGTCTAAGCTCGATTATGGTTGCCCTGCTTACTCGTCTGCTTCTCCTTCTACTCTTCACCGTCTTGATGCTTTGCACCATACTGGGTTGCGCCTCAGTTCTGGTGCCTTTCGTTCGACTCCCGTTTTTAGCTTGTATGTTGACACTGGATTCCTGTCTCTCCAGGGCCGCCGAGATCGCTATTGTCTTCGCTATCTTGCGCGGTCCTCACAACTTCCTTCCTCTCGCCTCTGTCGTGCTTTAACTTTTACCCCTCCTGCGGTTGCCTGTTCCTCTTCACCACCTCCCTCTTTCTGTCCGGTTATCTTCGCCTACAGGATTCTCTTTCCATTCATATTTCTAATGTTTCTCCTCGTGTTGTTCCTTCTTTGCCCCAGTGGAGAGTCCCCCTTTTGCGGTTTTGTACATCCTTGACCGGCGTCACTAAAGCTTTTACCCCTCCTACAGTTTTAAAACGCCTTTCCCTTGAGCACTTTTCTTCTCACTCCCGCTCCGTTTCCATATTCACCGATGGGTCTGTCTGCGGACAGTGTTGACTACTGTTTTTTTCCTGATCGCACTTATATGTGTTGCTTACCTCTGGAGACTAGCATCTTTACAGCGGAGCTTTGCCTTTTCATGCCCGAAACGCTATGCGTAATAGTGTCTTTAGGCATTGTATGTACTAGCTCTATCTATAAGTCAACCAATCTTTGTAAAAATTTATTGTATGTATGTACCTTACCTAAATAAACATTTTATTTTATTTTAATTTTTTGTGCTATTCTCTATGCTCTTCGTCTCGTGCTTTCTCGTTGTCAATCTTCCTTTGTGGTTGTTGTTGACTCTCGTAGTGCCCTCATGGCTCTCGGGTCCTTTAATCCGGTTCATCCAGTAGTTGTCGAGATCCAGGATTGGCTGTTTCTTGTTCACAGTAAATTTAAGTCGGTTGAGTTTTGTTGGGTTCCCAGCCATACTTGGTGTGTCTTTAAATGAGTGTGCGGATGCTGCTGCCATGGAAGCTGTCCGCTCTTGTCCCTTTTCTCGTAAAGGTATTCCATATTCCTGACTTTTACCCGGTTATCCATTCCTCCGTCCTTATCCGTTGGCAGGCTTCTTGGTCGTCTGTTACTGGTAACAAACTACGTACTCTTAAGTGTTGTGTTTCCTCGTGGCCGTCCTCCTACCACCGTAACCGGCGATGGGAAACAGCTCTGGCGAGATTGCGTATTGGCCATACTCGCTTAACCCATGGTCACTTGATGGAGCGCTGCCCTGCTCCTTATTGTCCTAGTTGCATTGTCCCTCTTACGGTCAGTGCATGTCCTTCTTGAATGTCCTGACTTCCGGGATGAGCGTGTGTCTTCCTTTCCGACCGCCCCTCGCGGTCGCCTGTCCCTCAATAGAATTCTTGGTGACTCGGATACTTTTGATATCGTTCGCCTTATGCGCTTTTGTTCTCGTATTGGCATCCTTGGTGATATTTAGCACCCTCTGATTATTCCGCACATTTGATGTTGCTACATAGCCTTCCTGGTTTGGAAGGCTATGTAGATATATCTACATAGCCTTTATATATCTATAAAGACACGTTTACTTGTCCCCCTCGTGGTCGTCGCTGGCAACCCCTTCGGGTTGTGAAGATTACCTTTGATGGTAGGACCCTTCCGCCCTCTGTCATTCTTGCTGGTGCCAGGTGCTCCGTCCAGGAGTACATTCCCTCTCCTCGGCTCTGTAATAAGTGCTGGAGGTTTGGGCATGGTGCTCTCTGCTGCTCTGTAAAAAAAAACAGAGGAAAAACAACAGAGTAGCCTACACCCTCCGAAGACTTAGACCCATCGGTGAAGACAGAAACGGAGCGGGAGTGAGAAGAAAAGTGCTCAAGGAAAAGGCGTTTTAGAACCGTAGGAGGGGTAAAAGCTCTAGTGATGCGTGTCAAGGATGTACAAAAATGTGGAAGGGGGGGACTCTCCATGGGGGCAAAGAAGGAACAACACGAGGAGTGAATGTCCTGGCTTCCTGGGACGAGCGTGTGTCTTGTTTTTCGAAACATCCCCCGCGGTAGCTTGTCCCTCGATAGTATTCTTGGTGACTCAGATACTTTTGATGTCGTTCGCCTTATGCGTTTTCTGTTCTTGTATTGGCATCCTTGGTGATATTTAGCGCCCTCTGATTATCCTGCACATTTGATGGTGCTACATAGCCGTCCTGGTTTGGTGCCTTCTTTTGATAATTACTTACTAAATTTGATATTTCAACTAAATTTAGTTGAAAACAACAAGAAAAGTTTGTCTTGGTAAATTTGTACTGAATGAAAGAAAAAAATTGTACATTTGATTTTAAAGAACATGTAAGAGAATGCGATAAACGCAGTGAACTTGTGGGGGGATATGAACTTGAGGGGAATTTTAATTTGTGGGGAATATGAACTTGCAGGGAATATGAACTTGCAGGGAATATGAACTTGCAGAGAACATGAATAATGACAAAAAACACAGAATACGAAGAAAAAGCAATGAAAAATATAAAGATACGAGAGGCTAAGGCGGGTACGGAAGCTAGAAGCTCTGTAATTATTTGGATCTATTTTACTATGTACTTAATATAGCGGTCTTAAATTTCAGGAGGATTGGATTGATAGTAAAGAAGTAATGGGGTAAAGTAAGGCCGGGAAGAGGAGTTAGAACTTAGCTTACTGACTTGATTTGATTTACTACGCATGAAATATAAACTATAACTTTAAAATTTTAGGTAAATTGTTCAAGTATTAACGAAGATACGAGAGGGGGTTAAGACGGGGACAGCAGCTAGAGTTCGGTAATTGTTTGGATGTATTGTACTATGTACGAAATTCAAGGGTGTTAAATTTCAGGGGGATTGGACTGTTAGTATTGAATCTAGGACAGGGGGGACAAAGGCAGGGACATGAGCTAGAGTTCGGTAATTGTTTGGATATATTTTACTAAGTCTGAAATACAGCGGTGTTAAAATGTGGCGATTCGTTCGTTCAAAGAAATGCGGTCTTTGACTAATTTTGGTTGTTAACTGGACTCTGACTAATTTTTGGTCCGTAACTGGAAACTGGCGAATTTTGGTCTCAATCTGGACTCAATTTGAAACCGCTGTAAATGGATATAGAAACTGAAGCTTACTGTTAGGATGTCTATTTTCCTTAACAAAACTTCTATGACAATATTCTCTAAAAATGATCTTTTGAAATATTTTCGATCCTAATCTCTTAAATAAACATCTATGATCATATGAACTGAAATATTTTCATAAAACTGAACTCCAGAATTTTGAATTTCTGCCATAAGACCTCTAAGTCCAAATCGGTTACTTTTGTCCAGAATTTCCCTTATAAGAATCCTTCAAGACTGAATGAGGGATTTTTGCATCGAATTTTCCCCATAAGAAAGCTTTGAGAACTTGCCCATTGCGAGCCCATTTGCCCCGAATTTCCCTCGATAAGAACTCTTAAAGACCTTTGCAGGCCCATCCCAAAATTTACTTGGAAACCCCTGTCACAAACGGGAATGTCATATTTACATGGAACCCCGACGTCAACAAACAGGAATGTTAAATTTACTTGGAATCGCCACATCACAAACGCAAATTTAAAAAAAAAATAAAAAATTCCCGTTTTTTTTACAGTCTCCCTACTACTTATTTGCTGGCGTCACTGACTGGGTGTTACGTGGTGTGTGTGCTTGTACACGGACTAGTGGGGGTGATGTTTCCGTCACCAGTAGTGGGGGAGGTTACGTAACATTTATGATGCGATTGTGTTGGGAGTATACGATTGTGGATGAAATACGTTGGAGGAGCAGCAAGGGAGAATTCGTTGGAGGCACATAAATACGAAAAGGAAATACGTTTGAAGGACGAGTGTGGCGTGAGTGGGTCATTCGGTGCATGAAACAAGGGAAGGGGTTGGGAGGTCTGGCTAAAGTTGATGGTTTGATCATCAATGTTGAGTAAATCTAGTAGTAGAATAAAAAAAAAAATACATTTAAATGTCGCTAATAATGACACGTCTTAAACCTCTAAATAATTCTCATGTTATAGTTCGGTAAACTACTAACTTTTTATCTTTTTATTTTACAGAGTTCACATGGCAAGTGTCGGAGGCCTAAAGGAAGAGGGAACAGTACACAAGATGAGGAATGACGGCACGTTATTACAGTCTCCAGCGTCTCCACAGCACATGTCTCCAGCGTCTCCACAGCACATGTCTCCAGCGTCTCCACAGCACATGTCTCCAGCGTCTCCACAGCACATGTCTCCAGCGTCTCCACAGCACATGTCTCCAGTATCTCTACAACACTCACAGCAGCTGCAAACTAGCGAAGATTTTAAAAATAAAATTACTGTAGGTTTTAATTGTCATGGGCAGGACATTGGAGATCAAGTTAGACACACAGTTCCCCAACACCTCAAAGGCCATGATAACGATGGAGCTTCGGGTGACGAATTCCAAACTGGGAATGGAGATGAAAAAAATATTTTAGAAAATAATGATTCCAGGTCAAAGTCTTTTAAATATGTATCAAGCTTGGATGATGGTTGTAAAAATAATTTACCAGATATGCAAGACTTGGTTTCCAAGGATCTGATAGCCAATGGACAGGAAGCTTTGTATGAGGGTTGCCAGAGTTACCTGGAAGGTGTTGACAAAGGAGATTGGACAGACAAGGAGGTTTGTCAAGATAGAGAACTGAGGCATTCTCAGAAGGACAAATCGAGGTTTTGTCAAACTAAAGATGCTGAAGTTGTTTCAGGCAGCAACTTAGATGTCTGGTATGATGATAAAGAGTGCTTATTTGGAGACAGTAAGTGTGACCAGTCACTTCTTGGACAATTTCCAGGGACTGATGTAGAGTCATCTTCGATTGATGTAGTAGGGTAAGTAAGACCATCGGTGTTTACTTTGATTATAACTGTTGACAAGTTTCAGTGGAACCAGGGGAATACATTGGCTTCACTTTGTGATGTCATGGATGAGCTCCGCACACGAGGCATCTTTTATTAGGAATTTTCTTGTTGTTTAAACAGTTAATGAACTTTTCCAGTGAAAGCGTATGTTGGCAAGGACTGTCTGCTTATACTTAGGCGACAGTAATTACTAGTTGCCAGTAATTGCCCTGAATATAATTTTAATTGTATTATCTAAATGCCGTCCTTGCCCGATTCCCTTCCCATACTATTACTACGTAGCAAGCCTTGTTTGGTCCTGCTTCGTGGGCTAAATTACTTTCCTCTCCCTCTGGATGCTGCCCCTCCTGATGATTTCTCCATCCATAAACACCTTTTGATTTTGTAGATGCCTCTGTTCCTTTTAACCCCACCCGTCTTGGTACACGTGTCGTCGCTGCTCCTTCCCCAGATGCAGCTACCCGCTTGCTTAGCCGCATTGTCCTGCATTATGGAGAACCCTGTTCGGGTCTCCAAAAATGCTCTGTTAAATGCCAGTGTTGGCACTGTTCTCCTCCTGCACCATATTGCTACTGGTGTTGGGGACATAAAAGACTGTCATGAAGATTGTAAACATATCCTTGAAGCCCAAGGCCATCCTGTCCTTCAGGTGCACTCGTTCACTCGATCCCCTCGTAGTCCCTGTCGTCAGCCCCTTTGAGGTGTGAAAATCACCTTCGATAGTAAGGACACTTCCGCCCTCTGTCATTTTGCTAGTGCCAGGTGCTCCGTTCACGAGTTCATTCCCTCTCCTCGACTTTGCAATAAGTGTTGGAAATTCGGGCATGGTGCCCTCAAATGCACGAGTACTGTGTATCTGTGCCCCATGTGTAGGGACAATGGTCACTCTAAGTCAAGAGTGCACTTCTCCTCAGGCTCGCTGTCTCAATTGCGGTGAAGCCCACTCTACCTTTTCCCACACGTATATCCACTACAAGCTTGAGGAAGCCGTCCTCAACTTGAAACACCGAGATAGTTTGACTTTTCCGGAAGCCAGACGCCAAGTCCGCCATCTCCACCATTTCACTGGCCTATCATATGCTCGCATGTTGCGTTCTACCTCTCCTCATCCTTCTCACCTTCCTCAGTCCCACAACCGTTTCCAGGCCCAGGACTCTCACACACCCACTACCTCCTCCCCTGTTCCTTTACGTTCTGTCCTGCAAGGTCTCTCTCCTGGTTCTCCCTCTGGTGTTTCCCCCCCCCCCTTCCTACCCAGACCACCATGTCTCCTATGTCTTCTTTCCCATCTCCCCCCGATCCTTCTTCCCAACCCTTCCCCCAACCTCTAGGCCCTCCACGCCATCTGTCTGTCCAGGCTGTTGTCCATCATTCTCCCAGCAATTTTCGTGTTGTCCGCTCCCGTTCTTCTTCTCCTGTTGAGACCATTGAGTCTGTCGCCAAGTACGTTGTTACTGGAACACCTGCCTCTTCTAGTCGGAAACGTAAGCCTGGCTCCTCTCTTTCCTCCTCCCCAGCGGGTAAGAAAGATCGCTTTCTTCCCCGCCCCCTCCCTCTGACTCTATCGCTACGTCCCCTCCCATTTCGGTGGCCGGGCCCCGTCCCAGATATGGAGGTTTCTTTCACCCCCGATTCCTTCTCGGCTGCTGCCCTTCCTGAGGTGCACTCCCTGATTTCTACCCCCCTTTCCTCCCCCGTCAGACCCCCTCTAGTCTGTCTTCCCGCTCCCTTCCCTCCATCCATTCTAAGTTTACCAATGCCCTCTAACCCTGATTTTGCTGACCCTGATCCTGACCTTGACATTCTTTAGTATACTGTGTAATTCTTTACCTTTGTTTCTTTATTGTTCTCTGTTGCTGTTCTTTCTCTTTGTTAATGTCTATTCTTCAGTGGAATATTCGTGGATTTTCTGCCAAATTCCATGAACTCCAACTATTGATTACACAGTTTTTGCCACTGTGTGTGTCTCCAGGAACCAATGCTTGGTGCTCGTCCTGGTCACTTTCATGGTTATTCCTTTCTTCCCCCCCCTGCCTTATAACTTTATTGCTCTCTTGATTCATTCTGATATTCCCTTCGTCCCCCTACTTTTTCCATCGCCTATCCATTGTTCTGCTGCCCGTGTTTTTGTGAGTAAATGGTATACAGTCTGTTCAATTTATCTCCACCCAAATGTCCCGCTTTCCCTTCCTGAGCTCGAGCACCACCTGGACTCCTTGCCAGAGCCGGTGCTCCTTTTGGGTGATTTCAACTGTCGACATACCATCTGGGATGATGATCTGACAAACACCCGAGGTCGCCTTCTCGAACCATTCGTCCTCGCTTCTTCACTCTCTTCTGAATTCTGGTGAACCCACTCATGTGGACTCTCGGACTTGCACCCTTTCCTGTCTTGATCTTTCCCTCTGCTCGTCGTCCCTTTACATAGATTTCGCGTGAAGGTTTTGATGACCTTCATAAGTGACCCCATCCTTATTTCCTTCTCTCTTTCCACCCTCCCCTCTCCTTCCTTAGGTGGGAGTTTGCCAAGGCTGACTGGAACCTATTCACCCTCCGTGCTACTCTCTCTGACCTTCCTTCTCTGCCTCTTCCTCGTGCCCTCCTTCTTTTTTATGACACTGTCTTCGACGCTGCCCTTTGCTCTATTACTCGCACTTCCTCCTGGGGCATGCAGAAGTGCGTTCACTGGTGGAATGCAGACTGTGCTCGTTCAACTCCTACCCTCAGCTTGTACGCTGACACTGGCTTCCTATCTCTCCAGGACCGCCGTGATCGCTACTGTTTTTGCTATCTTACATGATACGTACAGCATCCTTATTCTCGCCTCTATCGTGCTTTGACTTTTACCCCTCCTGTAGTTCTTGTTCTTCTTCACCACCTTCCTCTTTCTGTCCGTTTGTCTCGCTTGCAAAATTCTCTTTCGGTTCGTATTACCAATATTTCCCCTCGTCTTGTTCCATCCTTGCCCCCGTGGAGGGTCCCATTCCCAAATTACTTACTTCTGACCCGCATCACTAAAGCTTTTACCCCTCCTACTGTT